>NW_024080958.1:1031680-1564348 GCF_003009895.1 Hyaena hyaena
GGTGGACACGGTGAGGTGAACAAGGTGGGGTGAACACGGTGGGGTGGACACGGTGAGGTGAACACAGAGGGGTGAACACGGTGGTGTGAACAAGGCAGGTGCCCAACGATGGAGTCCGTGCTGTGTGCACGCCTACAGGCAGGGTGTATTCCCATCGTCTTTCGGGATGAGTAGAAGTCACCCAGGTGAGGACAAAGAGGAAGACATTCCACAGAGAGGGACCACCAGCCTCCCGCTGATTCCCGGTGGTTTGTTTTCTCCAACATTTTCTCAGCCTCTTTAAGGAAGAGATTGGTTTCACCCAGTTGGTAACCCCAGCACCTGGGATAGACGTATAGTAGGTGCTCAACAAATGTTCATGGGATGAATGAACTAGACTTTACCGCAGAGAATACTAATTCTGTTCTCGTTTGCACGTGTGCACGCCTAGCAGTGCCACAACTCAGTGGATATTGAGAAAATGTACCCACCGAAAATGGGTCTGTATCAGCTATGTACGCATGCTTCAGCAAACCACGCCAAACCTTGGCAGTTAGTTTATTGCAACAACCACCTATTATTCCTTGTGATTCTGTGACTGGCTGAGTGATTCTGCTGCTGCGTTCTCTGGACTCACTCATACAGCTGCATTCAGCCGCAGGGCCACTGGATGGGGGTTCAGGTGGGACAGGGGAGATAGCTGGGCCCCTCCCTCACGTGGCCCTCGCATCCTCAGCGAGGCTAGGCTGGGCTTCCTCGAATGATGACATTAGCACTCTAAGAGGGAAAGACTGAGAGCACAAGTGCTTATTAAGCTTCTGCCTGTGTCATATTTTCTGATGTCTCAGTGGCCAAAGAGAGTTGCGTGGCCAGGTTCAGAATCAGGGGGGTCGGGGATCGCACAAGGGTGGGCAGCTGCGGAGGTGTGATTCACCAGGGCCGTGAGGGCTGCAACCCACCACAGGTCAGCAGGTGTCTGGCTGTCACAGTGGAAGGGATGGTACCTGCAGAGTCCTTCTTCTGGAGACAAGGGGTTGGGGCCAAGTTTCTGAAGTCCCATCGAGCAGCGACAGGAGCACTAAACTTGGCTGGACTTGGAGCTGGAAGAACAGGGCTTGAATTGGATGAAATGAACCCAGTATTTACTTCTCAGGTTACCTCCAGCATCATAGGCAATCAGGTGAAATCAGTTTGCAAAGCTGAGAGGAAGAGAAATCAGTATATTTATTTATTTATTTATTTATTTATTTTACAAATAGTTTATTGTCAAATTAGTTTCCACATAACACCCAGTGCTCATCCCCACAAGTGCCCTCCTCCATGCCCCTCCCCCCCACATCCATCAGTTCTCAGTTTTTGTCAGCATTCAAGAGTCTCTCATGGTTTGCCTCTCTCCCTTTCCCCCACCATTTCCCCCCTTCTTCTCCCCCTTGTTCCTCTGTCAAGTTCCTCCTAATCCTCCTATACGTGCAAATATATCAAATTTGTCCTTCTCTGCCAAGAAATCAGTATATTTAGACACAAAACCCAGGTCAGCACCATGGCCAGCTGCAAGGCCACCATGAAGTTGCCTCACAGGATTGGATAATCCATGGTTGTGAATCCACACTCGCCTAGCCCAGAGGCTCCTGTGCTCCAGAGGAGCAGCCCACTGAGTGTCTAAAGATTCTCATTTTTAGTATGTTTTGCTTAGTATGTTCTCATTTGCCTTCGGTTCTTTCGGTACGACCTGTGTGAATTGAATTTAGGGTTAGTCAGGAGTAAGAGAAACTCAACGTGACAGTAACTTAAATAACATGGACCTTTTGACTCCTAAGCAAAGGCCATGACTGGGCAGTTGGAAGTTGTCCTGACAGTTCTGTTCCAAGAGGTGTGGCCCAGGGTCCTCACCCGGCAGGCGGGGGGTGTCAACTTCAGGGCCCAAGCTGGGTGGCCCCTGCCTGGTGCTTTCACAACAGCTACATTCTTTCATTTGCTCCTCCCTGCAATAAAGGCAACTTCTCTAGTGTCTGCGACGCACCAGGAGGAGACCACAGGTGCTAGACGTGTGAGATCACAAGTCAGCACTCTGGAGGGTCTGGGGGAAGGAGGCAGAGAGGTCTTCAAAAAGTCTGTGAGGAAAAGCACCATGTGAAGTCTGAAGAATGGCGGGCATGGGAAAATGAGTCCAGCAATATTCACTTCAAAATGAAAGATGAACAGGAGGGGAAGGCAAGATGGCAGAGAAGTAGGGAATTTCGTACATTTCACTCGCCCCCATCTCTCAAACGGAGAAGGTCTGAAGCCATAGGAACCCTTACAGAATCCAGCAGTTTGGGACGGAAAGGAGACAGAGTCTGCTGAGAAAACCTTATAGCCTGAGTGCAAACTGGGGAAGATAAAATAGGTCCGGGACCGGAGACACAGAGGGAGGGGGGGACCCCCCTTTGTGGGGAGCCTCAGTGAGCCTAGGGGGGAGAAAGAGTGCCCAAAACTGTTCAAAACACTGTCCTTGTCACTGGAGAAGAGAAAAACCTCCACTTGGGACACAGAGGGACCCGGTTTCCTGCTGTCCAGCTGACCCTACGCGGGATGCACTGGTCCCAGGCGACCCCGGGTGAAACTGCTCCTTGCTTGCCAGCTGACCTGGAGGGGACGGGAGCAGCGGCTTCAGGCTCGATCCCCAGGGGGATGGTGAGAGGCTTGAAACTGCTCTGAGGGGCTTGCCTGCGAGTTTATATTTCGGGCAATTTCAAAGGGATGCGCAGACTGAGATCTGGAAATGAGGCCTGGCTTGGGACATACAGCACAGCCCACCTTGGCTACACCCCCGGCACAAGGAGATCACACCCAAAAGAGTGAGTTGCAATGCTTGGTTCAAGAAGGGACTGGGGCGCTGCCACTCTTCTCCCCACAACCGCCAAGGCAGGATCCCCGCGGGAAGCACTGGACCAAACCACGCCCATCCCTGCTAGAGAGCTGCCTTCTTCTCCTTCTCCTTCTCCTTCTCCTTCTCCTTCTCCTTCTCCTTCTCCTTCTCCTTCTCCTTCTCCTTCTTCTTCTTCTTCTTCTTCTTCTTCTTCTTCTTCTTCTTACCAGAGCCAGGCAAGACCAACATGGATGCACTGCCCTGATTAATTCTGGTCACTGGCTTGCTTAAACAGTCACATTTAATCCATTGTCTAGATGTAAATTCTACACCTACACTGCTACCTTTTCATCTCTTTCTCTCTGGAGTAATCAGACTATATAGTTTCTCTGAGTAGCATCATCATCATTTCTTTCACCTCCTCTCCAACCTTATTCCACTCTTTCTCTCCTTGAAAAAAGCCTCTTACTCCTTCTGCCTGTTCATTTCATTTCCAATTTCGCTTCATCCCCACCCTGTCATCTCTCTCTTTCCCTGTGTTCTTCCATCAGCACTGCATACACCCGGCTATTTATTTGTAGCTGGGAAATCTAGTTACATGCTTTAGACTGTTCTCTGTCTATTGGGTTTCCTCTTTTTCCTTTTTTTGTCTTATTTTTTTTCTTTTTTATGTGTTTTTATTTCTTATTATTCGCCTTCCCTCCTTCCTCTTTTCTTTTTTCCTTTTTGTTTTCCCTTTCGGTTTGCGTATTTGTTGGATTTGTCTGTGTGTTTGTGTGCCTTTGTTCCCTGTGTGTTTGTCTGTCTGTTTTCCTTTCCAGGGTTACCTCAAGAAACAAGCCAAAGTACACATGATGGAGAGTCCCAAATACCACTACAAGTAGGAAATTAAAATAACAAAGGTCTCAACAAGAGAGATCAAGAGATACCATTCAAAGAACACTTTCTGAACGGACAGGCCCTGGACAGTCAAAGAGCCTTCTTTGGTACAGCAGCACTCACAGGTACAGAGTGCATAACAAGCTTTTAAAACTAACAAGAGATAGAAAGCTAACCAAAATGATGAAACAGAAGAGCTCTCCTCCAAAGAAATTCCAGGAAGAATTGACAGCTAAAGAATGGCTCAAAACAGATATAAGCAAAATAACTGAACAAGAACTTAGAACAATAGTCATAAAATTAATTGCTGGGCTTGAAAAAGGCATGGAAGACATCAGAGAAACTACGGCTACAAAGACTATGGAGCTTAAAAATAGTTGTGATGAATTTAAAAATGCTATAAATGAGATGCAAAACAAAATGGAGGCGTCCAATGCACGGACTGAAGAGGCACAAAGGAGAATAAGTGATTTAGAAGACACAATTATAGAAAAAGAGGAAGCTGAGGGGTGCCTGGGCGGCTTAGTCGGTTAAGCATCCGACTTTCGCTTAAGTCATGATCTCACGGTTCGTGGGTTCGAGCCCCGCGTCGGGCTCTGTGCTGACTGCCAGCTCGGAGCCTGGAGCCTATTTCAGAATCTGTGTCTTCCTCTCTCTCTGACCATCCCCTGCTCACGCTCTCTCTCTCTCCTAGAAATAAATAAAAATTAAAAAAAAAGAAAAAGAGGAAGCTGAGAAAAAGAGAGAGAAACTGATACAGGAACATGAAAGGAGAGTTCGAGAGCTCAGCAATACAATCAAACGGAATAATATCTGTATCATAGGAATTCCAGAAGAGGAAGAGAAAGGGAAAGGCACTGAAGGAGTCCTAGAACAAATTATAGCAGAGAACTTCCCCAAGAAGAAAACAGATGTTGAAATCCAAGAGGCACAGAGAACTCCCCTCAGACGTAACTTGAATTGATCTTCTGCACGACATATCACAGTGAAACTGGCAAAATATAAGGACAAAGAGAGAATTCTGAAAGCAGCTAGGGATAAAAGGGCCCTAACATACAAAGGGAAACCTATTAGAGTGGTGACAGACCTATCTACTAAAACTTGGCAGGCAAGAAAGGAATGGCAGGAAATCTTCAATGTGATGAACAGAAAAAAATATGCAGCCAAGAATCCTCTATCCAGCATGCCTGTCATTCAGAATAGAAGGAGAGATGAAGTCTTTCCAAATAAACAAAAAACGTCACCACTAAACCAGCCCTACAAGAAATCCTGAGGGGGACTCTCTGAGGGAAATTTTGCAAGGAATGCAAGATACCAGAGACACCACCTCAAGCATAAATCCGACAAAGGACACTCTGAATCTAAACCCATATATTTCAATAATAACACTGAATGTAAACGGACTAAATGCTCCAATAAGAGACATAGGATAGGAGAATGGATAAAAAAACAAAATTCATATATTTGCTGTCTACAAGAAACTTATTTTAAACTGTAAGACACCTTCAGATTGAAAGTAAGGGGAAGGAGAAATATCTATTATGCTACTGGAAATCAAGAAAAAGCTTTCATGGAAGACATCAGAGAAACTATAGCTACAAAGACTATGGAGCTTAAAAATAGTTGTGATGAATTAAAAAAATGCTATAAATGAGATGCAAAATAAAAAAGGAGGCATCCAATGCACGGATTGAAGAGGCAGAAAGGAGAATAAGTGATTTAGAAGACAATTAATTATATCAGACAATCTGGACTTTAAAGTAAAGACAGTAACAAGGGATGAAGAAGGCCATTATATAAAAATTACAGGGTCTATCCATCAGGAAGAGCTAACAATTATAAATGTCTACACACCAAATATAAGAGCACCTAAATACATAAAACAGTTAATCACAAATAGAAACACTCTTATCGATAAGAACGTGCTAATAGCAGGGGACTTTAATACTCCACTTACAGCAATGGATAGATGAACTAGACAGAAAATCAATAAAGACACAATGGACTTAAATGACACATTGGACCAGATGGATCTGACAGATAGATTTAGAACTCTACATCCTGAGGCCATGGAATTCACTTTCTTCTCAAGCGCGCATGGCACATTCTCGAAGATAGACCACATACTGGGACATAAAGCGGCCCTCAATAAATATAAAAGAATTGAGATCGTACCATGCACACTCTCAGATCATAACGCTATGAAATTCGAAATCAATCACAGGAAGAAGTCTGGAAAACCTCCAAAAACATGGAGGCTAAAGGACACCCAACTAAGGAACGAATGGGCCAGTCAATTAGAGAAGAAATGAAAAAATATACGGAAACAGGGGCGCCTGGGTGGCTTAGTCGGTTAAGCGTCCGACTTTCACTTAGGTCATGATCTCGCGGTTCGTGGGTTAGGGCCCCGCATCGGGCTCTGTGCTGACTGCCAGCTCAGAGCCTGGAGCCTGTTTCAGTCTGTGACTCCCTCTCTCTCTGACCCTCCCCTGCTCACGCTGTCTCTCTCTCTCTCTCTCCTAGAAAAAAAAATATATGGAAACAAATGAAAATGAAAATAAAACAATCCAAACTCTACGGGATGTGGCGAAGGCAGCCCTAAGAGGAAAGTACATTGCACTCCAGGCCAATTTCAAGAAATTAGAAAAAGCATAAGTACAAAATCTAACAGCGCACCTAAAACAACTAGAGAGAGAGCAACAAGAGCACCCCAAACCCAGTAGAGCAAGAGAAATAATAAAAATCAGGGCAGAAATAAATACTATAGAGACCAAAGAAACAGTTGAACAGATCAATGAAACCAAGAGTTGGTTTTTTGAAAAAATAAACAAGATTGACAAACCTCTAGCCAAGCTTCTCAAAAAGAAAAGAGAGAGCACTCAAATAGACAAAACCATCAATTAAAATGGACTGATTACAACCAACCCCTCAGAAATAACAGCAATTATCAGGGAATACTATGAAAAATTATATGCCAACAAATTGGACAACTTGGAAGAAATGGAGAAATTCCTAAACACACACACACACACACACACACACACACACACACACACACACTACCAAAATTCACATGGGAGGAGACAGAAAACCTGAACAGACCCATAACAGGTGAGGAAATTGAATCCGTTATCAAAAATCTCCCAACAAATAAGAGCCTTGGGCCATATGGCTTCCCTGGAGAATTCTACCAGACATTTAAAACAGAATTAATACCCATTCTTCTCAAACTATTCAAAAAAATAGAAATCGAAGGAAAACTTTCAGACTCATTTTATGAGGCCCGCATCACTTTGATTCCCAAGCCAGACAGAGACCCAGCAAAAAAAGAGAACTACAGGCCGATATCCTTGATGAATACGGATGCAAAAATTCTCAACAAGATACTTGCAAATCGAATTCAACAGCACATAAAAAGAATTATCCACCAAGATCAAGTGGGATTTATTCCTGGGTTATAGGGCTGGTTCAATATTCACATATCAATCAATATGATGCATCACATCAACAAAAGAAAAGATAAAAACCATATGATCCTGTCAATAGATGCAGAAAAAGCATTTGACAAAATACAACATCCCTTCTTAATAAAGACCCTTGAGAGAGTCGGGATAGAAGGAACTAACTTAAATATCATAAAAGCCATCTATGAGAAGCCTTCAGCTAACATCATCCTCAACGGGGAAAAACTGAGAGCTTTCCCCCTGAGAACAGGAACACGACAGGGATGTCCACTCTCACCACTGCTGTTTAACATAGTGCTGGAAGTGCTAGCATCAGCCATCAGACAACAAAAGGAAATAAAAGGCATCAGAATTGGCAGAGAAGAAAGTAAAACTTTCACTTTTCGCAGACAACATGATACTCTACATAGAAAACCCGACAGACTCACCAGAAGCCTACTAGAATTGATCCATGAATTCAGCAAAGTTGCAGGGTACAAAATCAACGTATAGAAATCAGTTGCATTTTTATACACCAACAATGAAGCAACAGAAAGAGAAATCAAGAAACTGATCCCATTCACAATTGCACAAAGAAACCATAAAATACCTAGGAAGAAAGCTAACCAAAGATATAAGAGATCTGTATGATGAAAACTATAGAAAACTTTTGAAGGAAATTGAAGAAGACACAAAGAAATGGAAAAACATTCCAAGCTCATGGATTGGAAGAATAAATATAGTGAAAATGTCTTTACTACCCAAAGCTATCTACATATTTAATGCAATCCGAATCAATATTGCACCAGCATACTTCTCAAAACTAGAACAAACTATCCTAAAATTGTATGGAACCACAAAAGACCCCGAATAGCCCAAGTAATATTGAAGAAGAAAACCAAAACGGGAGGCATCACCATCCCAGACTTTAGCCTCTACTACAAAGCTGTCATCATCAAGACAGTATGGTATTGGCACAAAAACAGACACATAGACCAATGGAATAGAATTGAGAACTCAGAATCGGACCTAAAAGTGTACAGCCAACGAATCTTTGACAAAGCAGGAAAGAGTATCCAATGGAAAAAAGACAGCCTCTTTAACAGATGGTGCTGGGAGAACTGGACAGCAACGTTCAGAAGAGTGAAACTAGATCATTTTCTCACACCATACACAAAAATAAACTCAAAATGGATAAAGGACCTGAATGTGAGACAGAAAACCAAAAAAACCCAAGAGGAGAAAGCAGGAAACAACCTCCTTGACCTCCACCGCAGCAATTTCTTACTTGACACATCCCCAAAAGCAAGGGAATCAAGAGCAAAAATGAACTATTGGGACCTCATCAAGATTAAAAGCTTCTACATGGCAAAGGAAACAATCCATGAAACTAATAAGCAACCGACGGAATGGGAAAAGATAGTTGCAAATGACGTATCAGATAAAGGACTAGTATCCAAAATCTATAAGGAACTCACCCAACTCCACACCTGAAAAACAAACAATCCAGTGAAGAAATGGGCAGAAGATATGAACAGACACTTCTCCAAAGAGGACATCCAGATGGCCAACAGACACATGAAACGATGCTCAGCATCCCTCCTCATCAGGGAAATACAAATCAAAACCACCCTGAGATACCACCTCACGCCAGTCAGAGTGGCTAAAATGAGCAAATCAGAGAACTCTAGATGCTGGTGAGGATGTGGAGAAACGGGCACCCTCCTACACTCTTGGTGGGAATGTAAACTGGTGCAGCCCCTCTGGAAAACACTGTGGAGGTTCCTCAAAAAATTAACAATAGAACTCCCCTATGACCCAGCAATAGCACTGCTAGGAATTTACCCAAGGGATACAGGAGTGCTGATGCACAGGGGCATGTGTACCCCAATGTTCAGAGCAGCACTCTCAACAATATCCAAATCATGGAAAGAGCCTAAGTATCAATCAATAGACGAATGGATCAAGAAGATGTTGTGTATCTATATGATGGAATACTCCTTGCCAATGAGAAAGAATGAAATCTGGCCATGTGTAGCAACATGGATGCAACTTGAGGGTGTTAATAAGCTGAGTGAAATAAGTCAGGCAGAGAAGGACAGCTACCATATGTTTGCACGTATAGGATGATTAGGAGGAACTTAATGGAGGACCATGGGGGAGAAGAAGGGGGGAAATAGCTGGGGAGAGGGAGAGAGGCAAACCATGAGAGACTCTTGAATGCTGAGAACAAACTGAGGGCTGATGGGAGTGGGGGGGAGGGGGTGATGGGCATGGAGGAGGGCACTTGTCGGGATTAGCACTGGATGTTATATGGAAACTAACTTGACAATAAACTGTTTTTAAAAAACCCAAAATGAAACATGAACATAAAGAGACTTTCTACTCCCTTCCTCCACGTGCCAGGGAGCCATCTTGTGCCCGGCTTATGCCCGCCTCTCTGTGGGGACAACTGCTCTCTGCTACCTGCATTTGTCTCCTGCTGCCATAAAAATCGCCACAACCTTGGCGCCAGAATGCCACACAAATTTATTATCTTAACAATCCTAACGGTCAGAATGATAAATTCAAGGGGAGCCTGGGTGGCTCAGTTGGTTGAGCGTCCGACTTCTGCTCAGCTCACCATCTCATGGCCCATGAGTTCCAGCCCAGGGTTGGGCTCTGTGATGTCAGCTCAGAACCTGGAGCTGGTTCAGATTCTGTGTTTCCCTCTCTCTGCCCTCCCCCACTCGCACCGTGTCTCTCTCTAAAAAATAAACATAAAAAAAAAAAAGAAATGATAAACTCAAGATGCTGGCAGGACTGAATTCCCTTTGGAGCCTCTTGGGGGGGTGTCCCCTCCCTTCCCTTCCCAGGAGGCTGCCTGCACTTTTTGGTTTGTGACTCCTTTTTCTCAATCTTCAACTCTGGTAGTGCAGCATCTTCCAATCTCTCCATCCCTCCTCCCTTCTCCGTCCTCCCTCTTTCCCTCCTCTTCCTCCCCCACTGCTTCTGATGTCATATGTCTTTCTCTGACTCTGACCCTCTTTCCTCCTCTCATGAAAGAACCCATTGTGGTTGCATTGGGCTTGTGGGATAATCCATGTTAATCCCCCATTTCAAGATCCTTAACTTAATCACGGCAGCAACATCTCTTTTGCCACTCAGGCAACATATTCACAGGTTCTGGGGATTTAGGCCTTGAATAGCTTTGGGGGCCATTTTTCTATCATACTACCCATTCATCCAACCAGTATTTACTGTGTACCTACTATGTGCCTGGAACTATGTTAGCTGGAGTCCAACAGACATGGACCCTGCCCTTATGGAATAGTTATTCCTGTTTTAAAGATAAGCACCAGCTGATAAGTAATCATTTCAGGATTGTGACTGCTAATGTTTAGGATGGAATGCCTGCCCTTTTTCAATAAAACCCTCATTATTAGGAAACCATCCCTAGCACTCAGTGCAAACACCTCTCAGTCTCATTAGACAATAAAATGCAGGGAGATATTTTTGTTCCGTTAGATCCTGTGCTTCTGGGTAAACTCAGCTCCCTAAACTAAGGCCGTTGGGTGACTCCTGCGAGAGCGATGAGTGAAGCAGCCAATCACTGCTGTGGGAAGCCAGGCCTGGCCAATCACAGCCTTTGCCCTTCTGTCCTTGCTTGCTGGTGATTGGCTGGGCAATTACACCACATTCTTGGATTGCCCAAGGATGCCCTAGGCAGAAACTCAGTTTGAGTGGCAGTTTTTCAGTGCATTACTTACGAAGTTTCCCAATCCATAGGACCAGTTGGGGATGAGAAAAATAGGTTCACTTGCCACCTCCTTCTGAGAGACCCACCCACCTGGAGTTACCTTTTCTGTCTGCACTTACTCTGGCTATGGAAGCTGGATCGTGGATGTCACTAGCCCTACCGAGGGGGAGTCCTTTGCAAGACTTCATCTCCATCTGACACTGCGTATGGGGCCAGCTGTCATCTTTCTCCTCGAGGCCGTTAAGTAGAAACTTCTCTTCCTTCATTGTTTTTACTCTCTTTTCCTAAGAGGAGTTTCCAAAGATGGGTTTTCTTTGATTGAGGAGATGGAGAATCTGACATTCACTGGTTAGAGTTTCCTGACTGGCTTAAGTATATCAGTTTAAAGCTGTGAGTATTTTGTCAAAGAACAATGGCACCAGATGGAGTTAAGCAGGCAAGGAAAATGTTATTCAAGACTATTGCAATAGGGGTTGATACTACTGAACAGCATATAGTATATAGTATATAGCTGAAAGATCAGCTCCAGTGCAACAGGGCACAGCTGGGGACCTGTAGCCAACAGGCAGCGTGAGGGGTCTGTGGGTGGAATCTGCTAAGAGCCCCTGGTTAGGCATCAAGGGTCGGGAAAGAGGAGCTTGATTCGAAGTCAGAGGTTGGGGTATTCTCACTAAACTGGCTTAGCAGGACTCTTGCTAAAACTGGGGTCAGCAGGCCAAGCACAAGGCTTAGTGAAGAAGAGGGGCACCTGGGTGGCTCAGTCAGTTGAGTGTCTGACTCCTGATTTCGGGTCAAGTGATCTCGTGGTTTGTGGGATTGAGCCCCATGTAGGGCTCTGTGCTGACAGTGCTAAGCCTGCTTGGGATTCTCTTTCTCCTTCTCTTTCTGCCTCTCCCTTCTCTCTCTCAAAATAAATAAATAAACTTAAAAAAAAATAATGAAGAGGTTCAGAGGAGCCTGACTACAGTTTGGTCAAGGAGGGAATCCTTATCATGCTCACTCTTTTCTCTCCACCTCAGGAATTGAACTGTCACATGACCTATACACTCTCTGTTCCTCTGTGTGTGAATGCCCTGGCTCCATGAGGCTGTGGTAGGGGAGGTATGAGTGTGTGTGTGTGTACCGTGTGCGTGCACAGGGTGGGGGTGGGGATGAAAAGCCTCAGGCCATGGTGTACATGTATGTTCTGCTCAGAGGTTCATGTATCAGGAAACATACCTAAAGTACTTTCTTGAATACAGCTACAGTCAGTATCAGGGAGGATATTTAATCTCCCCTCCAGAGTGGCTTCCTGCTTTTCATTCTCACTAACGATGTATGGAGCCTCCAGTGCTCCACATACTTGCCAATGTTGATTCCTTCACTCTGTCTCTCAGTCCTTCAGATCAGCTACTTCCTGTGATCCGTCAGTATGTTCACTGAACCTTTCCTCTGCCATCTCCGTTCTGCCACCGATGATGTCAGGGGAGTTTTAATTTTCAGTTCCTGCATTGTTCAGTTTTAAAGGTTCGATTTTTAGAAACAATTTTGATTGCTTTGCTGAGAATGTCTATCTTTCCGTTTATTCCCAGAGTGTATCCACTTACTCCATGGAGCATCACTGTAATACTTTACAGTAGCTATTAACATCTGGGTCCTCTGAGGTTGGCATATGTTGGTATTGCTCTTTTCCTCGAGAGTTATTGAGGCTTTCTTGGTTTTCTTATAACTTTGAAGTGTGCTTTGGAAATTTTGAATACTATCATATGAGGATCTATGTCCTATTAAAAATTTTGAACATTAAAAAAAATTTTTTTTAGCATTTATTCATTTTTGAGAGGCAGAGAGAGACAGAATATGAGTGGGGGAGGGGCAGAGAGAGAGGGAGACACAGAATCTGAAGCAGGCTCCAGGCTCTGAGCTATCAGCATAGAGTCTAATGTAGGACTCGAACCCATGAATCATGAGATCATGACCTGAGCTAAAGCCAGAGCTTAACCGACTAAGCTACCCAGGTGCCCCTCAAACATTTTTTTAAAAGTAGGCAATCAGTCTGATTATGTGCAGACAGCAAGTTCTGACCCACATTCTGTGGACCATGTTTCTGGTTTCTGGTTGGTTTTCAAAGGCTTTGCAGTATGATTTGGGCCCACCTGGAGTTCAGCACCCTGAGGCCACTGGGGACCCAAACAGTGGTCTTACACTTCAGTCCCTAAATTTCTGCTATATTGCTTCCAGAAAGTTTCATGCATGCGGAGTGCTGGGGTGAGCCTAGGACTTCAGTACAGATTTAGGTGTCCCTCTGTTTAGCTGTGTCCTCACTGCGATTTCCTGTTGTCACTTCTCCTGGTGTTTTGACTAGAAATACAAGGTTTTAGCCTCCCCATTGTGTCACACATTCACAGCTAGATTTGCATCTGGGGCAAAACATTGATAGAAAAAAAAAAACAAGAGAAAAAAAATTATAAGCATCCCCTTACCTACCCCAATCTGCAGAGTCCTGTCTTGCCAGTTCCTTTCATCAGAGAGAAGGATTTCTCTTAGATTTTAGATGTGGCCACAATTCTCTGTGGCCATCACTGCCTCCCCTGCCCTGGGTGTTCAAATTCATGACTGTGTTACAGCAAATACTCGGTGCCCAGGAAGAGACAAGCAACACACACTTGGGGAATCCGAAAAGACTGTTTATATCACACTGGTGCTAGTACAGCGGAGTCACCTCCAAAGGCTGAGTCCTGAGCCCTGGTGCTGGCCTTCTTTTATGCCTGGTTAGCTTCTGGGTACTTGGAAACATTTTATTGGTTGCACAGGGGGGAGGGGCGGGGCACTATCAGTTGTGCTATGCGGTCAGTTGGCTGGTGCAAGAGGCAAGATTACAGAAGCCAAAAGTATGCAAGGGGAGTATCTGGCCTTGGACATCTGGCTGGCCCTTTTTTATCTGCTTTTGGCGGCTTTCCTTCTCAACTGGAACTTGCCTCAGTGCACCCCCTATGTTCTTTCCCGATGGTCACCCATTCTGTCCCTCTGGCCAGATTGGGGGGGGGGGGGAGCATTCTCTTGAGGCTTTTTCCATGGGCCCTGCCGTGTGGTTCTGGGCATTGGTCTGTCCTGGAGTGTAAGTCAGGAGATATGGGAGGAAACAATGCAGAAAACACACCTCCATATAGGTTGTCCTGTGAGTTATGATGGTTTTCCTCAATTTGCCTGCTATCATTTATCTTTCAGGTATTTATGCTATATATTCTACCCAGCGTTTTTAGTTATAATCAGTGAGACAAACAGTGTACTTATTTCATCTTAGCCAGACCCAGAGGCTGGAAGAGTGACTTTTCTTTTGGTGAATCTGAAAAGAGGAGAGGTCAGCCCTGGTGGCTTGGAGATGCAAGGATAAAGTAAAACAGCAAGACTAGGACCTAATCCTTAGTCCTTGGGCAGAAGCTGGGGCAAGGGGTCTGTTAGTTTGAGCAGCAATTCCTTTAGGGTCCATGACTGGATACAGGGGGCTGTAAGTGGTTATTCCCTCTCAGAAAGCATGAGAGCCTGTGCAGCAAGGCTCATGGGAACTCTGTCTGTCTGTCTGACTCACCACTCCATTACTTTTCAGCATCGAAAGAACAACTCTGTACATAAAGAGGTCACTGTGGTGGATGTTAGAGTATGACCAAAAGGCTTAGGAATGGACATGCTGTGTCTGATTTAATATCAAGTGGGAAAAATAGGAGCTAAGAGACCAGAGAGTGCGTACATAGTGTTTTATGTATTCTGTGACTATAAGGGTTTAAGTAATAGACAGAAATGGACGGAGACATATGGAAAAAAATGTGATTGTGTTGGGGAACCTGAATCATGTGAGATTATGGGTGTCTTAGTGGTTTTTTTTTTTTTTCCAAACATTTACATGGTGGTGTTCTGCTGACTTTTCTAATGCGGGAACATGTAGGAGTATTTCCCTTTGCCTGATGGTTGTGTGGTTTCCCCATTTCATTGCTATCATTTGTTTGGGAAGGGCTTTCCTGATTCTCACCTCCCACTGACCCCCAATTAGGTGGTCCTGCGTCTTGTATCCCTGTGTTCCCCCTCCTCCAGGTCCTGAGGGGATGCTTCACCATTAATGCTTCTTTGATTTTCAGTCTTCTGTGGTAGGCATGAGTGAATGCAGGGCAGGGCAGTATATTCTGCTCACTGATGTATCCTCAGTGCCTCCCTAGTACCCAGACCAGATTAGGTATCTCCTCTTTAGAAGTTAAATACTCAAGTCTATAAATGAAAGACAACACTCCACAGCTAAGATATCTTTTTGCATTTTATTTGGCTTTTTTGTCTCAGGCACTTTTTTGTACCCACATATCACTTTCTCTTCATATCAACACACACCATCCAAATCTTTCAGTCAAGCCAAGGCTGGGTAGTATGGTGCATTGCATTGAAAAATCAATCAAAGGAGAAGCCCAGTGATGGAAGTGTATTCGGTAGGAAAGGAAACTCAGAACTAAGGTTCTGGCGAAGGCTGGCCTTGCCAGGAATGGTCAGCAAAGCCTGAAGGATTGTGGCTGAAAGGGTCCCAGGGTATTGCTCTGTCCAGAGCCCTTCCTTTCTGCTGTGACATACTAAATTCAAACACACACATGCTAGTTCACATGCACTTTCATTGATATATGAGCATTCTGAATTTGTTTCATTCTGGACACAAGTTCAGGGAATTGCCCAATCCACCAGGCCTGCATTATCAAGGCAGGCTGCAAGCTGATCCAACCCAAACAGCCCTAGCACATAAGGGCTGGAAGAGTCTTCAAGCATATCTATTCCTAACCACTTCTCCCACAAGTGACACTTAGATTTCCTCAACAGCAGCCAAGACAAGCAATCACCCAACCTTTGCTTGAGGACTTTGTGTAACGATGAACTCACCATCTGTGATGGTTAATTTGATGTGTCAACTTGACTGGGTCTTGTTGGAGGGAGGGTGGGCTTAAATGTTATTTGGTTAAACGTTATTTTAGGCATGTGCGTGAGGGTACTTCCAGACAAGATTAGCATCTGAATGGGTGGACTGCCTAAAGGAGATTGCTCTCCCTGATGTGGGTGGGCCTCAGCCAATCTGTTGAGGGTCTGAATAGAACACAAAGAGGTAGAGGGAGGGAGAAGCTGCCCACAGCCTTACATTGGTCTTCTGCCTTGTCTTTCCAACAAGCCTACCTTTCACTTCAGAATCATTCTTAATGTTGCTTAATGTTGCTTTTTCAGTTGAACAGCATTCAATCTGTAGTCACTGCCCCAGCTACTGGAAAGTTTCTTCTCCCACATCTTGAACCTCTTTATGCCTTCTGACACATGTCTGATGCTCTGAGGTGAAGACCGTGAGCCTCGTGGGACACAGCCTGCGAGGGGCAGAGCAGGGGATGATGGTGGCTTCATATCAGCTTCTTGAGCCTGAGACCCACAAGGCCAAGCCAAAGATTGGTAACAGGAGCTTATCAGGAAGTAAATGAGTCTTTCCACTGAATTCTGAAACCCTTCATCTAGGACCAAAGCCAAGGGTCCCTTGGGGTTTCGGGGTCCAGGATGAGGTCCAGGATGAGGTCCAGCTCAAGGCTGCTTAGGGCACAGTTTATGTCACCAGAGCCTCAGTATGTGATTTCTGGCCCATGGTGATTGCTGTCAGACGATATGCTTTTCCTGTGAGAAAGCCTCCAGATGCTATTTCCTCAATTTCACTTTGAAACCTTGGGCCAAGTCATGAAGAGGACAGGCCATAAATCCTTATAGAAGAATGAGGGATACACCTTCCACAGAGTGTGGAGATAAGTGACGAATGAAACCCAAATGGTTGTGACGTTACGTTAGCAAAGGTTTATTGTTAAATACTTAATAATGTTAACTGTAGGGAAACCTCTGGTTTCCTGAAATGGCGAGACTATCTGTTTAGACAATCCCATTTTTGACATAATTGTCCGGCGCGGAAGTGGAGTCTTGCTCGGGCCTTTGGGACACCTTATTGTCATTCACGGCTGAGTCTGTGCTCTCCTCTGGCAGGGAGGCCTTGTTCCTTTTGGCGAACGCCTGGCTGATTTCCACAAGGGTTCTGTTCTTCGTCTCAGGCAGGACAAAATAGAAATAGATAGCACCCAAGAGGCAGACTGCAGCAAAAACCAGGAAACAGTAGGTGTCCAGACTTTTCTGTGGAGAGACAAGGAACGTCAAGGAGACGATCACAAATCTGGCTGTGAAAACATCTCTCAACAGACTGTTTTTAATAATTTTTAAAAAATCTGTATTTCTGAGACAGAGCACAAGCAGGGGAGGGGCAGAGAGAGAGGGAGACACAGAATGCGAAGTAGGCTCCGGGCTCTGAGCTGTCAGCACAGACCCGAATGTGGGGTTCGAACTCATGAACTGTGAGATCATGACCTGGGCTGAAGTCAGATACTTAACCAACTGAGCCACCCAGGTGCCCCAGAAAGGATATTTTAAATGACTAGTCAATCTTTGCAATAGATATGTAAACAGGGCCGCTGGTTCCTGCTATGGACATGAGCCGCCCTGCCTGCAGCTGTGAGTGCTTATGGAACTAATACTGGCATCAGAACTGAACCACGTTTGTTGAGGATTCTGGGCCAGACCTTGAGCTGAGATCTTTGCACTCAGGGGATGAAGCGTCTTGCCCAAGGTCTCCCATGTGGTTGACCTTGGCTGCCAGTCCAACCTCTGATTCTTAACCACTTTGCAAACTGGCTCCTGGTGGCCAGGATTTGCAGGCATGGCACATCTTATACCTCCGGGACCAGCTTCCTAAGCCACAGCTGGCCGATGCGCGTGGTAAGCTGTCTGAGCCTCTCATGTCTGAAAATGCCTTCCCCCCCACACCCCATACATGAAGGTATGGACTTCTGATTTCAAAATAGTTTCCTCTCAAGAATTTGAAGACAGTGTCCCTTACTCTACAGGTAGAGTCTTCCTCAGAAGAAGAATGATGTCCCCTGATGGTCATTTCTTTTCAGGTTATCTGAGTTTTCCCCATGGGACTTTGAGGGTTTTCTTTTTAGCTCCAGTATTTTTTTAATGTTTATTTATTTAGAGAGAGACAGAGATAGAGCGACCGAGCAGGGGAGGGGCAGAGAGAGGAGACAGAATCCCAAGCAGGCTCCCTGCTGTCAGTGCAGACCCTGATGTGGGGCTTGATCTCATGAATCTCGTGAAATCAGGACTTGAGCTGAAATCAAGAATTAGATGGTTAACCCGACTGAGCCCTGCAGGTGCTCCTGAAAGCACTGACTTAGTAAGAGTATGTTGACTGAGCAGATGAAGGAATGAAGTGGGAGCACTTTCCTGGAGAAGCATGAAGGGACAAACGATGGTCCAAGTTAGACTTTCACGATGTGACCAAACAGAACCCACCACGACCCGTGGGATGCTGGTTCACAGGCGATGCACACCAGGCTCCCAGGCGAGTCAGAGCTGGGCTGCCACTTAAACACTGATGGGGAGTCAAGTCCCTGCCAGCTGTACCTCCAGCTCTATGGACAGCTTAACAAGTCAAGGCTGTCGGACCGTTAGGATGTCTCCAGGGGAAGCCGAAGGCAGCCGGACCTCACTGGTGCCGTACATCTCTGCCGTGTGTGCTGGCTCCCAAGTGACTGTCCTATGTACCCTTCGGATCTTGTTGGAGTTGCTGCCTCACGGCATTTCAGCTTCACACGCCCGGCTGGAAGCCACATTAACGACCCTGTAGGCGCCCCCGGCTCGGCCTTCCCTCCATGGCAGGCCTGCTCTTCGTCACCGGTTCTCAGACACGTACTATCTTCCCTTGGCCAAGACGGACACCTGACTCACCTCTGACTGCTTCCCCTGCCTCTATCTGTCTCTGCTACTAAGTCCTGATGACTTTACCCTGAAACATACTTTTTTTTGAAAAAATATAAGCTTTTCTTTAAAAAATCCGGATGGAATTTAGATATCATAACTTGCACAGATTGTAAGTGTAGAGTTCAGCAAGTCTGGATAAAAGTACTGTCCTGTGTAACTAAGAGCTCCATCAAGATGCAAAACATTTCCACCTCTCCAGAAAGTTCCTTGTGCCACTTTCTAGTCAGTGCCTCCTGTCTCCCAGCCACCTCCGTGCCGTCCCCAACACATACAGTTGACCACTGTTCTGGTGTCTGTCACTGTACCCTCCGTTTCTCCTGCCTCTCTCCTGAATCTAGTGGCTACCAGAGTTCTTTTAAAGTCACAAAATGAGGGGCGCCTGGGTGGCTCAGACAGTTGAGTGTCCAACTACCGCTCAGGTCATGATCTTGCAGTTCATGAGTTCAAGCCCCACGTTGGGCTCTGTGCTGACAGCTCAGAGGCTGAAGACTGCTTTGGATTCTGTGTCTCTCTTCCTGCCCTTCCCCTGCTCACACTCTGTCTCTCTCTCAAAAATAAACATTAAAAAAAATTTAAAGTCACAAAATGGTTCATGTCTTAAAACCACGCAATGGCTTCCCAGGGTCCTTCGGAAAAACCCCAAATCTGTATCATGCCCTCAGGACCTGGGCAGATTTGGCCTCCACCCCTCTCCCCTCCCCCACAACTACCTTTGATGCCCCACATCCCTTGACTTCCTGCTCTGGGCCTGTGCAGGGCCTCTGCCAGCCTCTTCCTGCTCCCTGCCACCCCCACCCCCACTGACTCCCTCAATCTCAGCTTGAGAGGTCCCTGCACTGGTCAGCCCAGTGAGGCTCCACTTTACCTGCTTCCATGAAACCCAGACCTACACCTGATCCCATGAGGGTCATCTCTGTTCTCTCTGAAATGTTAGGGCAGGACTGTGCCCCCACACCAGTGCCAGTGGGGAAGGAGCGAGTGAAATATTCCCTCCTCCTTCCTCTAGACCCAAGGATAGCAGCTGGACCCTCCGGAGAAGCGAGGGGGCAGTTTCATTTGCTTTCAGATCCCACGATCCTGGATCCATGTCAGCTTCCTCCTCACACTGCATAGGCATTCGGGATATGACCCAATACTTTTCAAGTTGAAAAGAATCATATTCTCCCTTCCAGATTTTACTGAACTCAAACGAAATTCTGTAACTCCATTGGAATCAAGCAGGCATACATTTGCATGCAATCTTCTCCAAACCAGAAAATACTGGTGCCTACGGCAGAGGCTGAGTGGTCTGCAGGCTTTTATAACCAGCAACCAAAGGGACACGCTGATGCTGACCATAGCAAAGGCCCCAGGAAAAGGCAGCCTGTGGCTAAGGACAGGGAAACAGAGAGTGATTATTAATGCCCCCAGGGATCAAGGCAACCCACGCCATCCACCATATCTAGAACATTCTGCACGAAGGGGCAGCGTGGGTGGCAGAGAAGGGGGAGGAGGGAAGAAGGCAAGCTCAGAGAGGTAACTTGTCCTGGATGGCTCAGTGAGTTCAGGACGGTGTAAATTTCCAGCACTCATCATGAATTGCTCTTTCTTTCTCTTCTCCTCCTTCAAGTGAACCTAGGACCACACAGCAGGAAGCAACCTTTACAGTACTAATAATGACCACGATGGCAGCGGCCCTGTGTCCATGGGCAGACACTGTGCTCAAGAGCTGACTTCACTTCTGTTTCGGGGGCCCTGTGGCCAGACTTGGGCAATTCTTGTTACATGGGCATCAAAATGATAGCAATCAAAATTGGACAAATTTGACCAGCATGCTCTTCACCTAACTGCTGATGGGTATGGTCAGCCTTCAAGGTCACGGTCGGGATTCAAGACCCGGCCTCAAAGTCTGTACAGTTTCTCCGGATTCTCGTTTATATCTAACGTAGTGCCCGGCAAATCAGGGCAATAGGAGCAGCAGACAACTACAGCGGCCACCGTTCACTAGCTTGATCTGTACTGGAGGTGGTACTGGCGGTCCAGCGTCTGCCTCAGGCTGGGAGTCCCCAGACACACAGCCTGATGCTGGGGTGTCAATGCAAGTGGCCTCTCTAGGAGATGACCCAGGGAGCACGGGGAGGGGAGGGACTGATTTGGGGGTAGGGTGACCAACTCTCTCGGGCTGCTCAGAACCAAGCAGCTTTCTGGGACACGAGACTCACAGGGACAGTCCTGTGGTGGGTTGGACTGTGTCCCCCAAAGGATATGGTGAAATCCTCATGCCAGGGCCTGTGATGGTGGTGCTGTTTAGAAACCATCTTTGCAGCTGTGATTGGGTTAAAGTGAGGTCGTACGAGACTATGGTGGGGCTCCAATCTGATCAGTGCTATCCTTACAGATGAGGCCTGGAGGCACACAGGGAAGAGGAAGGCCAGGTGCCCAGCGAGGTAGAGACTGGGGTAATTAATGTGGCTACAAACCAAGGAGCCCTGAAAACCTCCGGCAGCTCAGAGAAGGCACAGACACACCCGTCAGCACAGCTTTCAGGAGAGAGCAGCCCTGCCGGCCTCTGACCATGAGCTTCCAGCCTCTGGAACTGCACGAGAGTAAATTTCTATCCAGGCAAACTGCTAAGTTTGTGGTACTTGGTTGTGGCTGCTCTGGAACTGACACAGGAGGGGACGTGTCCAGCTGGAACTCAGTGCTTCCTGGGGCCCCCGGGAGACATGGGGCGCACAGCAGAGTCCCCCCACACAGGCGAGGAGGGGGGAGCTGAGTATTCACCGCCCCCCCCCCCCCCCACTGGCTGTGGGCTGCCCCGTCTGCCTGTTCCTCCCACAGGCTGAGAGCGAGCCCCAGCGGGGGGCAGAGGTGGGCTGGTGACAGGATTCTCAGGGTTGTTTGTGGAGAAGGTCATGGTGAGTGGGTGTGGGCGGGGCCCCCGCAACAGCTGTCCCAGGTCCCAGAACCGTAGCTCATCCTAGCCCAAGGAGGTGATGATAGCATCACCTCTGACCAGGCACTACTGGCACTTCCCTGGCAGGAGCTCCCTCGGCCCTCCCGTGACCCATGGGGTCTATTGTAGACGGGGGCGTCAGGGTGAGCCAGTGATCCCAGCCTGGGCAGTGCCAGTGTCTGCTCAGAACTTCTGCAGACTCCATGCTCCATTGGTGAGGCAAGAGCGAGGGACTTTCCATTTTAGAGATTGGGAAACTGAGGCTTGGAGCGGTCAAGGACCTGGCCCAGGATCCCCCGCGAATGCATATGACACAGTGAAGTTGTGAGTCACGTCAGTGTCTGAGCTGTGCTGGTTCTGATATTCGCTCTCTGGGGGAGCTCCTTGCAGGTCCCTGCTCGGGAGCTGGGATACGTTCGCCACTGACACATTTTGGAAAGCATGAAAACCTCGAGATGCTTGAAAATTTGCACTTGGTGGCTGGTGTGTGCCACAGTGTGTCTACCACCAGGATTCACAGAAGTCCGAAACCCTGCAACTCAGAATGGGACTGTTTGCGGAGGTAGGGTCTTTAAGGAGTGGATCAAGCTACAGTGAAGTTGGATGATGGGCCCTGACCCAATCTGATGGGTGTCCTTAGGAGATTGGGACAGAGGAATGACCACGTGAAGACACGGGGACAAGATGGCCGTCTACACGCCAAGGGGAGAGGCCTCAGAGGCCATCGATGTTGCCAAGACCTCTCTCTCTCTCAGACTTCCAGCCTCCGGAACTATGAGAAAACAAACGTCTGTTGTTGAAGCCCCTGTCCGGCTGTGGCACCCGGGCAGACTAAGGCAGGCTACTGACCGGCTGAGATAGTTTCCGGAAGGGCGGTGCGATGGAGGTGGTCATTTGTGGAGTCCTCAGTGGAGAAGGACCCGCACAGGAGCGTCGGGGTGGTGGGGGTGCGAACCTCAACGTGTAAGTCCTGCCTTTGTCTAGTGTAGCCGTCACGGCCAACAGCAGCCCCCCCGAGCCCGGCCTCTGCCCCGACAAGTCCTGTCCTCGTCACCTTCCCCGAACTGGGTCAGGGGGCCTACCTTTCACAGAATCTAAATGTGGCCACCCGGCCAGCGTCTCCAGCAAGGCCATTCCCCTCAAGTCGATGCTCACACCTTCCACGTTTCTGAGTGATCCTCAAAACCCAGAGGCCCCAGAGACACCCTGGCTGGCAGGAGCTCTGTTTTGGAGGGAATTTGCCTTAAAAATACCCACGGGCATAAGGAAATGCTCCTGATATCATGGCAGGTGAGAAAAGCAAAAGAACAAAAAAAAAAATTGGTTCCTATTTTTATAAATATGAAAAATTACGTATATTTGGAAGACAGGAAGGAAACAGTGTCATTAACCCATTAACATGCCTGGTTTCACTGCTTTACAGTCTCTACAGTGAGCCTGAATTGTTTATAATTAGAATCCCCTCAATTTTACAGGAAGAAAGGAACAGGAAGAAGAGGAGGAGGAGGAGGGGAGAAGTGGGAGGAGGAGGAATAAACAGAAGGAGAGGAAGAGGAAGATGAACAGGTCTCAGTGACTGTCCCCAGCAGAGAACTGGCCCTTGTGTTCTACCCTCTTAGAGGGACCCACACAGTGGTCCCCAAACCCCGGCTGAGCGAACGACCCCTACAACGGCTGTGTTAGGGCTCCTGAGAAAATGTACGTAAAAGATCAGGTCTGGGGCTTGGCACTAAAGAGCAGAAAGATGCACAGTGAAATGCTGATACTATGGGGACAATGTCATTAATTTGCTGTGTTACTGTGGTGCCCCAAGAGGCGAGGCGGGGGGCGGATACTTCCTCAGGCTCCCCCCAGCCCTGCCCTGCCCGGTGGGGAGTTACAAGTACTGTGTGTCAGCTGACTTACTAATGACCTCCCTCCCTTTCCTTCTATTGCCCTTTCCAGTTCCACTCCGCCCCCAGGAACAGGGCACCCCCTCATCTCCTGACCGACCCTCGCTGCTGGCCTGTGGAATGTTTCTCTCTCGTTTGTATTTGTTTCTTCCCTTCTTATCCTCAGTGCTGCTCTCATTCCTCTGCCCTGCTGTGCCCTTCTCCCATCTCTGGGCAAGCTCCTGCTTGTTTGATAAATGTTCTCGAATCCACCTGTCCTTTCTCTATCTCCGTCCTGTATCTTTCCATCAGTCTGTATGTCTATCGTCTATCGATCTATCGACCTCTTAAAAAATTTTTTTAACATTTATTCATTTTTGAGAGTGAGAGAGACAGAGTGTGAGTAGGGGAGGGGCAGAGAGAAAGGGAGATACAGAATCTGAAGCAGGCTCCAGAGCCCGATGTGTGGCTCGAACTCACAGACTACGAGATCATGACCTGAGCTGAAGGGGGGTGCTTAACCGACTGAGCCACCCAGGTATCCAACCGACTGAGTCACCCAGGCACCCCTCCATCTATCTCTAATCTGGCTTTATCTTTGTGAAATCTGTAGTGTCTTTATATGCGTGTTTATGCAAATTTACATCATTTACTTAAATGGTATCTGGCTATAGTCTTCACTCTGCACTTGACCTCTCTCAGCACTGGGTTTAGGTCTGTAAGTGCTGTGGGAGAAGATGTAGCTCACTGCTTCCCGCTGCAGCAGAAGTGTGATGTGCCTCTGCTAATGTTGACACCTTCCCTGAGGACGTCACCCTAGTTACGTCCAGCTCCTCATCACCATGGACAGCGCTATAGCTGAGATTCTTGGGCATCTACCTGACGGACCTTTGCAAAAATTTCTCTGGGATATGTAATTAGGGGTGGAAACTGGGGTCACAGGGTATATGGATGCTTTAATATAATTGTCAAAAACTGGCCCCACTGGTCCATGAAGGTGCCCATTTCATTATGTCTTTGCCAATGGTTGGCATTCTCCAGATTTGTAATTTCGATAACTGGACAAATAGCCATGCTTCTCCTTTGGTGTTGCCCTTTCTCATTCTCTACTCACCTTCTCAGTGGGACTCCTGCCTTTATTGTTGGCTTGTAGGACTTCCTTAGTATTCCAGCCATCAAGCCCCTTGACCGAGCTCTTCCTCACAGGGATCAGGTCCTTCCTTTTATTATAACCGAATCTGTCCCCTTTCTCTGCATTGTGCTTTTAGGGGTCTTGCCCTTCCCCGTCTGAGTCTCACAGATACCTTCCTACTTTGTCTTCTGTTTCATTTTTCATTTTTCACATTTGGTTCTTGACTCTATCTGGAGTCATTTCATGCATCTTCTCTGTTTATTCCCTGCCCTCTCTCTTTCCTTTTCTTTTTTTAAGTTTGAAAGTTCTTGCTTTCCCAAAGGGTTCAACAGGTCAAATAAAAATATTTAGAAATTACTGATCTATAAAATACCCTCTCTGTGAACAGGAAGGAAAAGAGGACTTGATAGATTTTTAAGATTCTGCTGTGAATTTCTGACTGTGAGGCCTGCATCACACCCACGGATGTCCTTCCTGGGGCCAGACTGATGATCAACCAGGACTTCCACTAACTGGGATGACGGAGAATAGGAAAGAGCTGCACTGAGCTCTAAGGGTCAGGCTTTAGGAGGAAAGAAGTCCTGGCCATCACATGGCCCTTCTCCTCTGAATAAAGTCTTCATGTCCCCTCCTGCCAACAGCCTTGTTTAAAGTGTAGAGATCTTGCAACAATGTGGATGGAACTGGAGGGTATTATGCTAAGTGAAATAAGTCAGTCAGAGAAAGAGAGACATCATATGTTCTCACTCATATGTGGAAGCTGAGAAACTTAACAGGAGACCATGGGGGAAGGGAAAGAAAAAAATATATAGTTACAAACAAAGAGGGAGGCAAACCATAAGAGACTTTTAAATAGAGACGAAACTGAGGGTTGAGGGGGATGGGGAGTTAGTGGGGAGGGGGAAACGGGTGATGGACACTGAAGAGGGTATTTGTTGGGAGGAGCACTGGGTGTTACATGTAAGGGGTGAATCACGGGAATCTACTCCCAGAGCCAAGAGCACACCATACACACCATATGTTAGCTAACTTGACAATAAATTATATTAACTTTTTAAAAAATAAATGTGGATTATTGGAATAAAAGAAAATAAAAAGAAGTTAATTGTAGAGGTCTTTCTGGGACCAGTTCAGAGGTATCTGGGCCATGAGCACAACATGGAAGGCTGTGCTGCTGGTCGGCTGGCACTGACTGTCATTGCAGGAGATGAAGAACGAGAGTGTGTGAGCTACCCTGTCACCTGCTTAGCTGGCTGCCCAGCTGGGTGCTGCCTGGCGAGCGATTCCCTCCCTGCTCGGTGAAATGGATTTACTCTCTTCCTGACCCATCCCTCCTCTTGCCCATCGTCCTGGCCCAAATGTGAGCATCGCTTCTCTTGCAGATGACGGGAAGTCCCAGCCACCAGGCCTCCCTGCCTACAATGTGCCCCCTCCAGTGCAGCCTCCACACAGCCAGAAGGGTCTTCACAAAACACAACTCCAGTCGCTCATTCCACTGCCACCTTAGTGTCCTTCACTGTTTCCTCAGCACCTATATCAGGGGTGCTCATGTAGGAAAACATAGGAAAATACTGATAATTCTACTCCCTCCCCCGCCAACTCAGAATCTCAGTGAGGGGGGTGACAGATCCCAGACATCATCATTTATCTTAAATTTCCCCGACGTGAACTTCGTGGGGTTCCAGGACTAAGAACCTGTCATCTAGAAGATCAAGTGCGAATTCCCCAACAGAGCACTCAAGTCCCATAGGGCCTACCCAACTGTCACTGAACAAGTATCAAATGCCTCACATAAAAGCCAGGCATGCAGGTAATATTTGTGGTCCATGTATGAGTGTCCAGTGTGTCTCCTGTTCCTGGGCTCATCCAGGCTCCTCCGTAATCTGCCAGGGGCCCTGCACCCCAGAGCTGTCCCACGTGCTGCCCCCTGGGGGTCTCAGGACCATCCTGTGCTCAGTCGGTGTGGAGGGGTGGGGGGCAGGAGGCACAGACTCAGCACCACATCTGCCTGGCTTCTGGGTAGCCCTGACCAGGTTCTGCTTCCCAGACCCGCCCACACTTTCTGCCCCCAATATCCTGGGCCCCGCTATCCTGGGAACGTCGACTTACATGGAAAATGGAAGCTGCAGATATGATTAAGATTCTGAGATGGGGAGAAGATCCTGGGTCACATGGGTGGACCCTAACTGCAGTCAGAGTGTCCTTTTAATAGGGACGCAGAGGCAGATATGACATAGAAGGTGAAGGCCAAGTGACCACTGTGGCGAGACGCTCCCCTGTGGGCTCTGCAGGTGGACGAAGGGGCCGGGGGCCAAGGGTGCAGCTGAGAAAGGCAAGGCAGCATCTCGGGGGCCTCCGGATAGAGCGTGGCCCTGCCCATAGCTTCGCGTCAGTGGAAGCTGACCTAGACCTCTGGCCTCCAGAACTGCAGAGAAGACACTTCCCTTGTTTTGAGCCTCCTCACCACCATTTGTGGTGTTTGTTACAGCGGCCCTAGGAGACACACACACGCCTCATCCCTCAATTCTGGGGTTCCATCTCACTGTCTGCAGCCCCCTCGGGGACCCCTGAGGTCCCACCTCCCCAAACTCGCCGGCCGGCCTGCACCTGTTGTCTCTGCCATGGCCTGTCCCTGCTGTGACCGGCCAAGCCTGATGCCTTCTAAGAATCCCAGGATATAATCTCGCAGCGGCCCCGTGAGCAGGTTTTGTGGGTCCCCTCAATATGCACGTGAGGAACAGAGGGCTGGAGAAACCCGGGAACCTGCCCAAGGCCACACAGCTTATGGGGAGCAGAGCGGGGACATCAGCCCAGGCGCTCCGACTACAAAAGCCTTGAACCCTCGGCCGTAGGCTCTGTGTTTACTGAGCGCTACAAACAGAACTCCTAAAATGATCACTGTCCTGCCGGAGATGGGGTGCTGCTCAGTCAGCACTGAAGAGGCACAGCCCTTGGGGGGCAGCCCGGGAGCTCGAGGCGGTGAGAGAGGTCGCCCTGTAGGCTGTACAGAACATGTACGCATTGTGACGTCAGCGAGGGCTGGCCACTGGCTACCATCCCAGGGGCTTCCTGCAGAAATTCTCTGGTCAGATGTGTTCACCCCGCTCACCAGCTCCTCCCCAAATAGTCTACCCCAGGTCATTCTACATAAAAGGATGTGCTTAAGGAATTTTATATGAACACGTAGAGCCCCAGGAGGCGTCATGTTCAAGGCTGGCCTAGCACTTCTCACCCTCTGGATAGGAGACACCGGGTAAGATTTGTGACTCTCTGGGGGACACTATATAGTGTGGTGGTTAAGGATGCACACCCAGGAGCTGCTTCAATGCCACTTCTACTGTTGGTTCGCTGGGCCACCCTGGGTAAGTGATTTAACCTTTCTGTGTCTGTGAAATGGGGCCATAATGGCACTCGCTTCATCTTGTGGGATTAAATGGATTACAATATATAAGTGCATGGAACAGACCCAGGTGCATAGTAATTGTTCAATCAATGTTAGCGATGTGGTCAGTCTTGGTGGCTTCCCACTGTGTTAGAGTCCTGCGGCTGCTGTAACAAATTACCAAAAATGTGGTGTCTTAAAAGAACAGAAATGTATTCTCTCATAGCTCTGGAGGCCAGAAGCCCCAAATCGGTGCCACTGGGCTGAAGTCGTTTCCCCTGGAGGCTCTCGGGGAGAATCTGCTCCCTGCCTCCCTCAGCTCCGGCAGCCGCTGGCGCTCCTTGCTGTGGTCACGTCACTCCAATCTGCCTCCGTGGTCACATTTCATACGCTTCTTCTGGGTCAAATCTCCTTCTCAAAGGCACCCCCGAGATTCCACTGGGCCCACCCTGCTAACCCAGGATCGTCTCCTCCTCTCAAGGGCCTTAACTTAGTCACTTCTAGGACGATTTTTCCATATAGGATAGCATTAGAGGTTCCGGGGATTAGGATCTGATATCTTTGGGGGCTGTTACCCAACACAGCACAGCTGTGTTTATATTCCTAGCCCCCGTCTGATTTGCCCCGGGTCTGGGTTGGGAACAGGCTGCCGGAACCAGGGGACTTGGGCTCACATCCTGAACCTGTCTGTTGGTAGCTGGATGACTGAGGACAAATCACAGATGCGGCTCAGCACCGCCACCTCCCCACGGGACACAGCGCTCCCGTCAGCTCTACATGTGTGAGAGGTGAGGGACAATCCCATGCACCAGCTTCCAGCGTCTGCTGCCAGGGAACCCAGCCCCAGACAGCGTGGGATCTCGTGTTAGTCGTGCAGCAAACCCGCGGACCGTCACAAATCTGAGACAGGGCTAGACAGGTTTAGGTTTGAACGTTGGCCCTACTCTTTGGTAACAGTGTGGTCATACACACCTAGAGTGTCATGTGCCCTCTGGTGACAGATGTCACCTCCCACTCTGCCGTCATTTGGTCATGGCCAGGACTTGTGCCACACATCTGGCTATAACACAGTTTAGTGTCTGGCCTGTAGGCACAGGTCGCCTTGCTCTGGGAATAGACACAGAAGTTCACACTCACAGACCTGCCATCTTGGCCAGTACAAGGGAATGATGGTGTCACCTCCTTCAGGGACCCTGGGACCCCTGTTTCCAGAGGACTCCAGGTGAGGGTCTGACGACCGCCCGACAGAGGTGTGGTCTGGTGCGTTCACTGGGGGCTCCCCTGCTTCCCTGTCACACTTCAATTCCTCCTTCACGCAGCCCATCAGCTTTTCCTGACCTTGCCGCACTGAGCCGGTGTGTTTCTGCAGAGGGGGCCCTCCTCCTCGGCTCCCCCAGACTGCCTACCCATGTCCCTTGTGTGACTGCAGACACTGCCGGGCAAGGGCAAGGTCAAGGTCAGGTGGTCTCTCTCTGATGTGGGAGCCACACATCTATCTAGATCTACCCCCAAAATGCCAAGGGCAGTGACAAGGTTTGAGCCCAAACGCCTCTCAGGAAATGGATCAGAGACACCTGCCTCCCGGGCCCTCCCCAGCCACTCGTCTTTCTGTGCAGCCCCCGCGCTCCTCTCTGCCTTGTCCCAAGTGCCAACACCTTAGCCCGTAAGGAGTGGAGCCCACAGCTCTCCTGTGACTCCTGTGCCCCGGACACGTCTGAGAGGAGACTGCTGGTCTGGGCGTTCTAAGACAGGCATGCAGACTTGTGTCATTTCTGCGGGGCGCCCTCAGCTCTGTGGGCAGGTGGCATCCTTCTTGGCCCTGAGCCTTTACCCTCGGCCCTGGCGTCATTCTTCTGCTCCAGGCCGGGCTCTGAGCGGCCCTCAGGCTGACTTTCTCTGTGAAATGTGGCCGGAGATCATCCCGATAGCGTGAGCGGATGCATTTTCAATCACAGTGACAGTCTCAGCAGGCTCGGGGGCTCCCCCGGGATGCTTGCAGGCGGGGTCCTCTAACCACTGGGAGTCCTGGGCTTGTTTTACCCTCAGACACTCTAGTCCATCATGACAGGGTGGCCCGGATGAGCTGGGGCCCCAGAACCCTCTCAGGCTCCCGGGCACCCAGCTGGAAGCCAGCCAGTTAGAATGAACATGATCCCCTAAATCTGTGGTCAAGACTCTCAGAAACTGTGTTACTGTGAATGGAGTTTGACACACACCAAAGCCCTGTGGGTAGAGGCAGGGCACACGAGGGTGACATCCACGGGTGGGACCATGTTCTTCCTCCCATTGGTACAGGGGGGACTCCAGTGTTCTCGGCCCGCTGAGCCTGACTTTCCTCCTCAGAGAGTGGACTATGGCCATTATTACGGAAGGACAGATTTCTGGCTCTTCCCCTCTGGACATAAGGTGCTTCGCGTTTCCCCTGGGGTGAACCTTGTGACCGTGAGGCTTTCACTCACCGGCATTTGCGTGGTGGCAGTGTGCGTCACTGCCGGGAGAGGCTTCAGTGGACAGGAGAGACCTGTCACATGCCTTCACCTGCAGGGGCTGTTGCTGCAGGGGGAGAAGCTTGAGTCGGGAGGCTCTGGGGCAGAATCTCTAGCCACCCCCCCCCACCTCACCCCCTGCAATGAACACCTAGCATGAACTAGTTGTCGTCCTGGGAGGGTGAAAGCCCCCAACACTTGGGCACTGTTTCTTCCTGCAGCAAACCCAACCCCTCCTGACTGCCAGGTGCATGCAGTGGGGTGACTGCACACGTGACCTGCTCTGTCATGGTCACTGTCCTCTCCTGCACCCTGTCCCCGACATGCCATGCAGCTGAGTAGGCTGAACCAGCCCGTGCTTCAGGAACCCGGCACAAGCCTGGCCCCTACACACCGCGTCTGCGGGGGCATCTCAAGGGAGAGGCGGCGCTGCGTCTCTGTCTGGGAGAAGCTGTGGACGGGCCACGGTTCGCCAGAAGAACAACATGAGATAAAGGTCAGATGGGTCCGATCAGCTGGAGACGCCCTGAGGCGCAGCCTGTGTGGGGACGTAGGTGCACGCAAGTGCGTGCCTGTGCATGCGCGTGGGTGTGTTTCAACATAAATTAACTCCTCAAGCACAGCTCAAACGCACTTGTAGGATGGAATCACCAGCTGTATAACCAAGGGCTCCTTCGTCCCCTTGTCTTACAGGCGAGAATGAGGGACTGGGCTCAAGTCTGGCGCTGTCATTTCCCAGGGGGTGCCTTTGGGGAGCTCCAGGCCGCCGGTCTGCACAAGGGAGATGCGAGGGCAGGATCTTCCAGCACCGACAGGGGTTGGCTGGGGCCTGGCACACGGCAGGCTCCCAGCAAACCCGGGTGTTACAGAGGCACGTCTGTGCCTTCAATCACGAAACGTGGTGGGAAAGTGAGGGGGCGGGTTTTGAGGGGGGTCTTTCACTGCCCCCCCACCCCAAACTGCTCAGAAGACAGTGACCTACTTCCCAGACACAGGAAACCTGAGTGGTGGGCCAGGGGAAGGCTCTAGAATTTCTCCACTTACATTGCAGGGGTGGTGGGGGGATCCGAGTGGACAGAGAAGTGGCTTGAAGTTAATTTTCCCCACAATAACGAGTATTTTACTGACCCCTGGCTCTGCTGGCTCTGAACCAAACAGGAAAAAGCCATTTAAGGTTCAAAGTCCATTGAAAAGACAACTTGTTATGTTCTGGCCGCGCCCTGGCGAAGGTGCCCGAGGTCGGGAGGAAAGGGGGTGGGGCCCAGGGGGCCCGCCCAGCACACACGCTTCAGAGGCAGGGGCCTTGTACCTCAGGTGCAGTGGACGATGCTTTAAAAGTCACACAGCGAGTCAGCCTCTCAGTCTGAGACTAGAGAATTGTAGACAATGTCCACCAGTTAGAGGCCACAGGACAGAGGGACGAGGCTGGATGGTGACTGCAGGACCTCGGTCATCTGCCCCCTGAGCCTCAGCCGCTCTGCAGTAAAGTGGGAAGGACAGGAGTCCCCAGCTCAGGGCTGTGGGAGCGTGCCATGAGCACAGCAAAAGCCGTGTGCAGGGGACCTGTAACCGTGGATGCAGGAGTAACCATCATGTGGGCCTGTGGCCAGCCCGGCTGACCTTGGACTGAGTCGGGCTTACAGCACGGCTCTGGGATGTGCCGGGCTTGGTCCTAATCAATTAATAAGCAAAGTATTAACTGAAGGGGAGGGGGCGAGGTTTGAAATGGCCCCTGGGAATCAATGGTGGTTCTTCCTCAGGGACATCTGATGGTTTCTCACCTTCACTGATGGTATCACTTCTGTCATGGGCAGCATGGAGCCCTGCGGGCATTAGAGCAGAGGACCTTGACCCTCTCTGGCATGCAGTTGGGCCCCTGGCTCTGTGCAGAACACCTGTGAAGTCCTTGTCTTTTGGGTCCCTGCCCCCAGAGAATTCTGATCTCATTTCTTATCTCTGCCATCTTCCTGGCTCACTCTGTTCCAGCCACACTGGCCTCTGCTGTTCCTTACACAGGCCAAGCATGGCCATGCCTCAGGACCCTTGCACTTGCTGTTTCTCTGCCTGGACCTCTCCATTCCTGGGCTGCTTCACTTCACTCAGGTCTCTGCCCAGGTGTCACCTCCCTCGAGAGGCCTTCCCTGACTGTTGCATCTAAAATAGCACGTCTGCTTCTGCTGCTTCCCTTTGCGGCTCCAGGACCACAGGGCACAGGTTTTTGTGCCCACTCTGCCCCCATCGCCTGAAACTGTGCCTGGTACAGAGTAGGGGCTCACTAAATATGTGCTGAATAAATGAATGAGTCGACCTACACAGAAAGAACTTGTATCCATTTCCTGATGAGCATTTTCCTGTCCGTCACGGTCACCCTGGGGACAGTGACGCCGTCAGCTTGGTTATGATGACAACGAGGCTGCTGGATACACGGCACGGTGCAGTGTGCACTGTCACCATCGCAGGACCCTGTCCAGCACCGTGACAAGCACAGCGCACAAACGGCATCTTGTGGGCTAGAGCCTTTGGGCGGTCATACCTGAATGAACGGGAAGAGGAGCCCCACGACGAAGTTGGAGAGCCAGTTGACGGTGCCCGCAATGATGAAGGCCGCCGGCCGCTGCGGCTGCTGGAAGAACTCGCCGGTCAAGATGAACGGGATGCCCCCTGCGGTGGCAGAGCGAGGGCACAGGGTTAATCACACCGACAAGGTCTAAGGTTGTGCGGCCAGCACCCATCCCTGTATGGCAGGAGCCAGCTCTGCCTGGGTGACGGGCAGCTTCGGGAATGCGTGCCGGAGTCAGCCCGGAGCTCCTCGGAGTACACAAACTGCCTCTCTGACCCGGCACATCCCAACGAGAGTGGACCGACCCTCCTAGCTCTCCAAACAACCTCTGAATCAAGCCATAATCCACCACTGAATGAGTACAATAGGTACCAATTTGATTCACAAGGCAAGTGACACTCACTGGTATATTGTGTCAGGCAGGCATTGGCTCCCATATTGCTTGGGAGAGAAACCTGAAGCTCAGAGGTTACCTGACTTACTCAAGGTCACCAGCTCCTGAACAGCAGAGCCAGAACTCAGGCTTGGGACTCACCCTCCACAGGCCAGCACTTCCCCGCTGCGAATCCTTGCCTGATGGGATGGAAGCCCTCACTCAACTGGCGAGCCATTCGTCTTCCTGATCTCCCCATGACTGGATGTCTGGTGGGTCCCAATCCCAAGTCACCCTGGCAGCAGAATGTGACTCACTGGTATTAAGGGAGGACAGTTCTTTAACTTGAGGACTATAATGTGCAATTGCGGGGTGTTTGTCACCCCTCACCTCCTGGATGCCCAGAGCTCCCCAAAGGGCTTCCACCCATTTCCAAATGTCCTTGGGGTGTCATGCATAGCTGAGCATCTCCAAAATCTGCACCCTACTCTTCCTGAACTCGGAGAGATCTGGGATTGAGCCTTGTGCCCAGACCCACGACCTGGGGCTCAGCATGGCCACTGGGGTCCTGTTTGCACCACCCCCAAATGCAGTCCCCTCTCTGCCAATCAGAGCTACATGCTGGTGGTGTACAGACAAGGGTAGCACCAGGGGACTGCCCGAGGGACCTTTGCCAGACTCTAGGAAGACACTCAAGGGCTCCATGACTGTTGACTGTGCGGGAGCTGGTCCTACAGTGGACCATGTCCTGCTCCCTTGGGAGTCCCTCATCTGGAAGGGGGGCAAGATGACTTGTTTATCAAAAAGGAAGTGAATGAATGAATAAGTAATTACGACATGCGCTAAGCATGGAGGGAACTCACTCAGCAAATGGAGAGAGCCTGTATTCATAGTGGTCAAGGAGGGCTCTCTGGGAGATGATGGCTGAGATGTGACTTGAAGAAGGAGGTAACAGCTTGCTAAGATTTGGGGAAGACTGCCAGGCAGAGATGGGAGGACAGAGACTCCGGAGGGTAGCAGGGATTGGGTTAAGGTCTAGAGGAGAGGCCATTCTATTGAGGGAGGGGACCGAAGAATGGCATTAAGCAGGGAAAGGCAAGCAGAGCCAATTAAGCAGCCTCTTGTAGATCAAGGAGAGGGTCTGCTCTTGAAGAAAACCAGTGCGGGGCTTTGAGTAGGGGCTGATGTGTCCACCTGCATTTCGTAGAGATTATAGCTGTTTAGAGAGGGGACTGGGAGTGGAGTAGTGGTAGGAGGCTGCTGGGCAGTGCAGAAGGGAGGCCATGGTTATCTAGAGGGCTTGCATGGTGCCAGTGGGGAGGCAGATGGAAGGAAGTGGCAGAATTCAGAGACTCCACCCCATGGAGGCAAAACTTTCAGTGTGAGTATTACAAACAACCATATACTGATCATCAAGTTCAACCAAGAAACCCAAGGTCACAGAGCCAGGACATAAGCCTGTCTCTCCACAGTGTTCACTGTTATCACCCCCTATTCTGCCAGCAAACCTTGGACTTCAGCACATCAAAGTAATTCAGAAAGGACCAGCCCCACATCTCCCTCATTAGACTATGAGCCCTTAAGGGCAGACAGTATCCCCATTTGCCTGGCATCTCGGGCAGAGAGTAGATGTGTGATCAATATTTACTTACTTGTGTCAGAAACTCAAATTTGGTTTTGAAAAGATTTGATATATTGTTTACTCCAGAGAAAGTAGACTTTCCATATCTTAAAGGTAGCTATCAAAATGTGTGAGAACAATGGTCACACATTGAAATGTGCTAAAACCAACCTTTAGGGCTTAGCAAGCAGAATATTGCCTCCTTGAAAGTCTGCATCACACACCTAGTTGTTGCTGTGGCTAATGACACTGTGGGCCTTGCAGCATATCCTTGGGGGTCAGTTCACAGCTATTATGAAGTCTGAACAGGGTTGAGGGCTGGCATTTCACCTACCCTGACTTTCCTGGGTGTGTTCTGGAAGCACCTGTGGATAGCTCGATTAACATTCCTGATGCTGGTACATCAGCTTACAGAGAGCAGGGAATGTTGAAACACCTGCCTAGCCGTGTGTCACTTTTTCTCTTCAGGGCTTGGCCACACAACTTGTTGATTGATGATGGCCCTCACTCCTCACACAGGACCTAGGATACATATACTAGGTGCTAGGTAAAGGTCTGTGGGATCCACGAGGAATGATGCAGACACTGTGAAGTTCACAGCACATCTACATTGGGTCTCTTCTCTCCTCCCTTCAGGCTACCTCTGAGGGCAAATATAAGAAACCATAAGAATTTTGTACAGCCTGTTTTGCTGATTGGTTTTCATTTCCATGATCTCCCTTGAATCTACCAACCAGGTGGTGAAGCACAGGGGGCTAGGGCTTGGCCTCTGGTGTCAGTAAGAACAGGTTTAAATGCAACTCTAACAAATCTCTCTAGAATTAAGGCCTTTCTCACGTGCACAGTGATGGCAGTAGGAACTTACCGCAGGGGTATTTGTGAGGATTAAATAAACTACTATGTGTAAGCACTTAGTATTAAGTATGGCACATGAGAGGCATTCAATATATGTTGCTTCTATAATAATAATTTAAAACTTTCCTGCATAGTTTCCCTCCATTTTATAATGAGTTAGCTGAAGCTCGGAAAAGGGGAGTAACATGGCCAAGAACTCTTAGCTAAGAGTGATGAAGATGGTGATAGTGATGATGGTGGTGGCGGTGGTGGTGATGATGGTGGTAGTGATGATGATGATGATGGTGGTGGTAATGATGATGGTGGTGGTGGGGATGATGGTGGCGATGTTAGTGATGATGTTGATGGTGATGGTGATGATGATGGCGATGATGATGATGATGATGGTGGTGGTGGTGGGGATGATGGTGGTGATGACAGTGATGGTGATGCTGTTACTGCTGATGACGATGATGATGATGATGATGATGATGAAGATGATGATGACAAAATGAAGATGTTGGTGGTGATAATTATAGACAGGACAATGGTGCTGCTGCAGCTGCTGATGGTGGTGACAGTAAGTGGCACATACTGTAAAAAGCACTTGTCGTACATTATTTCATTTAATTACCACTACTATGTGGTAGTTGCTACTACTATTTTTCCCATTTAATGTATAAAGAAACAGAGGCATAAGAAACTTAACTGATTTCCTCAAATCATACCACCAGTGGGACTCGAATTCAAGGCTGGCAACTGCCAGTCTGAGTCTTAATGACTCCACTGTGATGCAAGTAAGACTAAAGATGCTTACAATTTTTAAAATGTGGGAAAGGAACTTAATAGTATTCAGGGTTTTATCTAAGTGCCCTACCAAATTCTGGAATTTATTTTTCTCTTTTGTCTGCAGGCATTGTTAGCCTGCTTTCCTAAGATCCTCTCTCTCACTGTTTTATCTTTAAATCCACAGTAAAATGAGAAAGAATGGGGTTTGACGTGGCAACAGAATGGATTTCTGGTAGGTCCTTTATTTTTATGTTGTTTTTCAAAATGAAAATAGTGTTATTCTATTTTTCTGATTACCATGAGTAATATGTAACCATTTTTTAAAAAATATTTTTATTTATTTCTAGGAGAGAGAGAGACAGCGTGAGCAGGGGAGGGTCAGAGAGAGAGGGAGACTCAGACTCTGAAATAGGCTCCAGGCTCCGAGCTGGCAGTCAGCACAGAGCCTGACGCGGGGCTCGAACCCACGAACCGCAAGATCATGACCCAAGCGAAAGTCGGACGCTTAACCGACTAAGCCACCCAGGCGCCCCATTATGTAACCATTTTTAACAGTTAAAGAAAGCATACAATGTAGAAAAGCATGAAAGGAAACCAAAGTCATCCCTAAACCTTCCACCCAGAGATGACCTCCACTTGTGTTTTGGTACTTGGCACTGACATTGACTGTTGCTATAGAGGAGCCTAGAGCTAGTCTAATATTTCCCCCTTTAGGCAATTGGCTTTTGCCTGGAGAAATCTTTCCTTATGCTTGAAGTTATTAACTGTCCACTAACTGTGATGTGTCTGGGGTTGGTCTCCCCATAACAGTTTTTGTTAGATCACAGTGACTCCCTCTCGACTACAGATCACTCTTTATTTATTATTAATCTTCCTATATTAGATTTGAAAGCCTCTTCTGTTCTATCTGTTGGACTCTCTAGTCCAGAGACAGTGATTATCCATATGTCGGATTAATCTTTTCTCTCTTCCATGTCTGTCATCTCCTGAATGAGTTTATTGTCTTGTGTCTGCACAGACAGATGCTTGGAGCAATCTCTCCCTTCTTTCTCTTCTCCATCTCTTCTCTTTTCTTCCTTCTTCTCATCCCATTTCGGTGCATTCCCTGGGCCACTGCTCTTTGTCTTTCTATAGTACAGTGTGTTGTTCATTCCGATTGCCATCGGCCCCGATGTGGTGATTCATCCTCAACACCTTTTCTTATCTTCTTCCATGATGTCTTGTCTTTCAAATCACAGTTTAGGGTGTGAGTACTGTCTTTTGGTAGTTTTTCCATAAATGGAGGCCAACATTGGGGGTGAGGAGCAGAGACAAGTTGGCGGGAGTTGCTGTCAGCCCTTTCTGGAAGAACTGGGGTCTGCTCTGGTCTCTGAGATTTTAAGTGATATGCACCAGAACCCATTCTGGGAGGTCAGGGGAATGTCCAGCTTCTGTGGGATTCAACTGGTCTCCTCAAATTAGGATACAGTCTTGGAAAATGGGAAGCCTTTTGGGGAGGACTGTATCTTCCCCAGCATGCTGACTCACCTCCTCACTCATCCCCCACCAATCAGGGATGTCAGTGAGGGTTCTTAGAGTGTTTTGAATCTCCTTCCCTGGTCAGTGCTGTTTCGGAAGGTGGAGACAGAATGTCCTATGCTAGAATATCCTTCCTCTGGCTGCCAATTTTCAAAGCCATGGTATGTTTCCTTCTTGGCTTGCTGCTGTCCATATATTTTTTTTCCTAGATCACAGTTTGCTTGCTTGTTTTTTTTTTTTTTATTTTTTTTATTTTTTTAAAGCTCACTTTCTTAGGTATTGGTAGGAGGAAGATTCTGTCATAAGGCTATACATGACCATATTTACCTAAAATCCCTTATTGACTTGTTTTCTAAAGGAAAGGTATTGCTGTTTCTTGTGGTAGGTATATAGTTGCCACTCATTTTAAAATAATGTGCTTCAGAATTAAAGGTCAGTTGGAAACACTCCCTTCTAGTACAGGATTTTGACAAAGGGATGCCTTCTTCCAAATTCTCTGCTTGGGGCCCTTTGTTTTGTGGATCTTGTTGTTTACAAAAAAATTTTGGATGCCAATCTCACTGGATCTTTCTTCACAAACAGACTATGAGTTACGAATTATCACTGCAGATTAGGAAACTGAGGCTCTCGAAGATGAAGGGCTCATGTTACTGGTCCCACTTGTCAATGAAAGATGTGGAGACTCCTTTTAGGTAACAGGCTTGAGCAATGGAAACATGAGCAAGACAATAGGGCTCCCAGTGACCCGTGGGCAGAATGCAAACAGGTGCACTAAGCGACCCACCTTGAACCAGCCATAAGCTCCAACTGTGCATGGGGCACAATCACCAAAAAAGGAAAATTCCACATGTTCTCATACCTCTTCACTCCCTCCATCATGATAGCCCCTCACCACCCCCCGTGCCAGACAGTCTCTCCTTTGCTGTCCTGCTTGCTGCTCCCTTGCAGTGGCTGCATTCAGTAAATGTCTTTCTCCTTTGCTCTGCTTTGGGTGAATTCTATCACTACCCCCGCCCCCCACTGAGGGCTTCCACCCAATTGAGTCACCCCACAAAAGAGGACGCAAAGTTGGATCTTCAAACTCAAAATCCTGCCTTAGTTTGACTGCACCTCTCAGCCCAAAAGGACAGAAAGATGACAGTGGATTCATGCAGCTGTTTCCACTCTGTACCCAGCGTGCCTCGCACAGAGTTCTCTTCAAATCAAGGAGCCACACCTACTGCCACATCCTACGGTGCTGCTTAGACTTCGCAAATTGTGATTATGTCTCTTGGCCTTGTTATCTTATTTGGTTCTTACTTATTATTTTATCTGGCTATGTTATTCTGGATTCCCCCAGAAACAGACCCTGACGTGGGTCTTGTGTGTGAGTTGACGTAGGAAATGCTGGTAAGGGTGCGGGTAACTGAAGGAAAGGTGTAGACTTATCAGCAAGTTACCTCTGTGGGCCAGCAGAACTTAATCCAGTTGGGGCCTCTTGGGAAACTGTGTGGAAAACACATCTCAGGATGAAGCTAGCAATAGTCACTCCCTCTTGGCATTGTTTTGAGGCCCAAATGGACCGTGCTTAGCAATGTGTGCTTGCGGCGCTCCAGCAGAAAGCTCCATCTTCCCTGCACACACCCGTTGGGCCCTTCCCCCTCCTCTTCTGTTTTCTAGCTCTTGCCAGCTACCTGGGTAAAATGTCAAATTTTATCTCATTTTTGTATAAAAGAAATAAAGGGCTACGGTCCAAACTTTTCTATAATTCATATGATTACCTTTGAATGGAGCCACTATCATCAACTTGAAAAGCCCTTTAATAAGGGCTCTTAAATCTCCTTAATAATCTCCACAGGGGTGCCCCTAGGCTACTTAATCCTTTAAAGTATTTTCCCCTTAAGCACCAGTTTTAAAAATACCTTTAACATTTTTTGAATTTAAGGGGTGCCTGAGAGGCTCAGTCGGTTAAGCATCCAACTTTGGTTCAGGTCATGATCTCATGATCTGTGAGTTCAAGCCCTGCAGTGGGCTCCCTTCAGTCAGCGTAGAGCCTGCTTCAGATCCTCTGACCCCCACCCCCCCGCCACCTGCCCTGTCTGCCCCTCCCCCGCTTGTGCGCTCTATCTCTCTGAAAATAAATAAACAAACTTAAATGGAAATTTAATGTAATTTTGAAAATTCTTCACGGATATTTTGCTGTGCTTATTTCACTAGACTTATTCTTTTCTGTTGGCTCATCCATTTTTATCCAACATTTATGCTCTAAGTCCTGTGCTGGACATTTTTAGACTCTACTACTCTCTGTGACTAGTCCACATAGTCCACCTTAGGGGAGGGGTAGTCAAATGCCCATTTGACAGATGAGGAAATTGAGGCGCAGAGCAGCTGAATGCCACAGGAAGTCACCAAGAGCTTCTGATTCGGATAAAAGACCCTCCCACTGCCCATTCTCTAGGAGACTCTGGAGAAAGGGTGGATGCACTATTTCCCAAACAGCTTTGTTTTGTGACAATGGTCAGGAGCACATCAGCACACCTGCGGCTTGCGTGAAGCTGGCTCCAGCACGGCTTGGTGCAAGAAGGGGGCTGCTCTGGAGGGGGGTGGCTGTCGGCTCGGGAAGCCCCTCACCTTGGAGGATGCCTGTGACGGCCCCTCGAAACAATGTGACACTTAAAATATAGCTCTGGAGATGAACTGTACACAAAACTATATGGTGATTAATAAATGATTAATACAGCTCTAGAAAACACACTCTGTAATGTCTGTCTGGGAAGCGGCTAATCTATGACACGGGGGCCCAGCAGCTGGGAACGCCGCCCGCTCAGGGTGCAGCGCCCCGCGCCCCTTTTCTCCCCTTCCTCAGATACCACCTGATCAGAGGAGACTCACTGATTGTGCCTGATCAACCGTAACGCACCTGCCTAAGCACGTTCTGTGTGTCTCATGAGATCACTCGCTGAACGCTGGAACAATCTGAAAGTCTTCTACTGACTGACGATGGCTTCTCCAGTAAATACGGGAATGCGGAGTTGTTGGGGGCGGCAGTGTCTCTGAGCTGTGGTCCCCTGCTCCTTTTCTCTTGCAGCTGACTTATTTGCGCCTCATTCTTCACCCGTGTGCAGTCACGGAAGGCGGCAAGTGGCGCCTGAACAGGGACCTGAAGTGAGAACTGGAGAAGCAGCCCCAGTGTGGTTTTCTGCACGGCAGCGTCTTTCTCCCGCTGGTGAGTTGTGGGTACTTATCGCAGGGCATGGGTAACACTGAGAGACCAGACTAGTACTGCCCTTACATATTTATTAAGACAGCTCCTGAAGGAGGGGGGAGCAAAGGTCAGGGAGGGCGAACTTTTGGAGCTTTTATGGGTCATTAAAGAACACTGCTCCTGGTTCCCTACATTAGGGACTGTAGATCTACAGACCTGGGAAAAGGTAGGACATGAGCTTAAGACGTTGCATGCAAAAGGAAGACAGATTCCAATTACAATATGTTCTACTTGGTTGCTTACTCACTCCATTCTGGAGCCTTGCAGACCCCTGAGTCTGATAGCAATGAGGAATCTGATACCAGCATAGGAAAGGACGGCCCAGAAGAGGCAGTCCCAGAAGGCACTGATATAAATAACCTTACACTAAATGAAACTCAAGATGAGAAATTTCCTCCCCCTCCACTGTTACAGGCAGACACAATGGAAACATTTTTACTGTGCCAAAGCCATCAGCTCTGTCTTTTTATGAGAAACGGAGGGTGCCCATCCTATCTCCCATACAAAAGGGACTCTTAGAGACACAACGAAATGGGGATTTAGATGCCTTGCATTTTAGGTTTCCAGTCACCATTCGAGAGCATATTGCTCCTGGTCAGGATGCTAATCACCCTGATGGTATATTGGAGGCTATTCATGAGCCTTTCCCATTTAAAATATTAAAAGAACTTAAACAGGCAGTACAAAATTATGGTGCTAACTCACCGTTCACTCATGGCATTATTCAAGGCATGGCGGAAGGCAATCGTCTTATATCTACTGATTGGTCTTTGTTGGCAAGAACGGTCTTGTCACCGAGTGAATTTTTACAATTTCGAACCTGGTGGCAGGACCATGCTGAAACAGCTGCAGCCCATAACAGGGCTAATAAGATCCCCATATCCTTAGGGGTTTGGTGCCTGGGCTAGAGTGCAAGATCAAATACAAATGGATGACCAAGCAGTTGAACAATTGAGATGATTTTGTCTACGTGCTTGGGAAAAAATAGAATCTAAAAACTCAGCCAATGCCACCTTTCATAGAATAATCCAAGGCGCCAAAGAGCCTCATACCAATTTTATTGCTAGACTACAGGAGGCTATCAAACGGCAGATTAATAATGTTGAGGCAGCAGATACCATCTTACAACTGCTAGCATACGAAAATGCCAATGCTGATTCTAAACAGGGGATTGCGCCACTTAAAAGGCAAAGGCCCTTAACTGATTATATCAAATTATGTCAAGGGATTGGAACAGAAACCTACAAGGCAGACTTATTGGCACAAACCATGGCGGCTTTCATTCAATAATACAAAATTCAAAGGACAATGTTTTAATTGTGGGCGATCAGGCCATACCAAAGCTCAGTGTAAACAAAAAGGAAAATTTCCCTCAAAAACTTATAAAAATAATGCATCTGGCACATGTTCTGGATGCCACAAAGGAAATCATTGGGCCAATCAATGTCATTCTAAATTTCATAAAAATGGATCTCTCCTATCAGGAAACTTGCCTCGGGGCAAGCCCTCAGCCCTGAAAGAAAAGAAGGCTCCCTCTTCTCCAATCCCAACATTTCCAGTCGCCTCACCAGTTTAGATTTACTACATGCAACCCCAGGAAGTGCTGGTTTAGATAGTGCCATTCCTGGGGACTTCATATTGTTACCTGCTACAGAGCCCACGAAAATTCCTACCAATCTTTTTGGGCTGCTGCCAGAAGGGACTAGTGGGCTTCTCTTAGGGAGGTCTAGTCTTACTTCTAAGGGAGTTCTGGTTCATACCATGGTTATTGATTCAGATTATGACGGAGAGATATTGGTCCTAATGTCTATCTCGCTCCCTTACCATTTTAAAAAAGATGATACTGCCCAATTACTACTTCTCCCCTACTTTGAAGGTCAATATTTGAATAAGCAAAGAAATGCTGGAGGATTTGGAATCACAGAGAAGGCGGGCACATACTTAATTGAAAAATCATACCAAGACAAACCCATTTGTTACGTTAAAATAAGATAACAGATGTCTCCATTATTAGTTCTCAACACTGGCCTAAAAACTGGCCTTATGGCCCGGCCTCTATCACTATTACTGGATTAGGTCAGGCGACTAATGTGCATCAAAGCCTAAATAATCTTCCATGTGAAGGGCCTGAAGGCCAAAGAGGATATATACAACCTTATATCATTGACTTGCCCATTAATTTATGGGGTTAAGATTTAGTAAGTCATTGGAGAGCTTCATTAGTCATATCATCTCCAAGATGTACTTCTCAGCATTTTTGCCAAGGCCACTGCTCCGGAGCCCATTCGACTTAACTTGAAGGATGACAAGCCTATCTGGGTGGAGCAGTGGCCCTGAACACAAGAAAAACTAAGAGCCTCACAAACCTTAATAGAGGAACAGATACAAAAAGGACATATCAAAGGCTCCCATAGTCCTTGGAATTCACCTATTTTTGTGATTAAGAAAAAGTCAGGAAAATGGCGATTGCGAGCAGACCTGCGTATGGTTAATTCTACTATTTTGCCATGTGCACATTACAACCCAGGTTGCCCTTTCCAAATATGGCTCCCCGAGAATGGCCTGTGATTATTATAGATTTACAAAATTGTTTTACTGTTCCTTTAGCCAAAGAAGATTTTCCTCGTTTTGCATTCACTGGCCCTAGCATCAATTTAAAGGACCCTTCTAAACGCTATCAATGGAAGGTTTTGCCTCAAGGAATTGTTAAATAGCCCCACCATATGCCAGGAATATGTTGCTAAGGGAATTCAACCAGTCAGAGAAAAATATCCACAAATTTACCTAATTTACTACACGGACAACATTTTATGTTCAGCATCTGATCCTGAGCAATTACAAAAGGCCTATACCATGCTTAAGTCACAGTTTGATAAATATAACTAAATTATCTCCCCCCCAAAAATACAAACATCTCCATTCTTGTATCTCGGATATATAATGGATAGAATTCATATTAGGCCTCAGAAGATTCAAATATGCAAAGATAATATTAAAACTTTAAATGACCTTAAAATACTGTTAGGAGATATTAATTGGATTAGACCAAAAATTGGAATCCCTACTTATGCACTGCAACAGTTGTTTGTGACCTTAAAAGGGGGATCCCAATCTCAAGAGTCCTCAGACTCTTTCTAAGGAAGCTTTGAAGGAGTTACAATTTGTTGAACATCAGATCCGATCCGTGCAAACTGACAGAATTTTGCCTGACGTTTTAATGACTCTCCTTATTTTCCACACCTCTCACACTCTTACTGGATTCCTTATACAAAAAGAACTAATAGTAGAATGGCTATTTTTACCAAATAATACGGTCAAAACCCTAACCACCTATCTGGACCAAATGGGACACTTAATTTATGTCGGAAGAAAAAGAACCCGACAAATTCAAGGCTTTGATCCTAAAAGTATAGTCTTACCTTTAAATAAAATGCAATAGAAAATGTCTTCCAAAACAATATAAATTGGAAAATTGCTTTAAATGGTTTTATAGGATCTACATCTTCACATTATCCCTCCTTGCTTATTATCTCTTTCCTATATCTTTCCTTAAACAGACGACCTTTATCTTGCCAAAATTACTGCTAATGTTCCTCTTCTTGATGCTCCTATTTTTCTGATGGGTCAATAAAAGGTAAGGCATGCTATCATTGACCTACACCAAAAATTATACCCACTAAAGCATTATCAGCACAAAAATCTGAGTTAATGGCTGTTATAACTCTCAGAATGTTTCTTCAGCTTTTAACTTACTCTCTGACTCAATATACACCATCTATATTTTAAATCCTATTAAAACTGCTACCATTTCTACCTCTGATAATTCTTTACAAACCCTGTTTCAAAAACTTCAACTGCTTATTTGTTTTCGGTCCTCTCCCTTCTTTTTTCCCCCCCTCTTTTATATTTATGTACTTATTTATTTTACTTTTAAAACATATTTTTTAAAACTTTTTAAATAGTTTATTGTCAAGTTGGTTCCCAGTGCTCATCCCCACAAGTGCCCTCCTCCATGCCCATCACCCTCCTTCCCCTGTCCCCCACCCCCATCAGCCCTCAGTTTGCTCTCAGCATTCAAGAGCCTCTCATGGTTTGCCTCCCTCCCTCTCCCCAACTATATTTCCCCACGGTCCTCCGGTAAGTTCCTCCTAATCCTCCTATATGTGCAAACATATGGTATCTGTCCTTCTCTGCCTGATGTATTTCCCTCAATATAACACCCTCAAGTTCTATCCATGTTGCTACAAATGACCAGATTTCATTCCTTCTCATTGCCATGTAGTATTCCATTGTATAGAGAAACCACATCTTCTCGATCCATTTGTCAGCTATGCCACCCATATTCGTAGTCATTCAGGCCTCCCAGGACCATTGTCTGAAGGCAATGCAATTGCTGACTCGCTCATTTTTTTCTATATTTCAAAAGGCTTCTGATTTCTGTTCATTAACTCATGTCAATAAAATAGGATTGTGACATCACTTTCCTATCACCAATGAATAAGCTAATGAAATTTTACAATCATGTCCATCATGTGCTACAATCAACACTCCTCCTCCACCCACCAGGGTGAACCCGAGGGGGTTAGCTCCCTATGAATTATGGCAAATGGATGTCACTCATGTCCCTTCCTTTGGATGACAGTCATTTGTTCATGTTACAATTGATACCTATTCCAGATTCATTTGGGCCACATCTTAAAAAGGCAAAATGGCTACACATGTTATCAGACATCTCCATGCTGCAGTAGCAGTAATGGGAAATGCCGTTAGCCATCAAAACAGATAACGCTCCAGCTTACACATCTACAAAATTACAATCCTTTTTACAATTACAGCATGTGAAGCATATAACAGGAATCCCTTACAATCTTCAAGGACAAGAAATTGTTGAAAGAGCAAATCAAATTCTAAAATGGAAAGGCGGAATACAGAGTCCTCTTCAAGAAATATTATCACAAGCTTTGTTCCCTCTAAATTTTTTTGAATCGTGATGATAAAGATACTGTGGCAATAGAGCGGTATTTTGTCCTTAAAGAACAAAATAAAACTTATCCACCCATTTGGTGGAAAGATATTACTTCTAATCAATGGTTACTGGGTAATCTACTAACATGGGGAAAAGGTTATGCCTGTGTCCTACCTAATGGGGCTGTCAAGCCCATCTGGGTTCCTTCCCATTTTATGAAGATTTGACATGAGCGAAAGGAAGAGGTTTGGGTTTGAGCCAGTCCCTCTGATCATCAGCTTCGAGGGTCTTTCCATAAAGAACACCCAGATCATGATTCCGGGAAGAGATCGAATGAAAATTCCAACTTGGGGACAGATAGAGAAGCTCACCAAGGAGGCAGAAGAGATTTTAGAGAATGAGCAACACCCCTTTACTCCCAACAACATGGCTCTCACTATGACGGCCCTCCTCATGGAGGCAGTAAGTTTCCCTAGCTGTCAGGCTCAAACGGATAATTTCACTTACTGGGCCTACATACCCAATCCACCCTTACTACACCCAATTGAATAGGGGGATGATATAGTTCCCATTTACTTTAATGCTTCAAGATGTGTACCTGGAGTGCTTGATCCCTGATTACCTTTAATACCTCAGGAAGAAGGCTTACTTGTCAACTTAATGTTGGGATATCAATCTAGACCAATATGCATTGGCCATCACTTCAGTTGTCTTATACCAGCAGATCAAAGATGGCTGGTGGCTTCTCCTAGTAATAATAGCTCTAGTAAACCTTTATTCCACCGTATATTAACTAAAAGCTTTCAATCAAAGGAGAAAAAGGATATCGATTTTAGCATGGCAGCCTCCTGTTCCAAAATGCAAAATGGCACAGACATGGTCTGATGACAGAATATGCCCATTATGGGAGGATTGTAGAGCCTCCTTTCCCAGTGTTCTGATTAATGATTCCTATGGGAGTGTATGGGATTGCCCCCCTAAGAGGATGGCAGTTCCCAATTGCACTGGGAGAGCTTGCTCCTCACATCAGATTCTAAAATGGCATATATTCAGAGATCCAATAATTCCCCAGACCTCCGTATGGAGGAATGGACCCATCCAATGGCACAGACACCTGCCCCATTCACAGAATACCATAAAAAAAAAAAAAAAGAATTTATGGAAAATAACTGGTACCCTAGGTCACGTCACAATATGGAATGGTTCCTATATTCATCAAAATAGATATTATTCTCTACATTTTTCTCTTTCAGAACAAAAAGGGTTAAAGGCGTGTGTTTGTGACCCTTATGTGTTTATAATAGGAAGAATAGCATTTGAACATTCAAAAAGAAAGTTATATTGCCCCCGAAGCCAAATGTTTACTTGTATTGATGGAAATTTAACTCTTGATCATATATTCTTCTTTTAACCCATAGAAGACTGGGAATACGTCTACCTGTAAAATACTCCCACACCTGGGAAAAATCTCCAGACATGCACGTGATTTTAATAGTCATGAAACATGGGCTACAGAGTACAAAAAGATTTGTAGGTTTGCTGATAGCCGCTATCTTGGGTATCATAGCTATCATGACAATTGCTACCACTGCTGGGATAGCCTTGTGGTAGCGTCCCCTCCCTAAGGAAAGAAAAAAAAAAAGAACATCTCAAGGCAACCTTGCTATTCGTGTATGTGACAATATCCCTCACAACCTTGTAACATGAGACCACTTTAATCAGACTGCATGTCTGTATGTTACCATATATGGGAGACAAAGAAGTAAGAAAATATATAAGAAACCACTCGACGTGGTGTCTGGGGCTCAGTTCTTTGGGTACAAACCCAACTGAGAGATGCCGGCTGGAATAAAATTGCTTCCGGGAAAGAAAAGCCTCCGTGTCACGACTCTCTGTGTGAGAATCCTGCTACATTACTTGGGGGTTCGTCCAGGGTTCGGAGATGGTGTGTTACCACCTCCTTTGCCACCGGGGATGCCAACCTCAGGGCGCCGGGAGAGGCGGCTCACCTGGCCCCAGTGGGCCACCTGATCTGCAGGAGACTAGCCCTCCCGGCACGCTGGGGCGAGGACCCCCGTGTGCTAATGGAACCAGGAGCCAGCTCAGGGAGCACCCATCAGACTGGTAAGAACCCGGGTTCGTTTTGGTAGACCTGCCCGTAATAGGCAGAAGGGGGTGCTGATCACTCCTAGAGTCGCACTGGTAATTCCACAAGGGAAGAGGAACGAAGCTGTAACTCTAAGGCGTCGGGCGCTGGGCGCTGGGCGGCAGGTTGGAGTCGCCATGTAACTGACATGTCTCTCATTCATTTTCTGGGTCAATGACTATAATAATTAGAGCCAACTGTCTCTGGTTGTCCTACCTCAGAACAGGGACTTCAGGGAATATTCCCAAGCAGCTGCCGAAACTCCTTTAGTTTAGAGGAAATTCCTTGTCTTCTGCAGACTGACATGGACTGCCTAATTCCACTGGTGGAAAACAAACAAAAGAAACCTGAAGTCTGCTCCTCTGTTGGAACTGATTTAAAACTGAGAATTCTCTTTCTCTGCCTTCTGCTGGCACCTCTCCTATTGTGCCTTCCCTTCGCCCACTCCTTTCCTGCACCACCTGAGGGAGCAGCCTGCATAACTGACTCCTCAGTGCCTCAGGCACCGTCAGCTCCTCCTCCTCCCCTAGATGTGAGGAGGGAAGACCACTGAAGTCCGATTTCTCCACCAACTTTCCAGGTAAAAATTAACCATGGGGAACAAAGTGTCTTACGTGGACTCAAGTAAAACATATTCAGTGTTTATGTTAATTTAAGTTTGCTGGTTTGAGATAGACAATGTTTATCAAAAAAATAAGAAAACAGAAAGAAACGTGTATTCTGCCTAGATCTGCTGAAGGTCAAATAAGCTCATGTTATCTCTGTTCCAATTTGTTAACAAAAGGATGACTTAAAGTGATGGTTAAGGGGCATCTGGGTGGCTCAGTGGGTTAAGCATCCGACTTCGGCTCAGGTCATGATTTCACGGTTCGTGGGTTCGAGCCCCACGTCGGGCTCAGAGCCTGGAGCCTATTTCAGATTCTGTGTTTCTCTCTCTGACCCTCCCCTGCTCACGCTGCCTCTCTCTCTCTCTCTCTCAGCAATAAAAAAATTTTTTTAAAACATTGAAAAAATTAAAAAAAAATAAAGTTATGGTTAATTTGGTCTGTTTGATAGTTTTCATGGGTAATTGTTAAGATAACTTTCAAAGTCCTTGGTAACCTAAAATGTTAAAGTTTTGCTTGCATGAGAAATTGAGATTAAATTCATTGGCTATCTACTGCGATAAGAAGCAAGAGCACTGTTTACTAGATGTAGGTTTGTGCTCTGGACTTGTTGCAAAAAAAAAAAAAGGATATTTGGAACTGTTAAAAAAACGTGCTTTGTGTTTAATGGATTCATAATTTTGCCATCTTAAAAAAATTCTGATACAGAGTTCACATTACTACTTAGTTTCCACTGGAGACTAAGGTTTCTAGCAGTTAAAATTCAGCTAAGTGTACTTAAGACGGTTGGAAATAAGAAAAGTAACTCTGTATGTAAGAAAGTAGGAGGTATGTAAGAAAGATATAAAGAATGGAAATATAGTTTTGTTAAAGGTAAAAAAAAAAGTGATTTTGTCCTAAATGAGACTGGTTATTTGGAGAAAAATGGCTTGGGATAAAATCTAAATGCAAAAAAAAAAAAAAGTTGTAGAACGTTTGTGAAGGATAATCTTTAAAAAGTTTTTTATATATGGTCAGGATGGACTAAGGTTAAAAGAAATAGATTTTAAAAGTACACAGGATTAAGATGAAAATTCCTCCTCCTTTGAACCAAAGGCTGGAAAAATGATGGCAATACCCTTGATGCCAGCCTCCAAAATCCTCCACTTTTATGCTGTTCTTGTTTACTAGAGGAATGGATGCCTCTGCCATATGAGGGGTGGATAATATATAAAGGGCTTTTACTAAGATTCATGGGAGCCATTTTACTAAGCTTAGCCCATTATATGCCAAAAATGGATACCCACATGGCTGAAACATATTTATTGTTGAAAAGGGCAGGGGAAAAGACCATGACGTTGGCCCTTTAACCCCCTCCCTCAATGGCCAGTGATCAATAAGTAAGTTACTGCTGAACCAAAATAAAATCAGAGCATCCTAAGACAATCAAGAAAATCTTGCTTGGTTACAGTCCTATCCCCAAGGTCCTACAGACAGAAAACAGAGGGGTAAAAACAAAACAAACAAAAAACTTTACATTACAAGGTTTAAGACAGATAAAGGGAGATTTAGGTAAATTTTCTTTTCTTTTTTTTTTCAAGAAATAGACTTTAAAAAAAATGTTTTATTTATTTCTGAGAGAGAGAGAGGCAGTGTGAGCAGGGGAGGGTCAGAGAGAGAGGGTGACACAGAATCTGAAGCAGGCTCCAGGCTCTGAGCTGTCAGCATGGAATCAGATGTGGGGCTCGAACCCACGAACCGTGAGATCATGACCTGAGCCGGAGTCGGATGCTTAACCAGCTGAGCCACCCAGGAGTCCAGGTAAATTTTCTAATTGCATAAATATATAAGGTCTTTTCAGACTATTACATATGATTTTGAGTTGATCTGGAAAGATACCATGCTTTTGTTAAATCAGACTCTTAATGACACAGATGTTTTAGAAAAAGTGAAGGAAATCTAAGATTTAGCCTTTAAATGATGCTAAATTAGCCACTATTTTACAAACACCAAATGAGAAGGCCTTCCTGGAGAGGTTGAGGGAGGCTCTCATTAAATATATGGCTATCTCCCTTGACACCCCTGAGGCTGCGATGATTTTAAAAGACAAATCTGTCACTGAATCAGCCCTAGATATTCAGAAAAAAAATGCAAAAATTGGCTGTTGGCCTCGAAGGGACCCTGGAAGAGCTCTTATCAGCTGCCAATTGGGTATCTTACAAACAAAACAGAAAAGGAAGCTTAAAAAAAAAAATCTAAGACCTTAGCTGTGGCCTTACGTACTATGTCAGATGGGATTTCCCGAGCTCCTGACACCAAGCGCCATTTCTATGGCATTCAGAGCCCTAAATGAGAACGTCCTCAGAGAGTACAACCAAAGTGAAAACCCCATAAGCCATGCCCCTGATATGGAAACAATCAGTGGAGATCTGAATGCCCTCGGACCTCTATCTGTGAGGCTCAGATAACCCACGTCCCTGGAAGGGACTAACCAGAGCCTGGGGCTCTTCACGGTGGCTTCCCTAATCCAACGGGTCTATCAGAAACCCAGAACCTCAGGCAACTCTAAATATAGAAGAACTGGTTGATTTCCTTAACACCAGAGCTCCTGTTTGCTGTCCTTCTTTCCACTCCAGGCCAACTATCCAAATGCAGCATGACGATTAGGGGCACCTCTGGAAAACTTCTAACTACATTTTCCTCTCGTCCCCTGGGATGTATATGGGGAAACCTAATTTTTCCTCATTCTTTCCTGATAGTGCCGGAGAGCCTCACTCCCTTGCTAGAAAGGGACATTATACCTAAATTAGAGGCTCTGGTGCTACTAACTCAGGACAGATGAACAATTACATGAGCTTTTAAAAATTACTGGGTATTGTAGGCTATAGGTACCAGGGTTCAGGAAAATAGGTTGCTGCTATCAGTTATTAAAGGAGACTCAATCCCACTTACTCTCCCCTCCCCCAAATAAATAAACAAACAAATAAACTGGGGTCTGACTCCTAAACATTGTCTCCAGCCCTTGGAATGGTTAAAACAGAACAGGGCAATTACTACTACCAAGCTCACAGAGCTAAGACTATTAAAACACAACATCAGACCTTTTATTTAGGGAGGGACAAAACGTATCAAATGACTCAAAGGATGTTTGCTGGAGAAAATTGTCAAGGACAGTTCTGCAAGTGGTATCGGGCTGTGAAGTATGTCTTAAAAACAATCCTTTCAACCACAAACTTGCTCTCCCGGACAATCAAGGAACTGGAGATTATCCAGGAAAAGACTAACAATTAGGTCTCACTCAGTTGCTAAGGTCAAAATAAATAAATAAATAAATAAAAAGCCTGCCAACATCTGTTTGTATGGGTTAATACTTGTACTAATTGGGTAGGGGCCTTCCCCTACAAGACAGAAAAGGCACAAAAAGTAACAAAAATTCTGCTTTATAAAATAATACTCAGGTTTGGTTTACCTAAAAATTACAAATTAATAATGGTAAACGGCTGCCTTGACTCTTTCTCTAGTAGAACTTCTGGCTCTTGAAAAAGTTTTACACATCAAAATAAAGCTTATTACTCAGCAAAACTTAACACCTCACAAGCATTAGGTACTTTAAAAAATTTTTTAAAAATTAAGTTAGGGCCAAACTCTTGGAAACAGAGCCACCACTGATTACTTTGCTCCTGCTTCTCCATTAGCTGGGTAATGAGAGTCCCTGACATATGTTGTTTACACAGTTAGGGTCTCTCCTAGATTATTTCACAGGTTTGGAAACTATAGACATTATTTGAAGATGCCATCTTACTGGTCAGTATAATCTTTACTTTGTGTTTTTCTCTGTGTGTCTGCTAATGTTTATGCCGTCTCATGCCTGCCAGCCTTCCTGAGAAACCATACTGTGGGCCGCTTGACTAACCCTTGGGTAGACTCTCACTGCTGGACCCCTACACTGTCCCTTATCAGCTTGAAGAAGCCAGAACGGTCATCGTCCCTGTTCCCCAACGGCAGTTACAGGCCCCTTCCAGGGGAGAAATAAATAGGGAAAGGGGTAACATTAGGCAGGGAGAGATAAGGGACCTTCAGGGAGGCAGATTGCAGCTGCAAGTGGGAGGCTGAAGAAGCAGATGGGGGTCTCCCTTTATCAAATCCTTTATGTGTGCCCCCCATTAACAGGGGCATGGGGGGGAATCTAAATGAGACAGACAATCTAACCCTAAAATAACAGATGCCAACCCTTGGCTTTACCCTAACCACCTTTCACCACTGGGTCAGAGAACGATCACTCGTAAATCTGACCACAATGTTCACCCCTTTAAATCAGGAGATGCAATATGGAGAAAGAAGTGAAATGTCCAACCCCTAAAACCCCCCCCCGGAGGGGCCTGTCCACTGTCATTTTATCCACCCCTACTGCAGTAAAGGTGGCCAAAGTGGGTCCCTGGATTCACTAGAGCGGAGGGAAGCCAGCATCTCAAAGCTGGGAGTGCGTTCCTGATCCATGAACACCGTGCAAGCCGACCCTACGGAAGGAGCAATCTGCAAGCCCAGAGGCTCTGGGAGACCACAGCCCTGCTGGGATCACTGTGGAAGCTGACTGATCTACACACGGCAGAAGCCTGAGGAATCCACGGTCCCGTGAAACAAAGACTGCCTTTATTTTCTATATGTTTCCTTACTGTGATGCACTGTCACGCCTTGATTCTCACTATTATCGTGATTCTTCCTCTAGTCTTTGCCATAGGATTGGTCGAGGCCACCCTGGCCAGCTAGAAATGTGGTGAGTGGCCTCTGTTAACATTCACCTTCCTTTTGTGGATAAGATACTTTGTTGGTACCAACATAGGAAAACAATGCCCAGAAGAGACTAAAAAAATTAGATCCCCATAAGTAAAAAAAATAAAAATAAAAAAAATACCCCAGTTCCACTACTGGGGTTTGGCTCCTAAAAACCTCAGTCATTGGGAAGAACTGTCTTGCCCGATGGGGAAAAAAGCTCACCATCCCTGTTGGAGACTTAACATGCCTGGGCCAAAGGTTTTATACTCAACTGCACAGAAAGCCCAATGGTGGGGGACCCCAGATCACCTTGAGCCAGATCCCCACTCCCTGTCTCACTTCTCTCATCTCCAAGAGACCCGAGACCATGTCAACACAGCCATCAAATGGCAGGTCCTGGGTGGACTGTACTGGAGATATGGAAGGGCAGCCTATATTATACCTTCCTCAGTCTGGTCAGGGTCATATGTGCTGAAAACTATTCATCAGTCTTTCTTCCTGCTCCCACTTGCCAGAAGAAAACATTTGGGAATTCAAGTATATATATATATATATATATATATATATATATAAGCAGTGTGCCTTACAATTAACAATTAAAAAGGTAATACATGGCCTCCCAAGCATATAATCCAGTATTATGGCCCTGCCACCTGAGCAGAGGATGGGTATTGGGGCTACTACACCCCCATTTACACACTAAACCACATAATTAGACTGCAAGCCATTGTAAAAATGATAACCAGTGAAACTGCCAGAGCTCTTACTAGCCAAGCAACAAACCAAAATGCACAATGCCATCAATCAACATTGCTTGGCCTTAGATTACCTGCTTGCTTCTGAGAGAGGTGTTTGTGGGAATTTTAACCTGAGCAACTGCTGCCTATGGATAGAGGATGAGGGAAAGGTCTTAGAGGAGATCGCAGAGCGGATGAGAAAGGCTGCTCACGTCCCAGTCCAGACCTGGAAGGGATGGAATCCCGCGGAGTTATTTGGAGGATGGTTTTCAGCTCTTGGGGGATTCAAAAGCCTCACAGGAATTATCCTCTTAATTTTAGGAGGGTGCTTAATCTTACCCTGCTTAGCTCCTCTGGTTGTATGGTCTGCCTCCAGTCTCATTGAGGCCATAATTAAAAAAAAAAAAAAAAAAAAGAGATGTCCACTCATGTAATGATGTTATTAAAATATAAATCTCTAAACCAAGATGATGCTTTTTGACCCCACATAGAGGGGTTCGAGCATCAAAGGGGGGAATGCTGTAGTGTCCCCTCCCTAAGGAAGAAAGAAAGAAAAAAAAGAACATCTCAAGACAACCTTGCTATTCGCGTACGTGACCAACATCCCTCATGACCTTGTAACATGAGACCACTTTAATCAGACTGCATGTTTCTGTGTTACCATGTATGGGAGACAAAGATGTAAAAATATATAAAAAACCACTTCACGTGGTGTTCAGGGCTCAGTTCTTTGGATAACGACCCCAACTGAGCGATGCCGGCTGGAATAAAAGTGCTTCTGGAAAGAAAAACCTCGGTGTCACGACTTTGTACGAGAATCTTGCTACAGCCTTACACCAAACGGTATAAACCACAAATTTTGTTCAAAAACGGCATGAAAATGTGAGCAAGTCTTGGGACCAACAGAGTATTATTGATCAAAAATTAAATGAAAGAGTTTCTGACTTAGAAGCAGCTGTGAATTCTGTTGGGGATGAAGTTCAAAATATAAAGCTAAGACTTGGTCTTCCATGTAACTGAAATGTTACAGACTCCTGCGTCTCCCCCTTATCCCTATAAGCAATCAGAGATTCCAAGGGATAAGATCCGACGCCATTTAACTAATCATCACGGTGATAACATTAGATATATGGCTACTGAATGATATCATTCGGGGCATTACACACTCCTCTTTACAGATGACCCTGGGAATGGGCTTTGCTCAACAAGTCGATAATGTTATATCCTCTTTAGATACCTTACTGGGATGAGACCAACTGGTTTGGGAGGAATGATTATACATTTTACTGCTATAATCTTTCTAAGCTTAATCTTCAGACGTGCGCGAAAATCCTTCAGATGATTAATGGATCAAGAAATCGCAAAATCAATGTTCCTCTTCCTACATACACAGAAAGGGGGAAATGCGACGGCCCCTCGGAACAACGTGACACTTAAAATATTGCTCTGGAGACGAACAGTACACAAAACTATATGGTGATTAATCTATGACACGGGGGCCCAGCAGCTGGGAACGCCGCCCGCTCAGGGTGCAGCGCCCCGTGCCCCTTTTCTCCCCTTCCTCAGACACCACCTGATCAGAGGAGACTCACTGATTGTGCCTGATCAACCGTAACGCACCTGCCTAAGCAGGTTCTGTGTGTCTCATGAGATCACTCGCTGAACGCTGGAACAATCTGAAAGTCTTCTACTGACTGACGATGGCTTCTCCAGTAAATACGGGAATGCGGGGTTGTTGGGGGCGGCGGTCTCTCTGAGCTGTGCTCCCCTGCTCCCTCTCTCTTGCAGCTGACTTGTTTGTGCCACATTCTTCTCCCGTGTGCAGTCACGGAAGGCGGCAGATGCCTGTTCAGCCAGATGGGGAAAAAGCAGGTCTGTCCCCTCAGAGGGGGCGTCCACCTCCTCGGGCGTGTGCTTCCCAGGCAGGGAGGGACGGGAGGTGTGCAGGTGCACCCCGGGAGCCCCCTGCAGAGGCTCGTCCCGTCCTGACTCTCAGCGGGCACCTCTGGCTCCATGGCTGATGAGGCGGGAGGCTTTGGACCTACTACAAGCCTCAGTTTCCCCACATATAATCTGAGCACTTGATGAGCTCTTCAGAATGTCAGTAGAGCCGTCCGTAGCACGTGCTTGGCACACGACCAGTTATCACCTTGATGAGGCAGCCCTGCTGGTGACCAGGAGCACTGACTTAGGAGTCACATATATGCTTCACTTATAGCGGGTGTGACCACAGACAAGTCACATCGATGGCTCTCAATGTTCTCATCTATGAGGACGGCTCCTGCCTCTTGGCATTGTTTTGAGGGTCAAATGAGAGTGCTTCAGCACTGTGTTCAGCATGTTGTAAAGGCTCCACCGTGTCCACTGGTACAGCAACCCTTCCTCCAGTGACGCAGAGACTTAACTGCTAGTTGAGTATCGACCATGAGCCAGGCACTGCGCTGGGACTGAGGAGCAGGCTCAGCTCCTCTGGGGGCTTCCTGCACCTGGGAATCCACTGAGTCAAAATAGCCAGACCGACCATCAGTTAACTGTCTCCTGGCCCACATCTCTCCTGGGCAATTACAGCAACAGTGAGAGTTAATGGATCAAGTCCTCCCTACGTGCCATATTCTTGAAAAGTCTGCCCTTTGTGGGACAGAGGCATTTGTAAGCAATTTTAGAAAGGGAGTAATTAACTCCATAGGGAGAGGGCATCAGACATTGTTGATCTTGGATAAAGAAGGTTTACGAGTCATGAGGAGTCACTGCTCTGAACTGAAGGAGCAAAAGCAGTTTGTTCCTTCTGTATCCAGAGGCGCTGCCAAATCCAGCTGTCCAGCCCCATCCCCGCCTTCCACACGGGGAGACTGAGGCCAGAGACGTGAAGTGAGACTCCCTGTCTCAGACTTCCCAACTGGCCTGTCTGCTGTGTGCACCTGCCAAGCTCAGGTTGTGCCCACTGCGAGAAATGACCCCCGCCGTGGAGGGGCTGGGGGTCACACAGGATGTGGACAATTTACTCAGCATGGCGTTGGCCCTCAGTATGTGATATGTAAGCAATGGCACCTTTCTTGCCTTCCTCCCAGCCTCACTACCTGCCCAGGCAGATAGCCAGCAAAGGTCCTGACCAAGCCTGTGGTCTCGTCCGCACAGAGCCTTCTTCTAAAGAAATTAAAGGGAAGCTTCTCCAGGACGGGGAAGGAGACTCCAGTGTGCGTCCAGTTAGAGAGAAGGAGGAGGTCCTTTAACCACTACCTGTGCCTTCCATTGATGGTATCCTTCGCGGTCTTTTGATTTGTTTTTTTGCCTGTTTACCATGCTCTTTGCGGGTAGGTAGTGTGTTTCTTTTGCTCACTGGTGCTTTCCCCGTAGTGAATTGTGTCCCTTAGTAGACATTTGTTGAATGGGTGAATGGATGAATAAGTAAGAAATAATGGCCGTTAAGGGAGTCTTTTAAGGGAGAGTGGAAATTCATGATGTGCTCAAGGGACCGGCAGAGTGCAGAGCACAAGAGTGGTTTAGAGGGTGCCTGTTTGGGAGGTGCAAAGGCGTCCCCAGTTTGGGACTATGCAGAGCTGGGTGCAGAGATTCTGGGCAGGAGGTTTTAGCGGGAGGGAGGCACATCAGGCTGTGCTCTGGAAAGCGGTCCCTGACGCAGAGTGAAGCCGGGGCTGCCGAGGGAGAGTGGAGGTGGACAGGGACGCTGGCTGGGAGACAGTCGCTCAGAACGTGAGACACAGCTGGGAAAACATTTGTGAGGAAGGCCTTGGTGCCTCTCGGTCTCACTAACAGCCGCCCCCTGTGACTCCATCTTGTGTTTGCAGGAGATCAATCACGCAACTTCGTTAAATTCCTCTGGGACCCTCGCGCCGCTGAAACATGAGTCCCCTCTTGACTTCCATTTAGCATGCTTCGGCAGAGACTTTGTTCCAGTACAATTTCTTTAGTCTGGACTTTTAAGTCCAAATTCTGAGGTCTGAACATCCACACGGAGTTTCTGGGGGAGAGGATGGTTTTGAAGAGTGTTGGGAGCAAATGGGCCGTGTAAAGCCAAACTGACTCTGCTAATTCTAATTAAAAATGAGGCGCTGCCGCATCCTAATGGGCGACGACTGCAGAAAACACAAGTAAAATCTATCAGGACACACCGCACTTTGATGATCCGTTACTGAGTGTGGTCAGGAGCTTATGTTCCAATGAAGACAGAGGTGAGAGGGCTTGGTGGTAGGTTCTCCTGGGCACGCTTCAACGTACTTCCTTGTTTGCGGGGGCACTAGGGGGTGTCGAAACAGGCAGGCGTGGGGGGGCTGGATAACGGAGGGGTTTTGGTATGGGTGCTGCAGGTATAAGGCAGCCTGGGATAAAGTCCGGGACCTGGGCACTCCTGTAACTGGGGCCAAGCACACTCTCAGCCTGGGTCTTGGTTTTCCCAGCTGCAGAATGGACTGGTTTGTTCATTCTTTCAGCGGACACAAGTTACAGCTCTAAAGAGGCCATGGTGCCTGGGCTACACAGGGTCTAAAGTCCTGTGGGTGTGTGGTGTTTTCTGGCTCATGACCCTAGAATGCGCAGGCAGGTGCAGGGGGTGGTCCCCCTCTATCCCATCGGCTTCTGCATCTCAGTGCTGGCCCCACGCCCTGCTGCCTGCCCGCACCCCCAGCCAGGGGCTCTGTCTGGCTTTCCATGAGCGGAGCCTGAGGGCTGGAGACTTAACAGCTCTTCCTTCCCCAGGACTGACTGCAGGGACTTGGTGCAAATACTTCTTTGGGGTCGGGTTGACTCTGACATCGTACTTCCTACAGTTGCTCGGAGTTCTCTGGCTGGGTTCTGCTCTGCTCACCCACGGAAAGAGCTTCATCTGTAAAGCCCCTTCCTTCATCTGCCTTTCCTTCCCCACCTTACATGTCTGCTGGGATCATCCCCCAAACAGGCTGCTTTCCTGGAGTCCTTGTGTGAAGGTCTCTTTCTAGAGAAACCCATCCTAGTTTTTCGAAGACCTGCTGTTCCCCGGGACTGGGGCCCACGGCAGCCTGCCCCTTTCTGGACTCCTACTGATTTATACTCGACACTCCTGGGGCATCTAGGGCGGCCACCTTGTCCTTGCCTTAAAAACAGAAGCATCTGGTCTCAGGAACCCCCAGGGCTGACTGCTCCCCTCCCTGCCCCCGCCAGTGGTATCTCAACCTGATTATTCCCTGACTGCTTCAAAAGGCTGACTGCGTAGACGGGGGAAAGGGAGCATGTGGAGTTGTACGTACGGCCGAGAGACTGAGTTGACCCACCGAGGGGACAGCTGGGCAGGAAAAGAGGAGACGGGGAAGCACAGGGCTCGCGCTGGGCAGGACGTGGTCAGCTCAATATGCCAGTGCTGCTGAGGCCAAGGAGAAGGAGAAGGCGGTTTCCAACTTTTGCTGCAAGCTGCGATGTTAAACCGCTTCTTCCTTTTGGCCGTGGGGCTGGGGCTGACGCCTCAGGAATGTGACTGTGGGGCCGGGCTGTGGCGGCCGTGGTGGCTGCCTGGGCATTTTCAGGCTTATCATGAGCTCTCCTTTGCCTCTTCCTGGTTCATCCTTCTAGAAGCCCCTGAGGATGTGCTGTCATGCCCACTTCACGGACGGGTGGGGAGAACACATGATTTACTTTTCAAACCCAGGCATTGTCAGAGTCCGTGGGAGCCCCTGAGAATCACCGTGGACATCAGGTATAATCTGAGCAAACTGCCGATGAGAGAATCGAGGCCCAAGGTAAAAACTCTCAGCTAAGGTCCCATAGCTGGTAAGGCAGGGACAGACATAGGATTTGAACCCAGCTCTGCTGGACTTTCTGTGAAGTCGTCAGTCAAGTGAACATCTTAAATGACATCACAGCCACCTGTGCTGACACTGACAGTGCAGCTGTCTATGCAGTTACAGTGATTAATTCTAACGTGCCTGAGACTCTTTCTAGGGAGGTAATATTATTCCCAATTTACAGACCAGGACCCCGAGACACAGAAAGGTGAGGGGACTGCCTGATACACAGCAGAGAGAGGATCTGACGCCTGCTCTGCCTGCCGTGGCCGCTCTGAGGCTGAGTAAGGGAGAGCAGAGAAGGAAGCCACCCTTCACATGATGAAAACAGAGGGCCCAGCCACGCCGGAATGTGTGGCATGCAGCCCAGTTTGTGCACTCGGTGCAACCTCATCGGGCCCTGCAACTTCGTCTGCCTTTCCGTGGGAGTCTGTCTGAGCTCTGGGGGAGACCGATCTTTCTTTTCCAGGGGTCTTCCTCAGACCTGCACCACACTCAGCCCAGCTCCTGAGGGTGGGGGAGCGGAAACCTGCTGCGAGCCACAGCTCCTTCCCCGCAGCCTGCGTTCGTCGCTCCATCTGAACTTCCAGCCTCTGAGAAAGGGCCAAAGCAGCGGAGACAGAGGAGCAGAGGAGACAGAGGAGCAGCGGAGACACGGGAGCAGCGGAGACAGAGGAGCAGCGGAGACACGGGAGCAGCGGAGACAGAGGAGCAGCGGAGACAAAGGAGCAGCTGAGACAGAGGAGCAGCGGAGACAGGGGAGCGGCGGAGGACAACCCGAGGCTGTCCCTGCGGCTGTGCAGGAGCCTGGCCCGACCCTGCCGATCTCCTCCCTGGGGAGCCTCCTTCCTCCTCCTCCCACCCTGTCTGCCTGGAAAACTCCTTTCCTTTTCAGCGTCACTGCGCGTCCCGACCTGTCCCCTGCCTGCCGGGCTGCTGGCATCTTCCTCCGTGCGCCCACGGACCCTGCACACCGAGAGACCCCTTGTCGTTGCCATGGATCCGTGAGAGATGAGGGAAGAGGCCCAGACAAGGTGCCTGGGGAGGGCGTGTGCAGTGAGGGGGGGGGGGGTCACGAGTGAGCCATCATGCAAACGAAGGAAGGGGAGCACCTAGAAACAAGTAAGTAATGGAGCCGACAGACAAAGAGGAACTAAAACTCAGTGTTTCGGGGGCCAGGACTGGCTTGGAACCCAGTCTCAGGCCCCTCATTCATTTTGCCTCTTGAGGAATCATGTTGTCCCTTCTCGGGCCACACCTTTCCAGCTGGGACTGGACTCCAGGCCAACCTGCCTCCTTCTCATGAAAGCCTGTCAATAAGCTTCCTTGTACACCTCAAGTGACAGGGAACTCACTCCTTTGAGAAGTAAGGAGCTCAAATCTGAATCTGCTCAGACCTCACGGAGCAGCGAGGTCCCCTTCCAGGAGCTTCTCTGAGGCTGGTAGGCGCACCGCGGAAGGTTCAGGCCTACCTCAGCTCCCAAGATCTAAACGTGAGACCTGAAACCATACAATTCCTAGAGCAGAACACAGGCAGTAATTTCTCTGACATCGCCTGTAGAAACATTGTTCTAATTATGTCTCCTGTGGCAAGGGAAACAAAAGCAAAATTAAACTAGTGGGACTACAAACACACACACACACACACACACACACACACACCACACCCAAAACTGCTTTTGTACAGTGAAAGAAACCATCAACAAAACAAAAAGGCAGTCTACTAGATGGGAGAGTATACTTGCAACGATATGTCTGATAAGGAGTTAATATCCAAAATCTAGAAATGACTTCTACAATTCACCGCCAAAAAGAAAAAAAGCAATCTAATTTAAAATGGACAGAGGACCTGAATAGATTTTTTTTTCCCCAAAGGAGACCTACGGACGGCCAACGGAAGCATGAAAAGATGCTCAACATCACTCATCAACAAGGAAATGCAAATCAAAACCACAGCGAGAGAACACCTCACACCTGCCAGGCTGACTGTTGCCAAGAAGACAAGAAATGGAATGGAGGTGGTCCTAGTGCACTGCTGGTGGGGATGCGAACTGGCGCAGCCACTCTGGAAAATACGGAGGGTCCTCAAAAAATTAAAAAGAGAACTACCATATGACCCGGTGATTTCACTGCTGGGCATTTACTCGAAGAAAACAAGACACTAATTCAAAAAGATATGTGCACCTCTGTGCTTTGCCGCATTATTTACAACAGTCAAGATACAGAAGCAGCTCAAGTGTCCACGGATAGAGGAATGGATAAAGAAGATGTGGTGTATAACGATGGGATATTACTCGGCCATAAAAAGAATGAAATCTTGCCATGTGCAGTGACACGGATGGAGGTAGAGAGTCTAACGCTAAACAAAATAAGTCAAAGAAAGACAAACACCATATGATTCCCCTCATATCTGGAATTTAAGACACAAAATGAATGAACAAAATAAAGAGGCATGTCTAACATGTCTAGAAGACAGGCTTTAAAACACAGAGAATAAGCTGGTGGTTGTCGGAAGGCAGGTGGATGGGGGGTGGGTGAAATAGGTGAAGGGGACTAAGAGTACACTTATCTCGAGGAGCACTGAGTAAAGGATACAATTGTGAGTCATTATATTGTACAACTGAAACTAATATGATACTGTATTGCTCGCTTAAATAAAAAAAGAAAAAAGAAAAAAAAAATCCCAACCTCTTAGCACAGTTGTGAGATCCTCCATCACGGGCCCTTGCTATCCCTCTAACTGCATCTCCTTCCCTTGCTAACAACATTCCAGCTTTCCTTGACCCTTTCGCCAAGTTCCTGCCTCAGGACCTTTGCACATCCTAGATCCTCAGAGAGCTGCTTCCTTCTTAGACTCCAAGTCTTGCCTCCAAGTGCCAGCTTCTCACAGAGGACCTTCCTTTTTTATTTTTTTTTTATTTTTTTTTATTTTTTTTTTTACAAATAGTTTATTGTCAAATTAGTTTCTACATAACACTCAGTGCTCATCCCCAAAGTGCCCTCCTTCATGCCCATCCCCCCCTCCCCCCCACATCCATCAGTCCTCAGTTTTTGTCAGCATTCAAGAGTCTCTCATGGTTTGCCTCTCTCCCTTTCCCCCACCATTTCCGCCCTTCTTCTCCCCCTTGGTCCTCCGTCAAGTTCCTCCTAATCCTCCTATACGTGCAAACATATGGTATTTGTCCTTCTCTGCCTGACTTATTTCGCTCAGCATAACACCCTCAAGGTCCATCCATGTTGCTACACATGGCCAGATTTCATTGTTTCTCATTGCCATGTAGTATTCCATGGTATAGATAAACCACATCTTCTTGATCCATTCGTCTGTTGATGGACACTTAGGCTCTTTCCATGTTTTAGCTATTGTGGAGAGTGCTGCTATGAACATTGGGGTACATGTGCTCCTATGCCTCAGCATTTCTGTATCCCTTGGGTAAATTCCTAGCAGTGCTATTGCTGGGTCATAAGGGAGTTCTATTGTTAGTTTCCTGAGGAACCTCCACACTGTTTTCCAGAGGGGCTGTACCAGTTTACATTCCCACCAACAGTGCAGGAGGGTGCCCGTTTCTCCACATCCTCGCCAGCATCTAGAGTTCTCTGATTTGCTCATTTTAGCCACTCTGACTGGCGTGAGGTGGTATCTCAGTGTGGTTTTGATTTGTATTTCCCTGATGAGGAGGGATGCTGAGCATCGTTTCATGTGTCTGTTGGCCATCTGGATGTCCCACCTTCCTATTCACCCTCAGTAAAGCTGCCATTCCTCCATGACTCTAGCCCTTGCTCTATTTATTCCTTCTTAGCATTTGTCACTAATTTTAAAGTATTTATTAGTTTCCTGGTCAGGGTTCTATAAATATGCATTGGTGGTGGGGCAGCTTGGGGTCTGAAACAGCCCACTCACCCTCCCCTGTGAGATATAAGGTCCAAGAACAAGGACCACATCCCCGTGTCATTCCCCGGTGCCTGGATCAACATAAGAAGTGCTTGGTAAATAATAATAATAAAAAAAAATGTGTACTTATTTGTTTTAGAGAGAGAGAGAGAGAGAGAGCAAGAGAGAGCAAGAGAGAGAGAGAGAGCGAGCAGGGGAGGGGCAGAGAGAGAGGGAGACAGAATCCAAAGCAGCCTCTGTACTGACAGTGCAGAGCCTGGCTCCGGGCTCCAAACCCTGAACCATGAGATCACGACCTGAGCCGGAAGTTGGATGCTTAACATACCGAGCCACCCAGGCGCCCCTGTAAATACTTTTAAACTAAGGAATGCGCTTACCTAATACACCTTATCTTTCCAATTCCTCCCTTTTAGACTGGGCAATCAATCTCACTAAATTTTCATTTCCCAGGCTGATCCTGTAATGATCAGTTTGAGCACCTGTCTTCTTAATTAGAGTATGAATTCCAGATGAAAAGAAAGTGCTCTGACTATTTCTGCCTCCTCAGTACAGAGTGCAGTACCTGGCATCTACCATGGGTTCAAAATCTTTTGTTGGATGAATTAATTTGGGACGTGACTGAGAATAAGTGAAAGAGCAAAAGAAATATCCTGTAAATAGCCAACACAGAGAAAACCCATGCACGAAAGCGTGTATTAATTTCCTCATAAAGAGAGGCCCTGTGGGCCCTTTTCAGGCATAATTATAACAAAGCTTGATTTCATATTTTCCTCCATATTTTGTTTAAATAAAGAAGTTAGGTGCACAGAGGGAGAACCCCAGGGGCAAGGCAGCGCACTGACAAGGTCTGATAAATGAGGCTCAGCAGAGGGTAAGATTTCCCATTAGAGGCTGCCACCGCCTAAGGAAAACAGTCCCCCAAACACTGGGTGTGATGTTCTCTCAGAACCAGCCCTTTGCTAAAGGCTTGTTAAATTTAGGGAAGTTTTTTGTGTCTCCCAAGCGTGGCTTGTGGAATGGTCGGCTTCTGCTGACAGCCGATCCACAGTGAGCCTTCCTCAGCACAAGAGGCTGGCCTGCAGCAAAGGGAAGCCTCACAACAGTCCCTATTTCTTGACTGCTTTCCAGGGACTAGATTAGCCACTTAAGAGAGATTTTTTTTTTTTAAACTCCCGACCATCAGCAAGGCGTGCATCATCCTGTTAGAGGAGGCACCTCAGAGGGCCAGCTAACGTGCCTATGGTCACAAGTGCAAAGTGGGGGGTGGGGGCTGGCTGTCAGGCCCAGGGCTGGGTGAGCGTGAAGCCCGGAGGGCCTCAACTGCATCCAGCTGCCCACGGGAGGCATAAAGTAGAGGACATGCCATTTCATAGTCTCGGTTTTTATTTCCCTCATGCAAACTTACAGCATGAAGGACGCCACAGCAGAATAATTCCCTCCAGAACCTGTACATGCATCACCTTATAGGCAAAGGGCTTTGCAGATGGGATCAAAGGAAGCATTTGGGATGGGGAAGACTGTGGATTAGCCAGGTGCATAATCCTTTTAGGGACCCTCAAAAGGCAGAGGCAGGAAGGTCAGAGTCTGAAAAAGAGGTCTTACTACAGAAACAGCAGCTTGAAGATGGGGCGGGGGGGTGGGGGGGTGGAGGGGCATGCCAGAAGCAGTGGAGAAGCCGGAGGAGCCAGGGGATGAATTCCTCTCTGGAACCTCAGGAGAGAACGTAGCCCTGCTCACCCCCTTAGACATTTGCGCTCAGATCTGTAAGATAACACGTGCTGATTTAAGCCACTAAGTTTGTGATAATTTGTCACAACAGTAATGGGAACTTAATACAGATTCCTAAGATGCTCCACTCATACAGACAAGGTGCCTCAGGAAGATCTTGGCTTGAAGGCAAGGAATGGGTTTGAACACCCTGCTCCTGCCTCTTGGGAGCACGTGAGCATGTGATTCATCCCCCCCTCTTACGGGGTCAAAGCCCTCCAGGTGTGATATGCCAGCACAAGAGAAGATCACTAGCAGATTTTAAGCTCCTTTCCTATTCCAATACAAACGCTTTGAGACGCAAAGTGGAATGTGGGACCCTAAGAATCTTCTGTTTTTATTAAAATTTTTAAAAAAATGTTTATATATTTTTGAGAGAGAGATACAGAGTGTGAGCGGGGGAGGGGCAGAGAGAGAGGGAGATGCAGAATCTGAAGCAGGCTCCAGGCTCCGAGCTGTCAGCATAGAGCCTGATGTAGGGCTCGAACCCACAAAATGAGATCATGACCTGAGCCTAAGTCAGACACTCAAGTGACTGAGCCACCCAGGTTCCCCGATCCTAAGAATCCTCTTGATTGAAGTCAAGTTTTGAGGAGGGGAGCTAGTGTTTACTGAGCATATACTACACGCCTGGCCAGAGTCTAGGTGTGCTAGGTAGGTTGTTTCACAGGAATAGAGCAGCATTCAGGAGAGCACAGGGTGTGCAGCTGAACAGCTCAGATCTGGAAACAAGCCTGCCTGATGCTGGCTGTCTGAGCACTTTCTCTCTGTGTGCCTCAGTATCTTCATCTGTAAAATGGATAATAATCACATAGGCTTTGGGTGGGAATCACTGGAGTTAATGCATGATTAGCAGCGGACACTCAATAATAGGTCATTATTTCAATATAAGGAAAGGAGTAGAGAAGTGAGGACACACACACGCACACACACAAGCACATGCACAGGCGGACTTGCCCCGTACCACATACCAACAGATGGAAGAGCCCAGTTGGTCTGAGTCTCGAGCCTGTATTTACTCCACACGCCAGCTTATGACAGTGGCCCCCAGGGAACATGTGGCAATGTCTGGAGACATTTTGGGCTGTCACAACTAAAAGGAGATGCTACTATTAGCTGGGAGTAGAGGCCAGGGATGCAGCTCAGCATGGCACAATGCCCAGGGCCACGTGCACCACAAAGGATTATCTAGCCCCAGTGCCAGCAGTGCTGAGGCTGAGGAACCCTGTTCTAGAAGTTTCTCCAGAAAGTCATGTAATGGCATATTAAGTTACCATGTGTTCGTCATCTTGGAGGACTTGGGAAAACCCAGATTTCTATCAGATCATTTATCATTTTTCTCTAGAACTCTGAATTTATGATTTGTGTACTTTAGAATACATTTAAATATGACTTAATAGAGGCGGGGGGTAGGCGAGAAAGGAAAACTCACCCGGCACCTCCTGTGAGCCAGGCAGCATGACTGCCACTAAACAAGGGGAGGCTGGGAGTCTCTTTCCACAGACGGGCCAACGCGGCTCAGGGAGGCTAAGCCTCACAAGTTGTGAGGGGGTGACCTGATGGGACCCCAAGCCCATGCCTCTCTCTCAGTGCCATATGGCACTGGTGAGTTTCCTGCTCTCTTTCCAGAACATAAGAGAAGGGACTGAGTGGGAGCTGGTCTGTGTTTGGCAGTGTTTAAGGACTGGCCACCCCCAGGGGCTCCTGGGTGGCTCAGTCGGTTAAGCATCCGACTTCGGCTCAGGTCATGATCTCACGGTTCGTGGGTTCGAGCCCCGCGTCAGGCTCTGTGCTGACTGCCAGCTCAGAGCCTGGAGCCTGTCTTCGGATTCTGTGACTTCCTCTCTCTCTGACCCTCCCCTGCTCACGCTGTCTCTCTCTCTCAGAAATAAATAAAACATTAAAAAAAAAAAGAATCTTTAAAAAAAGGATCGGCCACCCCCAGATAGATGAGATAGCCCGAGATGCCCGCAGGGACTCTGGTTTGCAGGAATCTGGCCCCACGGGCCATGCTTGTGCCATCTGGGCAGGCACAGTATTTCAGAGCATATGGCTTCTGAACGAAAGGACCTAATGCAGAGACCTGAGGCCTGGCCTGGCCCAGGACCCCTTTCCCTCCAGCCAGCTATTTCCGGAGGGTGGGAAGGGACTGAGTCCAAGGGAAGGGGCCCCAGTCCTTTCTCTGATACTTACTGTGATATGGGGTTCAATTACTTACTCTTGGACTCCCAGTTTTCCTATCTGTAAAATGGGTGCATTGCTCTAACAGATGGATGCGAAAGTAGTCGCTTGTTATTACTGCATTACTATTACTACCACCACTACTGCAACTACGACCACCACTACCACCGCTACGACTGCTATTACCATTGAAAGAGTCGCCTCGGAGCAGCTCTCCGAGGACATTTGGGGCGTGCCTCCTGCAGTCTGTATTCCCCACGCAGCAGCCAAAGTGAGCATTTAGAACAAAACACTTTCCCCTTGCAGTTGGATCCAATAGCTAACCTTAAGATACCTTACAGTTCCTTCCTTCTCTCTCCCTTCCCTTCCCTTCCCTTCCCTTCCCCCCTGTTCGTGCCCCTCCGGCCACATACATGTCTTCACTCTTTCCAGAACTGCGCTTAATACGGTAGTCTCGCTTTGCATGGTGGTTGGGCACTGGACACGTAGCCAGTCTGAACTGAGATGTACTGTTAAGTATAAAGCACCCACCAATTCCAGACACTGAGTATAAAGAAATTAGAATACCCATGAACACATGTTATATAATGACTCCATGCTGAACTAATGTTTTGGATGTATGGGGCTAAATACGGTATATTCTCAAAAGTAATTTTACCTGCTTCTTTTTTACTTTTTTAATGTGGTTACCAGAAACATTTACATTTGTGGCTTGAATTCTCTCTTTTTTTTAAATTTTAATGTTTATTTATTTTTAAGAGTGAGAGAAACATACAGAGTACAAGTGGGGAAGGGGCAGAGAGAGAGGGAGACAGAGAATTCAAAGCAGGCTCCAGGCTCTGAGCTGTCAGCACAGAGCCTGATGAGGGGCTCGAACTAATGAACCAGGAGATTGTGACCTGAGCCGAAGTCGGACACTCAGCCAACTGAGCCACCCAGGCTCCCCGGATCCTATTTCTATTGGGCAGCACTGTTCTAGAACATGCCAGATTCCTGCCTTGGTTATTCCCTCTGCTAGAAGATGTTCCCTTTAGTGGTCTGCACGTGGGCCACCTCCACACTTGCTTCATGTATGTTGACCATTTCATCCTCAGGGCACCGTGGCCCATTTCACATGTGGAGGAAGTAACACAAGAGAGGGTAACAGGTCAAGGCCACATTGGCAGTTGTGTGGGACTCAAACCAATGGACGGGCTCTGAGCCAAGGCCCTTCCACACTTCTGGGAAACAGAACTCTGGGAAACATCACTTTTGGCTCCTTAAGAGTCAACTTTTTGGTGTCTAACATCCCCTCTGAATGCCGGCCTCCTGCCCCAAATACGGGGCCAAGTAGAAATCCTTCAAGTACTTTTATCAGCGTGAATCTTGCCCTCCTTCAGATCAACAGAAAGACGATGGACAGTGTGTGCACCCAGTGGGGCCACTTTTCCATTTTAGCAGCCTGTTTCTGAGCCCTGGAGAAGTGAATCACGATCATGTAATTGCATCTCAACGGGGAAAGTGCAAATTTAAATAAGGTGAATACCAATTCCCTCGGCCCCCACGAGAGTCTGGCCATTAAAACTGTGAGAGCAGAAATAAAGGTCTGTTCTCCACCCGACTCCAGCCCCAGCCCATGGACTCTGCGTCCACATGCGCTTCAGACACACATGCAAATGCCTCACTTCCCGTCTTAACTGAGTTTCTTGCTAAAGGAGGGAATGTGGGAATGTGATCCTCGCCCCAGCGGGCGTGAGGCTCAGTCGAGGGTCGGGCTCCTGTGCCACGTTCCCAGGGTCTGCTCAAGGGCCGGCAAGGAGGAAGGCAGCTGCTGGAAGATACCACAGAAGGGCCTAGAAGCTGGGCGCCTGTCACTCACATCAGGAACTGCGGAGCCGGAACGTTCCACCTTTCTGGTGAAAACCCGGGCTCGTGCGTTGAAACTCTGGTGGGCCCCAGTCCTCCTCAGGATTTGCCTTTGCTTGCGGACGGCTTCTGAGGGGGGTCCTTCCTCGAGAAGGCCTGGCAGATGGTCCTGTTTTCATAGTCACGCTCCAGGAGATAAGCTCTGCCTGAGACTGTGGGAAGGAGATAAGTACAGAAACTAAGTGTTCTGGAAAACAGGGGTTGGGGGGGCTGGCGAACAGCTGGACAGATGCGACCTCAGAGCCAGGGAGCCGCGGGTTCAAGTCCTGCCTGGCCTCCGGCGTGCGGGCAGGCTCGCTGGAGTAGGGGTGCCCTCGCTGGGGACAGGCGATCTCCGCTGCAGGGTGCTGAGGACCAGGGTACATGAGCGCCAAACAGGGGCTCGACTTCAGGAAGCAAATACCAATTTTAAGAGTTCCCCATGGTCTTGGATAAGCGGAACGCGTACCCACGCCTGGCGAGCAGCCTGCCACCCATCCATCTGCTTGGCATTAAGTGGTAGATGATGGAAGACTCCTTCCCAAGCCCTGTGGCCCTGCCCCTGTGGCCGCCTGGGGGCCGGGAAACATCTTCCTCCAACTTTGCGCTCGGCTAGTTTCCGAAGGCTCCTGAAACACATCACCGCGGGCTCGGCTCTGGATTCCTCCTGGCTCTGGGGGCCCGGGCTGGAGTCCGGCTGCGGGGAGGGTTCGTTTTCTGTGGACGCCCCGAGGGCAAGTGTCCCGTGGTTCTCTTAGCTTCGGCTGTTGCAGGCAGTCCGTGGTGTTCCCTGGCTGGAGCCACGTCACTCGAGTCTCGGCCTCTGTCATCACATCACCTCCTCCCTGCCTGCGAGTCTTCTCACCTTCCGGGGACGCCTGTCCTCTGATTTCAGGCTCACCGCAAATCCACGACGGTTTCATCCCGAGATCCTAACTAATCACATCTACAAAGACCTATTTCTAAACAAAGGCCACATTTTGGGGGCGCCTGGGGGGCTCGGTTGGTTAAGCGTCTGACTCTTGGTTTCAGCTCAGGTCATGATCTCACGGTTTTGGGTTCAAGCCCTGCGATGGACTCCACGCTGATAGTTCAGAGCCTGCTTGGGAGTCTCTGTCTCCCTGTCTCTCTGCCCCTCCCCTGCACACACACACACACTCTCTCTCTCTTAAAATAAATAAACTTAAAAAAATAATTTAAAAAAAAAAACAAATAAGGTCACATTCTGAGGTTCCAAGTGGGCGAGAATCTTGGGGGTGCACTGCTCGCCCCACTGCAGTACTAGGAGCACAAAGGCTGCCCCGTCACTGACTTCAGGAGCATGTGGCCACCTGGGAGCTATGCCAGCAGAGCCTCTCGGAGCACCAGCTCCCTTGGGTGCCCTGGGAAAGCGGTGGTCTGTCCCAGGGAGGGGCTGGTCTGAGGCCTGAGTGAGCTGCCTGAGCGAAACGCTCAGCACAGAACTGGAAATGCCCACTAGGTGCACGACTGCCCTCACTGCCACTGTGACTATTGTCACTGTGACTTTTACTATCGCCCCGAGGGTCTGTGCCAGAGATGCCAATTGCCAGTGCTCTGTTTGGCTGGCTCACTGGTGTGGGTCTTTGGGCAGCCACGCAGCTGCTCCCGAAGTCTGGAAGCTTCCACAGACAGGAGTGGTTTGCGCTGGGCTGGCTCTTAGGAATCATCCAGAAAACATGTTAAAACGCCATTCCTGGGGCGCCTGGGTGGCTCAGTCATGGGAGCATCTGACTTGGGCTCAGGTCATGATCTCGCAGTTCGTGAGTTTGAGCCCCGTGTCGGGCGGTCAGCACAGAGCCTGCTTCAAATCCTCTGCCCCCTTCTCTCCCTGCCTTCCCCTGCTCGTGCTCTCTCTCCCTCCCTCCCCTTCCTCAAAAATAAATAAACATTAGAAAAATGCTATTCCTGTTGCCTGCCCAGTGGCCTGGACAAGGCGCCAGGGTTATGTCTGACCACAGATGGGGCATTCTGATGGGGAGCCACCCAGCTGGAGAGCTGTTGATCTGGGTCAGCCCCTCCTTTCACTGGTGGGGAAACTGGGACCCACAGAGGAACATGGCAGAGGCGCAGCGAGATTCCAAAGCATCCACAGATGGCCTCTCCTGAGCCCCACATCCTCCCAGGGGGTTATCTGGGGGGCAGCAGGCTGCGTTGTCTCCTGTCCTGGCCGGGAATTAGGGCTCAGAGAAGCCTGATGAAGACCACGTGGTTGGCTCAAGGTCAAGTCAGCCAAAGCCAAGATGTAAAACGCACTACTGAATATGAATACAGTAATAAGAGAAGCCAGTCTACACCACAGGCAGGAGCCCTGGCTCTCTGAACCTTTGCTATCCACACTCTTGTTACCCAAACACAGGAAAAAGTAAGAAAATGTGTTGATATATCCTTGCTATCCAAATCCAGTTACTTTTTACATGAATCTCTGAAACCAAATGGATTTGGAGGGAGAGGAAGACCTGTATTCTTACTGTGGATGAGAACATACTTTATGCCGCTGAGCTGGGGCTTCCCGCTCCCCTGTAACCTTCTCCTGCAACCACAGAGAACCAAGAAAACCAGAGGAAAGTTCTTCAAAATTCCCTTATGCAGACAAAATGAAGAACACGGAAATCTATAAAAGCTGTTAAAATCATTCTTTTCTTTACAGAATTCTGTACATTCCTGATAGTTAAAGAAATCAGATAAATCCAGCAACTTGGGTTTCTGTATGATTTGGCTTTTAGCAATGTGACCTTTGATGTGTCACTTAAGTTTTGATGAATTAACTTTCGGTAAATTGTTTCGCTTCCTGCAGTAGGGGTGGGAGGGAGGGGACATTGGGGGTTAGTGTCGTACACTGAGATCCTCTAAATGATCAGGTCTTTGACATTTCCCTAAAATCTGCCTTTACCTTTGTTTGCAATCTGTCTTGTTATCAAACACTCCTCAAAGTATCCCAGTTTGCAGGCGCCATAACTTCCCAGTAGGACCCTGGCCTCCATAACTTATGATAAGCTCCCTTGAGAACAGATTGTGTGTGTGTGTGTGTGTGTGTGTGTGAGACCACTGTATCTTCAGGCCTGAAGGGATGCTCCACAGTACTCACTCTAGGGGCACTGGGGGTGCCCAGTCAGTTAAGTGTCTGACTTCAGCTCAGATCATGATCTCACCGCTTGAGAGTTCGAGCCCCGCGTCGGGCTCTGTGCTGACAGCTCAGAGCCTGGAGCCTGCTTTGGAATTTATGTCTCCCTCTCTCTCTGCCCCTCTCCCACTCACGCTCTGTCTTTTGTTCTCAAAAATAAATAAAATTAAATAAAATAAAGTATGCACTCAAAAACTACTTGTGAAGTGGGTGAATGAATGAAATGTATATATTTCTCTCTAAAACGAGAGACCATAATTGTCGTCTCTTGCCTGTTCTATGGCTACAACTTCTGAAGAGACCGTAAAACGGTCCCGGTTCTTTGCAGCCTCTCTTGTGAGAGGCAAAGTCTCTCTCCCCATCTCTTGGTTCTGGGCTGGCCCTTGTTACTTGTTTTATCCAAAAGTGACACTGAGTTCTAAGCCTGGGCCTCCGGACAGGCACGCTTCTCGTCTTGTAGCTTTGCTTCCGTCATGTAAACACGCCCAGGCTAGTCTGCTGGATGGGGACAGACACGTGGCCACGTCACCCTTCTCAATGATGGACCAGTGGCCACCTGGACTAGCTGGCATCCAGCCAACCTGCACCCAAACACGGACACGAGTGGAGATTAGCGAAGCCTGGGCCAGCCCAGCAAACCACTGTGTCAGCCTACAGCCTCGGGTCAGTAGTAAATGGTCCCTGTTCAGTTCCCTAGGTTTGGGGGTTATTTGTTCTCTCATTTTGCCTGTCTTTGGGATTTCCATATCTGTGTGGATTTCTCATACTTACGATATTAAATTTGATTTTCGCCTGTTAATCTGTCTCATGTCTATTTGATTCTTACTCCTGCTAGAAGCACCTTAAAGGGGACAGGAATTCTTGCTTCCTGACATGTGGCAACCTCTCGAAGGTCTGAAGAACCCAGGCTCTGGAGTCACACAACCCTGAACTGGAATCTTGGCTCATCAGCTGTGCGACTTTTAGGAAAGCACTCAAACTCTCTGAGCTTCAACTTTCTATCCACCCCGGCCCCCATCATAGTTAATTACCCCCTGTTCTTTTTCTTTACTCGAAGTTGCCTCTAATCCTGGGTCCAAGCTCCTGGTTGGGACACTTCTCGCTCCTCTTTGTGCTCCCAGGGACGAATGCACTCCTCAGAGAGACTTCATGAAACCCTGTCTCTATCTCCATCACGCACTCTCAGCTGGGGTGAACACTGGTTCTCGGGGGTTAGAGGGGGAGCAAAAAATCTTAAGTTTCACAATGGTTTGTGAAGCCTCAGAGTTCAGTTTTACCTGACACGATCTTATGTCTTTGTATTTAATTTTTCTTCTTAGGGAGAAATTAATTTTAATGAAGATCCGCCTACCCCACGCTTGCTGGGGCCTGTGGGGGCCGGCGGTAGCCTCGCCTTCCTGCTGCTGCTCAGGTGCCTACATCCTTTCTACCGAGTCCCATCACTGTGCTCATGCCTCCACAAACAGGCCAATCGTATAATTCCCTTTAAAATCCCAGCTCACAGTACCTTCCTGTTGGACCTTGACCTAATTTCAAGTTTACATAACAGTTAAGCTTTGACAGGGTACTTTTAGGAAGGGCGTCTCCCAAATCCTAACGTGGTACTGGGCGTGGAGAATGGTCTGGCTTGCACTGGGACTGCTAAGAGTTCACACTCACAACACTCCAGTTAGAGCCCGCCTTGTGTGCGAGCACCCTGTAGGGATGTGGCCGTGTCCCGAGCAATGACAGCTCCGTATTTAAGCTGGGTTTGTGAGGCATTCTCATTTAAGTGTCATGTAGCAAGGTTCAAGAATGAGGACCTCACACTGATTTGGCGTCAGGATCTCTCTCTTGATTATTTTAATACTCATTTCTCCTACTCAGTGATTTCTGTACAGTTAGAAATTAATTTACTTGTCATTCTGCTTTGCACATAGTTTCCTAACTTCCCAGGGTCGCTGAGTCATATGATTTGACTGGACCACTTAATACAACTGGGTGGGTCATCCCTCCAGATTCAATCAATGTGACAGAGAGGGGAGTCCTTTTTCCCCCGCCCACACGTGTTCATTAGGCATTTGTGGGTCCCCATCAGGGTAGCACTAGCCTTCTGGAGTGTTCAGCTCCTAAACTGTACCTTACAAGGGCAGTGAGCAGACTCGGTGTTTCTGAGTAGATGGTGGTGTGTCCCACCGGCATGGAAACCGGTCTTCCCGGGTTCAGCTTGATGTCAGGCACAAAGCCCGACCATCACAAGATTTTTCACACTGTAATTGACACACTTTGGTGACATCTCCTTTTCCTCAAAGATAAAGCTCTTTTACAGCGTCTCATTTATTAGCTGTCTCAGCCACTGCCTTGGGGGTGATGCGCACAAATAAAATATGTAGCAGGAAACTGCCTTCCCTGTTTCTTTCCTTCCCTGCACCTAATTTCAACTCCCTGTCAAGCCTCCTTGAATGGATGTGCTCATCACAGAAGCTGCCTCAGGCAAACTCCTGCTTTCTTTCCTGGGAGGATGATCCTTTTCGCTTAATCCCCAAGGGGCAGCCTCAAATGGGGAGTCTCACAGCCCTTAATCTACTAGCATTTCCAAGCCACAATTTCCCAGCGTGGCACCTCTTGGGATCCGCTCCTTCCTGTCCGTTTAAGGTGATCTCCTGACCCAAATGGCAGCCGCCCTTAGGTAATTTCCCTGGAGCTTACGCTGTACACTGTTGATGTGACTTTAAGAGAAGTTTCTAAAGCCTAGCCCATCTTGTAGCTAAAATAGCGATGGCCTGTGAAAAGCAGCAACACAGAGAGAGAAACAGAAATGCGGTTCTATCTGTTCTGATAGAAACACAGTGTTGTTTTCATCAACAGAGAAACCAAAACAAAGAACCACAGCAACACCCGCCAGATAGATGTGCGCAACTGTCCCACCTACCCTGAAGCCCTTCTCAGTCCCAGCGTGGCTTCTGATGGGAGCCCCTGAGGACACAGACACAGAGCCTGGGAAAGGAGGACCATTTTATAGATGGGGAAACTGAGGCCCAAGGAGAAAAGAGGACTTTTCCCATAGGGAAATGGCAGAGCTGTGGCTGGAAGTGAGTCCTGGGCGCACGGAGGCTCAGAACTCTCCAGACTCCACCCTCATGCAGCTCTAGTATCAGGTGGTTGGTTGGGGCCTTGGGAGTCAGGTGATTCCAATAAAGCTCACTGCATGCAAGTCGTTCCCGTCCCTGCCTTCTCTAGAGCCGTCCCTAGCCCTAGATGAGTCAACACACAAGTGCTTGGCTGCATCTAGCACATACCCGGTGGTCAGCAAATCTTGGACATTACAATTATCACTACTACTATTATCGTTATATCTTCCACAGTAACTGGTCACTTCTCTGTGGGCACAGACTGTAACGTGAGTATCTCCCATTCAGCCCAAGCTAGTGTACCTGGCTCGGAGCTCTTGCAACTGTAGCTGTGATGCTGCTCTATGTAGTTAGCCACCCAACTCTGGGTGAGCTTGTTACCTGCTAGCCACCATCTGTGGGATGGAAAGGGAGGCCATCGCTGCATTCAGATGGGTAGGGAAGTCTCTCTTCCCCTCCACTCCCAGGTGGGCCTTGTCCCCCCGGTCCCCACGCTCCCATCTATGTAACGAGAACACCCCAGCTCGGTGGTGGCAGTGAGGAAGGAGGCGCTTCTTACCTGGCCCACTGCAGAAGGAGGCGATGATGGCCAGAATGCACACGATACTCAGGTATGGGATCCAGGGGGCGTGGTCCTGAGAGAGAGCAGGGGTGTGGGCAGCGGTGCAAACGGGACCAGGGTTCCCACCCAGCTCCTCCTTGATCTATCTGTGTGACCTCGGGCAGGTCACTTTACATCTCTGAGCCCTGGTTTCAGTGTTCATAAAATGGGGAGATGATAGCCCCTGAGTCATTTCATCTGCCCGTTTTACAGATGAGAGGTGAAAGGAGATGATGTCTCCGAAGAGCTTAGCAATGTCCTCAGCATACAGTGGTGGTAGATAAATGACTAACACTTATTGAGTGCTCAGTCTGAAGCAGGCAATATGAGAAGTTTTACAGGCATTATCACATTTAAAAATTTTTCTTATTTAATCCCTATTATTGAGTGAAACACTATATTTCTACTCCTGCTGTCCTGACAGGTATGAGGTAAGTTAACTGGTGTCATTAGATATGTTGGGAGGGGATGTCACTCATCGGGCAGGGTTGGGTGGCTTGGGGCTGGGTGTGGAAAGATGTCTAGGAAATTGCCCCTGTGCCAGCAGACTGGATGGCTGATAATCAGAACACTGTGTCACCAGTGTTGGGACACAGTGAGCATGTGAGGAAGGGTCAGGGCACCCAAGCCCAACCTAGACAGATTCAGGGAGGGGAGAAGAGTGTGTTCGCCTCTGAAGGTTGAGCCTGGGTCACGCAAGAGGAAAAGAAGAGGAAAAAAAATTCCAGGAGATGATTTTATGCAACAAATGACACAGACACACAGGAGAGCACAGCACACGGGTGAGTAACAAACGTTCAGAGTGGGGTTAGAGAGGAGAGAGAGCAGCGCTTCCATGTCCAAATCCATCAGCTCTTGCTGAAGGAGGATCTAGAATTGAGAGGAGCTCTTGCACACTGCATGGCTCACTGGTGCACTAAGTTATCATCCATCCATTCAAGCATTCCACCCGTTCATCCATCCATTATCCATCCATCCATCCATCCATCCATCCATCTTCCATCATCCATCCTTCCAACCATCCCCCATCATCCATCCATCCATCCATCCATCCATCCACACATCCATCTATCATCCATCCATCCATCCACCCATTCATCCATCCATCATCCACCCACATATCCATCCATCCATCCATCCACCCATTCATCCATCCATCATCCACCCACGCATGTGCAAATCTCAAGTTAGGGATTCATTTTTGAAGAGCGCAAAGATTGGCTGACCACTGTAACCTGGCCTCATGCTTCCCTTGGTGCTAAGACAGCCAGTGCTCAGTCACTGCATGCTGTCCCGAGCCCTGTGGGGGGAGGGGGGGGCAGAAGGAAACCCCGCGATCCTGGAATCTCATCCCCACAGCTTATTCATTTATATTTATGCCTCAGTTTCCTCTCTCCATAAGAGGGAAAAACACCACTTTCACCAGGATTAGGAACGGCACCTCCCTTCCCCCCAAACCTACATTCATCGAGCCCCTTTCATGGGGGAGGGGGAGGGGGCCCTGCCAAGGGCTGTAAGTACATCTTCTCACCTCGTCTTCCCAACACCCCCGGGTGTGCGGAGAGCTGTCCCATTTTAGAGATGGGGCTCTGCTCCTCGGGGAGCCCACAGGCGATTGTGGAAGCATCCAATACGGCAGCACCAGCGGTGCCGTGTGGAAATGAGGGAGCTGGAAGAGGCATCTTAGCGCAGTCTCCTCTTTCCCACAGATGGGGTAACAGGGGCTCAGAGAGGGGACACATCTTGGCCAAGATCACACAGCTCATTAGAGGCAGCAATAGAACTATATCCATCCAGTCTCTGTCTCTCAGTCCAAGGACCTATCACCAAAGCTTCCTTCTCAAGGGCACCCAGCGACTGCTGAGCTGAGATGCCCCTTGGGAACGTCATACTGCAGGCAGCACAAACTTCACACACCACGGCCCCGGAGTACCGAAGCCGGAAGCCAGCTCCATGCTGACGTCCCTCGGGGTATGATAGGGGCATGCTCTCACCTGCAGCGTCAGGGTGACGGTGAGGATCCCAAAGAAGAGGGCCATCAACCCAAAGCCGCCCATGAGGAGGGGTCTCCGTCCCAGGCGCTCAATGACCAAGCCCTAAGTCAAGATCAAAGAGAGATGGTTATGCTTCACTTCTAGCAACAGGAGAAGGGGAGCGTGGTGGCAGGAACCAGCACTGGGGCCAGGGTAAAGGACGGCCTTGACCTTCAGACAGCCCAGCCACATTCCCCATGGCCGCAGCTGGAGAGGCCAAGATCTTTATGAGAGAGGGAGGGAGGACCAAGTCACCGTTCTTGAGCACCTACTGTATGCCCATACATTCACCTTTCCTCTTAATCTTTCCTGTTAGGGAAGGACGGGCTGATCTGCTAGCTGGTCTGCAAAAGGAACCGAATGGACTGGTTGCCGTAGCCCTTTGCCCACTCTTTGGAGCCAGCCTGCGGGCCAAAAGCAAGGGCTCCCCACTCCTTATGCCCCTGTTTATAGATTTAAAGGGGCAGACTCCCAAGGCAGCGGCCCAGGGGTAAGAGCGAACCGAGAAGGTTCTGACGTTTTCCACCCCGCCTGTGCCTGTCAGTTTCATTCTGGGGTGTGATACCAGGAAGCCCACATGACCGCAGCCCCTGAAGCCACGTCCCCGAGCCTAGCCTCCCACAGCTGTAGGACTGTTGGTGACCTCCATCCAGCTGGCCCCTGTGTCTACCTCTCCATTGGGTAAAGGCAGGGCTCTCCACTGAGCTCCTACAATTGCTAACGACCTTGAAAAATAGTCACATAGCCAAGTTTCAGAAATAGGCAGACCTGGGCTTCTATCCTGGGTCTATGACTTTCCAGATGTGTAAGCTTTGGCATATGACTTCCCTTCCTGGAGCCCCAGGGCTTTTATCTGTGAAAGGAAGTCCATGATACCCTCCAATGAGGCTGTCTGGAAAGGGCGGGTGACTAAGTAAGAGTCTGTATTCAAAACACATAGCAAGTCTTCCAATTTGTCAAGTGCCTTCCCTCCTCTTTCTTTCCCCGTCTCATTGCACAGAAAGAGCACACTAAAGATCAGAGAGGTGAAGTAACTCAGTGGCCATCACACAGCCAGTAAGAAGGAGACAGAGGCAGAAACAGAGATGAGCGGGGAAGGGGAAAATTGAACAGAGGGCATCTGAATAAAAATGCACAGCTTTTCAGGGTGCTTGGGTGGCTCAATTGGTTAAGCATTCAACTTTGGCTCAGGTCAGATCTCACAGTTCGTGGGTTTGAACCCCGCATTGGGCTCTGTGCTGACAGCTCAGAGTCTGAAGCCTGTTTCGGATTCTGTGTCTCCCTCTCTCTCTGACCCTTCTGCACTCATGCACTATCTCTCTGTCTCAAAAATAAATAAACTATAAAATTTTTTTAAAAATGCACAGATTTCCTCCATTGAGCAACCAGGGGACGCTTCCTAGAGGAGGCAACAGTAATGGCAGCTTGTCAGGCAGAGGGACCGGGGGGTCAGGTGAGCCATCTGGTTTGGACAAGGGAAAGGAGTGGCACCTTTGAGGCCGCCAGAACAGAAGCTCCTGTCCTCCAGCTTCCGATGACAGTTCGAAACGCAGACATCAGACTGAACGGTCCCAGTCCTGCCTCGAGCCTGCAGGAGATTTCTGCAGGAAACCCAGAGCCGCCTCTTTTTCCTCTTTCCTCAGGCCCTGCTCTGAGGAGGGCGGGTGGTAAGAAGGCTTCTGGGTGAGCTTTCCCGGAGCCGGCACGGGCTGTTGTCTCATTCGGCCAAGCACACACCAAAAGGTGAGCGGGCACAGCCCCAGGCCAGCAGGGTTCTCGGAGGACCCGGCCCTGGGGTGCTGCCTGGGTAGCCTGGTGTGAACGCTGAGGGGACCGGGGAGGGGGCTCTGGTGCAGAAAGTCAGGGGCTTGGGAGGAAAGCATCCTTGGCTGAGGGCCACATGTCTTGAAAACTTCCACAGCTTCCTGCCCAGGAGCCTCTCCCCCTGCGGGTTAGGAAGGCAGGGCTGACCCCAGCGTTTCAACTCGGTGTCCTTGATGCCTGACCCGTCAGAGCGTCAGAGAGGAGCATAGGTGGTGTCCGGAGGCGCAGGGACCTGAAATGGGCAGACCTGGCTTCAGGTCCTGGTTCTGCGCCCAGGACAGGCGGCCCAGCTTCTGGAAGCCTCAGTTTCTCCACGTGACCAACAGAAGTGGTGATAACTGTTGCAGCACAGTTCTGAGATCAGAGGCCAAGAACTCACGGTGTCTGAGGCAGATGCATGAAACACAGAGGCTTCCAACAAATGGCACATAATATATCCTCGCGGTCCAGGGGTGGCCCAGGTCTGGTCCCAGCTCCTGCCTCTAACTGGCCATGTGGCCTGAGGCAGCCAGTCACCCTTCTGTGTCTTCCTTGCTCCTTTTCTCTGATGACGATGGGTTGGGGTGGATGAGGACCTGTGCCCAGTGCCTGTGACGACGTGCCAGACGCTGCATTAAGCACTTATCAGGCATCAACTTACTTAATCCTCACAGCAACTTTATGAAGTAGGACCAGTCACTTGTCAGATTTTACAGATACAGAAACCGAGGCACAGAGGTTTTGGGAACTTGTCCACGGTCACGTGGCCGGGAGGAGGCAGAGCTGGGCTCATCTACAACGTCTTTTCTGGTTCTTGAGACATTACAATTTTCCAAACTAGACAAGAGTCCAAGCCACCACTTGGTCATAGCTTCCGGTCACACCTGGATGTATAGCACCTGCTCCCTGACAGCTACCTCACGGGAAGAACGGGAGCTTCACTGTTGCCCAGAACCTAGGGGAGCACACCTGGCAGGTACTGAGCCCACGTCTGCTGACTGAGTGAAGGTTTATCTTTGTAAGGCAGGCAAATTCACATATTGCCGAGGATGATGATGAGAATGGTAAGATCAGTCAGTGGGAAGTTAGGCCCAGTGAGTCCCATGGAGGAAGCAACGATCAGTAGTTGCTAGGAAAGTTCTAGAGAGAAAGAAGGGCCAGCATCTAAGTCCTCTCTCCTCCCAAAACCCTTTGAGTTGGGTCCCACCAAAGGGGAGGTCCTGATAGGGGCTGCCGGGGTGGGAGCCACAGGTGCAGGGAAACTGGGCCCCTGGGTGGGGGGTGGGCTGGGGGATGGGGAGTGTCAGGGACACCCACGATCAGAGATTCTGGGATTTGTCAGAAGTCACAGTGAGCTATTTGGAGGTAAGGAAGTGTAATACTTGTTCTCTCATACTGCAGGGATGGCTGAAAAGTACCCATACTCTCGGATTCAGTCATTCACCTTCTGGGTATTTATCCCAAGGAAATAGACATTTGGTAGAAGACTCATGGACAAAGGTCTTCAACTGTCGTGTAATTTATACTAATGAGGAAATAGAAACCATCTAGGAGTCGACCAACAAATGAATTGGTTCAATAAGTACTGGAATACCCTGATGATAATTATAGAATTCACATACCTTATTTTATTTATTTTTTATGTTTTTATAGTTTTTTTAATGTTTATTTATTTTAGAGAGAGAGAGACAGAGCACAAGTCGGGGAGGGGCAGAGAGAGGGGGACACAGAACCCAAAGCAGGCTCCAGGCTCTGAGCTGTCAGCACACAGCCCGACACGGGGCTTGACCTCACAAACTGCGAGATCATGACCTGAGCCGAAGTCGGATGCTTAACCGACTGAGCCACCCACATGCCCTTGGAATTCGTGTAATTTAAAAGAATTTTGAAGAACAGAAGAATCGTGAGGTTATGACTCTAAGGGGAAAGAGCAGGGCACAGATCTGTATCTTGCATATATTCATGGACACCGTTTTGTAAATTATGATTCTGAATGAATATACCCTGGAAAAATTTATGCAAAGTCAGCTTATAATGGCTAACTCTGGTTGGGAAAATAGGTGATTATTATTTTACTTGATATTTTTCAGTCTTTTCCAAGTTTTCTACAATAAGCTTTTTCTACTTAAAAAAAAAAAAGTCTAAAAAATAGACTTAGCTAAAGCATTGGAGATGCAAACCCCTCTGCCCAGAGTCACAAACTGTTACTCTTCCCCATCACTGGTGATTTCCAATACCCACATGTGTACATGTTCACCATGCAGAATGTTTCAGCTACAATCTCAGCATGGCATTGCCATTCTTAGAGTTAACACGGCAGAGCCCACAATTTAGCCGGCACTGAAGACAAAGACTGCTGATGGTGGAATGCGTGGTGTGTCATCTCCTTGGGTTAAGTGCCCAGTGACGGAGCACTGAAACGACGACAGAAATGACCATGACGAGAATCAGTCACTGTAAGACACAGGGCGCTGAAGCTGCTGCCCTGAGACTAACATGTGTTGCATTGCGATGCTGAGATTAATGTGCACTTGGCGCTGACTTTAGCGTTTAGAGTATTTTTTCTTTTTCTTTTTTTGGTTTGTTTTAGTTTCTCCGAAGGCACCACCAATAATTTCAATGCCCGCAAGTGTGCCCCCAACACAAACCAGTGGAGAGCCACTGTCTTACATGATGATGCCAACACGCAAGTGCTCCAGGGTCGGGGTGGGACGGTTTGGCTGTGTCGCTTCCCTGAAGTCTCCCTATGAACCAGCAGCCCAAGCCAAGGTAGAGCTGGAAACACTATCACTGATTTGGAAACAGTGTCTAAAGGTGTCTGGCAAGACACCAAAGAAAGAGCTTTGAAAGAGAAAGAGATAAAAACAACTCCGTCCATTCTAGCGGGAAAACCAATCAGCCTGAGGGCCCCTTTCTTCAAAATCTCTGCCTCTTTTAAATCGTTTTAATGTGCAGCCTGTCAAAAGGGATTAGGGTAAACGTGGTATTTCCACTTGAGCATTAAAATCATCAGTGAAAACATTAACTCAGATGAACAGTGGCCTCTGAAGGTTACTGATGTCAGCGGGGGAGGGACTGTGAGCCTCCAAGAGATTCCTTCTGGGGACTCCTGACCCCCAGGGTTATTCAGCCGTTCAGCGACCATTTACCCAGCACCGCCTGCCTGCCCCACAGAGCTGGGACCTCGGGTGGAATAATAATGAGAGTGTCTTTGTGGTGGTTGTTGTTCTTAGTATTTAAAAATCAACTGTAGGGGCACCTGGGTGGCTCAGTCCGTTGAGCGCCTGACTTCGGGTCAGATCCATGATCTCACGGTTTGTGAGTTCAAGCCACACGTCGGGCTCGCTGCTATCAGTGCAGAGCCTGCTTTGGATCCTCTGTACCCCTCTCTCTGCTCCTCCCCCACTTGTGTTCTCTCAAAAATCAATAAACATAGGGGCGCCTGAGTGGCTCAGTTGGTTGAGTGTCCAACTTCGGCTCAGGTCATGATCTCACAGTTCGTGGGTTCAAGCCCCACGTTGGGCTCTGTGCTGACAGCCAGCTCAGAGCCTGGAGCATGCTTCAGATTCTGTCTCCCTCTCTCTCTGACCCTCCCCTGCTCACGCTGTCTCTCTCTCTCAGAATTAAATAAAAAAAACATTTAAAATTTTTAAATAAATAGTTAAAAAAATCAACTGTATTGACTTGGATTAAGTTCTAAGCTAGATTCAATAAAATGTACTGATTTTAATTGTACTGTGTGGTATGTTTTCAAAAATTTATACGCCCATAAAGCCATGGCCACGTCAAGATACAGAACGTTTCTATCACCCTAAAGTTCCCTTGTGCTCCTTTCCATAGCCACAAGCAATCACTGATGTGCTTTCCATTACTCCAGACCAGAGTAGACTTGATTAGGTTAGAATTCCACATTGGTTATCACTACTCTTTTGAGATCCATCCCTGTTGTATATATCATTCCTTTTTAGTGCTGAGTAGTATTCCATTGAATGGATATACCGCAGTGTGTTTCTCCATTCAGCACTTGATGGAAATTTGGGCTGTTTCAGTTTGGGCTCTTATGACTAAAGCTGTTGTAAACATGGGCGTTCAGGTCTGTGTAGAAATGTGCTTTATCTTGGGTAAATACTTATGAGAAGAATGGTAGTATGGGTAGCATTTTTATGAGAAACTGCCAGACAGGTTTCCAAAGGGTTGTACCATTACAATTCCCACCAGCCACATATGAGAGCTCCAGTGGCTTCACATCTTCCTGTAGGTGAGGCCCTGGCTCAAGGGCAGAGAGGAGGAGACAGGAGCCCCTGCCCTTGGAGAATTTTATGGGTTGAACTGTGACCTCCCCAAAAATGATATGTTGAAGTGTTGACCCCTGGTACCTCAGAAGGTGCCTTTGTTTGGAAATCGGGTCTTTGTAGAGGTAATCGAATTCAATGAGGACACTACAGCCGGCCGGAATCCCACGTGACTGGAGCCCTTATGACAAGGGAGGTTTGGACAGACATGCACACAGGAGGGAACACCATGCAAGGGTGAAAGACAGGGAGCAGGCTGATCCCTCTGCCAGCTGGGGAACACCAGGGATTGCCGGCAAAGCACCGGCTGCTCAGGGAGGGAGCTGGAACAGACTCTGTCTCGCGGTCTTAGAAAGAATCTGCCCTCTGCCGCCTGGGTCTCAGACTTCTGGCCTTCAGAACGGTGAGACTATACCTTTCCGTTGTTCAGGCCCCTCTGTTCGCCGTGCTTTGTTACGCGGCTCTAGCAGACTAACGGGAGCTCACGGCATGTTGTTGTCAAATGATTAGACATGTGAAGGGAGAGGGAAGGAAAATCTAAAATTTCATTTATTTCAAATGCAACTCAACGCTTGCAAATCTGACTTGAGTGCATTTGTAGTATTTTACAGATATTACTTTCTATGACTTTTGTAGGCCAATGTGTCTAGATTGTAACGTGCGTGAAACACTGGGTGGCTGGCCGGACCCCTGGCATGTCAGGGGCGGCAGAGCCCCGTGAGTGTTCGCTCCTCAACAGGATCTAAGGGAGGCCCTGTTCTGCCTGTTCTGTTCCAGGCCTGGCCTCCTCTGCTCTGCTCTTCCATGAAGTCAGTTGCTGACTTGGCTTGATGTGCTATTCGTGAGCACGGGGGCCACCGCAGGGCTCCAGAAGAGGAAGGGCTGCCGTTGGGGGAGGGGAGAAGGGAGGGGGGAGGGAGGAGGAGGGAGGAGGGAGTGGCATGCCTTCAAAATTCACATGATGGTGTGTGTGTGTGTGTGTGTGTGTGTGTGTGTGTGTGTGTGTAAATTTCCTCCTTTTAATAAGGATGCCAATTACATTGGATTAGTGGTCCCGCATTCCAGAATGATCTCTCCTTAACTAATTACACCCATAATGACTACATCCTGAGGTGTTGTTAGAGCTTCAACATACAAATTCTGTAGGGATGACAATTCAACCTGTAACAATAATTAACATTTACTGAGCTCTTGCCTTAGGCCAAGTGCTGTGAATTACTGTATAACTCTCATGATAAGACCTGTTGAGGTATTGATTTGTATTATTCCCACTTTCTCTTGGAGAAAACAGGGTGCTCAGAGAGGTTAAGTAGGTGGCCCAAGGCCACCCAGTGAGCGAGTTCAGGGCCGGGAGCCCTCGGAGCCCAACACGGCACTGGGTTGCCAGTACCCACTTTCTGCTCCAACAAGCACCAGATCCAGAGACTCGAGGTGCAGCTGTGAGCTCCTGAGATTTTGATTCTGAAATCGTGCTTGTTGGGAGGCAGGAGGGGGTGGTGGAAACCAGGAGGCTTGTTTTTTCCCCTTGAACGTTCCGGCACAGTCCATTCCTGACAAACACACTGCGAAGGAGGAGGAGTAACGATGACGTCATGTGGATCCCGCATCCCCCGTTAGAGAAAGCAGCCTCCACTCCTCGAAGGAGTGAGGCTCACGCTCCACAAGCCACTGGCCCATGTGGCAGCCAGTGCGCAGGCTCCCGTGGCCTGGGGGCCACGCGGCGGAGGCTCGCTCAGGGACTTGACGCTGCGCCAGGAAAATCAATGTGGAGAACCAGCTGCTTCTGCAAGCTGCAGTGATTTACAGCTGCCCCAGCCGATGAGCAATGCCAGCAGCCAAAACTAATTGCGAAGCAAAGGAACAAAAACGTCTTTCTCAAGTGTCTTCGGTCCCAAAGCCGTTTTAACAGACTGTCAAAATCTCGGTGAGAAGAAGGAAAATTGGAAAGTCCTTTCTGAATGGCTGTTGCCTCACAGGGCTGGGTGAAGCTGGGACAATATCTTAGGAAACAAGGTAACGAACACTTTGGGGAGCCATCGGGTTTAGCGAAGACTGGCGGTCAGGACCGCAGGGGCCTTCATGCTCACGGACGTCTGTCTCCGTGACAGCTCTGTAAGGTGCTGGCCTAGTTTCCGTGGTCACCGTAAGGGATTAGCACCCACTCAGCGGACGAAGGAGGTCAGAAGTCTAATGTAGGTCTCACGGGGCAAAAGCCACAGCTGCTGGTGGGGCCGCATTCCTTCCGGGGGCTCGAGGGGAGAATCTGTTCCCTGCCCTTCCAGCTTCCAGAGGCCACCTCCTCGCCTCGGCTGGTGGCCCCTTCTTCCACCAGAGCCAGCAACTGCCACTGCAACCTCTGCTTTTGTCCCTCCTGACCCCTGCCTCTTTCACTTTTAAGGACCTTTGAGATGACACTGGGCCACCTGCTGAGTGCAGGATGACCCCCTACCCCGTCTCCAGATCCCTACTTTTTTTTTTTAATTGTTGAGAGAGAGACACACACAGAGTGTGAGCTGGGGAGGGGCAGAGAGAGAGGGAGACACAGAATGTGAAGCAGCTCCAGGCTCTGAGCTGTCAGCACAGAGCCCAACGTGGGGCTTGAACCCACAAACTGGGAGATCATGACCTGAGCCGAAGTCGGACGCTTAACCGACTGAGCCCCCCAGGCGCCCCTCCAGATCCTTATGTTAACCACATCTGCAAAGCCTCTTTCACTGTTTAAGGTGACATCCTTCCAAGAATGCTTCCAAGAATGACGAGAGGGACATTTGGGGCGGGAGGGGGCAGGATTCTCACCCCACGCGGGCCTGGCAGTGTCCATTTTAGAGGACGAATAAATTCAGAGAGGTTGGGCAGGTTTCCCCACACCGCTCAGCTAGTAGACGGGTCCCTGGGATCTGAATTCCAAGCTGCCGGGCCCTACAGCCTAAGCTCCTTCTCCCCAACACGCTGCTCCAGCTCAGACTCCCTGCCTCAGGCCAGAGTTAATCCCGAGCTACTCCAGAGATTGGGGTAAATGCTACCGTGGTAAGAAGTGCTCCCAAGTCACTCTTCCGCGCCTCCATTTCCTTTAGATGATACACCGGGCGGGGTGCAGAGGACTGGGGCCATGTGCACAGAGCCAGGGGACAGGCTGCCTCATGCACCTGCCTTCCTGTCACCCGCTAACGCCTGCTGGGCCTTCAGTGCTCGCCTTCCTGGGGCCCTCCTCCAGGAAGCCCTCCCAGGAGAGTTCATCCCAGTGAGGCACGTGGTACGTGTCTGTTTCTGGATCTTTCTCTCTGGTCTGTCCAATGCTGTCGGCTCTTAGTGAGGGTGATCCGCGGGCCAGAGGGCAGACACCGGAAGGAGGGCATGTGGAGTCGGGGAGACGGGATGGAGGCATCGTTACTCCCTCTGCAACTCTTTCAACCCAGGCAACAATCTAACTTTGGGGAGTGATGTGAGTGAGTGCTCATGAGATCCCAGGTAAAGCGCATCAGGTCCCTGGGGAGCAGCAGGGGCCCTCAGTACTGGCTCTCCCCGCTTCCTACCGGCTGTGTGATCCCGGATGCCAATTCTTTGGGACTCGGTCTCCTTACCTACCAGAAGGTTGTGAGAGGCCTGGTGAAGCTCTGCCGTCTGCAGGCATGTTCCTCACGGCCTTACTGCAAGTGGCGAGTACTGACGAATGGGGTACTTAGTACTCTGTGAGCCATACCATTTGCCAGGCAGGCACTCACTTGTTCAGTCCTTACCCCCCTCTATGAGGCAAGAGCGAAGTCGTTGTTATGGAAGTGGGGAAACTGAGTCATAGAGATGTTGCATAACCTCTCCAGGGTTACGCCGCTCAAAAGGAATGGAGCCAGGCTCAGAATCCGGGCTCTGCCGTCCAGGCTCCGAAGGGAGACACCCCACAGCCCCGGCCCCACAGACAGCAGTGAGGGCACCGGCCACACAGCCTGCTTCTCAAGAGCCACAAGCAGTGTTAATTCCCAGGGGCAGTGATCAGCATGCTTTTCTGTGTACACGTTACACTCCAGCGGAACATTTCTCACACATGAAGATAGAAAGTTAACTGGAAGGCAACTCTGGCGTGAGGTTCCATGAACCGAGGCAGGCTTACTACCGTGTAAGAACAGAGAAGCCAAGGGGAGATTTTATCCAATGTCCTTGGGTCATGTGATTGTGGATTTCTTCCTCGGTTCTTTCTCTTTTTCTGAATTCTACAAGTTTACCTTGATGAGCTAATGCTGATGAACAATACCATACCAAACAATCCCCCAAAAGCAACCCTGAAATCCCCCATCATTATCATTCCAGACCAACTGTGCTTTCCCACGGTAACACCAGGAGCCACGACTGGGGAGGGGGTCTGTAACTCAAAGGGAGACCCTGTGAAACTCCCAGATTGTGAAGCAAGGAGGTATTTTCCTGTAAGAAAAAGAGCCTGAGTGAAAGCAGAGGGAGACAGAACATTGGTCCTCAGCACTTTCCTGACATCCTGCTTTAGAAGCCTCTTGTTAGGAGGTCTGTGAAAAGAGCAAGGAGCAAAATAGCGTTCTGTCGGAAGCGAGTCAAAATGCAACTGGGAGCCTCTGCTTGTCTGCACGGCGGCCAACCCCGGCAGCGGAAGTCTGTGTGCGCGCATGGGGCGAAATGAGCTCCTCCAAGGTCAGAGAGCCTCACTCCGATCCCGCCCCGTCGTGTACTATGTGCCCAAAATGTGAACACAGGCCGCAGCCCTCTAAGGTAGAAGAGAATCCGACAGCTCATGGAGGGGAAAACCAGCGCTCAGACAGGTCGAGGGCACTGTCCAGCATTACGCAGGCAAGAAGTTCCAGAACCAGGATTCGAATCTACTTTGGTCTGATTGCCAGACCCGTGCAATTTCTGCTAACTTCGAAGGCCGCCCAACTCCCTCCCTGCGGTGTGTTTATTGCGCATCTTTGAGGGTGAGAGTGATGAGCTCTGCGTCTTCTTTTGGACACTTCTGCTTATCGTTAAACTCTTTTTAAAAAAACGTTCACTCATGTATTTTTGACAGAGAGATCACACGTGGGGGAGGGGCAGAGAGAGAGGGAGAGAGAATCCCAAGCAGGCTCCATGCTGTCAGCACAGGGCCCAAAGTGGGGGCTCCCTCCCACAAACCTCGAGATCACGACCTGAGCCGAAATCGTCAGACGCTTCACTGGCTGAGCCTCCCCGGCGCCCCCTTTGCTTATTATAAAGTCACTCTCTGTGACACTGATCGACTGGAAAGTCTTTTCTCCTTTCCTTTCTCTCCAAAGTCCTACATGTTTGGGGTGGAAAGGTGACAGCTAATGGTTTAGAAACATCTTTAAAGTATGGCAATGGGCCTTAGGCTCACAGGGACTCTGACTTGGACTCGCAGGGAGAAGGAGCCCTTTTCACTCGGTACTCAACACCCTGTATCACCTGTGACCAGGTGAGAGTTCAAAGCAAGCTGTTTATTAAAAGAAAGATAACAGGGGAGCAAAATATAAATGAGAATATTCTCTAGGCAGGCAAAACATCATGAGCTGCATGACGAACTCCTAAAATTCAGACACCTTTGGACCGACAAAGAACACGCTCCTTTAAAGGCAAGCACGTGTGTGGCATGGGGGTCCCCACGGCGGTACGCACCCCCTGTGATGGTCTCAGGAATAACAGTCAGTTTACTTACAGAGAAGATGGCAGCCAAAGTCTCGATGCCCCCGGTGCTCAAGGTGATGTATGGGATCTTTTCCGGGGGGATCCCAGCTTTCCCAAAAATGCTGTTGGTGTAGAACCAAATCTGTAACACAGGGAACAAAACACAAGGGAAGAGAGTCAGCGAAAGGCATCTATGTCCAAAACTAAATTCGGGTCCAAGGCAGTCTCTGAGATTCGCGGCTGCATCCAGAGTGGAGCTGCGTGGTGTGGCCAACTACTTGTTTTCTTCCTTCTCCCTCCTCTGCCCCCTTTTTCGTCACTAACAGAACTACCCCACTGGGGGCAACACGTGCTCGGCCGATCGTGGCAATGAGACATGAACAGAAATGTTGGTGAGGCTTCTTGGAAGCCTCCTTAAAATGAGCTTTCCAACAAGGACGTGTGATCCCATTTTCTGCCCTCCCTTCATTTCTGCTGTCAAGATGGCAAACGTGATGGCTGGAGCTTCAGCAGCCTTCTTGGATCATGAGGTGACTTCAGACTAGCACTGCTATTAGCCCCCATTGTAGCTCTGTGAGAAACAGAAAAGGTGTCTGATCCACAAGATGCTTTACTGTCATCCACTAGAAAACCATCATAGCAAATCTATAATGGGGACAATGTGAATGACACTCCTGTCTGGAGGTTGGAGACGTGGCTCCGTGTTGAGGTGGCTTTGTGACCCCAAGCAATTCCCTGTGTCCTGCTGGGCTTCCTTCTCCTCCTCAGTCAAGGAGGAGGGGTATCAGGAATTGGGTAAGAACTGTCACTGTTCATTATTAGAGTTTCGGGTCCAGAGGCTGGACACAGGTCATTTGTCTTCTCCCAATCCCATCCATTTCCTCAAAGAGCAAGGGTTTGCTGGATGATAGACACCCATGCTGTCCTTTCCATGACAACTGACAGGAAACGTGCTGCATAAAGGGCCTCAGAAGCCTTTACACACTGATGGTCATTAAGCAGAAACATAAGAGTTCGTTGCCTATAACTTGTCAGGCCAACTGCAGCTGGGCGTGCTCTCTGTGTTTGCCTCTTTGTGTTTGGAAACAGCTCTTGTTTCTACAGAGGTGTCTTGTTACCAGCATTTGTTTAGCAAAAAAATTTTCGTGCATGGAGGAAAAAGATATCACTCAGGTCCTGCACACATCTGTACAGATGGATTCTCTTTTAGCGATGGGAGTAATTCTTCATCAAGTTACGGCCACGCTCGGAGCCCAGTAAAAACGACCGCATGCATTTCTGTGAGTTTGCTGGGATCTGATGCATCTCTCTGCGAAATGCATTTCAATGCTCTTACCATAAGACAAAGACCCTCTCGCCTGTGCCTGCCCACATTTGACTGAGCCGAGAATTAGAATTTTAGATTCTACATTTTTGCTTCCACATTCACAGAGTACACAGGGGGCTCCCGATAAATTCATTAGTTCCTGTAGGGGGCTGTGACAGAAGCCAAAATCATTTCAGAAAGCCTCAGTCCCCACTGGATTGGTTTGTATAATCTCCTCCCCCTTTTGAAGGTTAACTGTGATGCCCAGCACATCCTCAGGGCTGGATCCGAGGCTGAGAATGACATGCTGTCCACTGGTAGCCTCGGACGGAAGGAGCTGAAACGCCTTTATCCACATGCACTGATTTTCACCAGCCCCGGCTCCACGGCTCCTTCCGTCTGTGGCTACCGGTGGACAGCATGTCATTCTCAGCCTTGGGTTGGCGGCTCAGCCCCCACTGGACCTGTGTTCTCCCGCGGAAGCTGTGCCGGCCTCCCCGTGGTCTCCTTGCTGGCTCCTCACACCCCCAGCATCCCCGTCTCCTGCTCCCAATTCTCCCTGTAGCCTTGGGCTTCCCTGGAGGGGGTTACTTGTTGGTAAAGGGAGTCATACGCATAAAATTACAGGCAAGGTGAGGCACTTCGAAAAGAGGCTCTAGAGTCATTTCCTATGTAAATGTGAAATTCACTGACAGGCAGAAAGGCTCCCTGTGGCCCGTCCCTGGAGGGGGAGCGGGGGCAGGGGAGGTCTGCACACAAACTGCCCGTCTCACTCTGCAGCTCCGGAAGCCATTGCTCCCCGCTGAATCACCTTCCGGAGCAGGAGGGGAAGGGCCTCTGCCTCTGCCCGCGCTGAGGTTTATTTGATGAGGCAGTTTGAGGGCGTCCAACGACACAGAAGCACCGGGAGAGGTGGAGCGTGTCCTGCAGCAGCAAGCCCTCTGCGGAGCGAGCTGTGTGCTGACCTTGTCCAGGACACAGTCAGGCTCTCAGGTTGCCCACCATCTCCTCCCGCGGGGAAGGACTGGAGGGAACAGCAACCCGGAGGCCTGAGCACCGGATCCCAACCCCGGCGTGGCCCCTGGTGAACCGTGGGTCTGTCGGCAAGTGCCCACGCGTCTCTAAAGAAGGTCAGAAGATCTGGCTTTCAGGGTGGTTGTAAAAAATGTATGAAGTGAGGGCACCCGGGTGGCTCAGTTGGTTAAGCCTCTGACTTCGGCTCAGGTCATGATCTCGCGGTCCATGAGTTCAAGCCCTGCGTCGGGCTCTGTGCTGACAGCTCGGAGCCTGGAGTCTGTTTCAGATTCTCTGTCTCCCTCTCTCTCTGCCCCTCCCCCACTTGCAATCTGTCTCTTTCTCTCTCAAAAATAAATAAACATTAACAAAACATTGTAAAGAGATGAAGTAAAGCTTCTTTCCTAGAGCTGGTGTACAACAATTAGGCGATATCTTTCCAGAAGATTTCCACGTGTCTGTTGAGACACCACTGCTCTTTGGTAAAGGAAAATGTCCCTGTCTTTCGCACGCCTTGGGGAGGGTGTAGCTCGGGGTCTGCTTCTCAGCCTGGAGAGGAGGGTGCAGCCCTCCCGGCCTGCTGTGGACGCCCCAGAGCCCTCCGCCGTAACTCCTGACACTGCGTGTTAGAGACATAACAGAACCCGTAATCATTTTCAACTCTCTCAATACCTTGTGCAGGTTTTAGGGGCAAGAGGTGCAGGGGGAGAGCCTGGACTGCAGCCAGGACAGCGGGCTCTGGTGCGGAGATGGCCGCTAGCAGAAGAGGTAAGACTGGTCCCATCAGCTGCCTGGCTGCCTACAGATGACCTGGGGACAGAGCCCAGTGACCCATATGGGGATGGGTGCTTTAAGGGGGCCTTGGGGACTCTCGCTGCTCCAGCATTAAGCAGCCAGACCTTGTGGCCTAATGGCTGGGGCTCAAATCCCCTTTCTACCACTTGTAGCTGTGTGACTTAGGGAAAGTCTCTCAATGTTTCTGTGCCTAACAGTGTTGCCTAGCTCACAGGACTGCCACGGGGACAACTTCAGGCTCATGGTAAGTGCTAAGTGAATGCGTGCTTTATTATTAATACAGCTGAGCAGACAGAGGCTGGGGGAGGGGAACCGACTGGCCTAGATTTCCCACTGCAGGTTTGCGGCCACGGTGAGATGGAAAGCCAGGCCTCTGGATGTTGGCCCAGCGCGTGTTGCTCTGTGTCAAATTCAGCATGCCAGGCTACAAGTATTACCTCTGACTTAAAGATTAAAAATAATCCTAAAACAGCAATACACAGAAGAAGATTATCTCAACATAACAAAGGCCATACAGGACAAGCCCAGAGCTGACATCACACTCCGCTGACATGATACTGTGATATCCTCTTACTCATCAAACTGAGAGCCTTCCTGCTAAGATCAGAAGTAGGACACAGTTGCCTGCTCTCGCCGCTTCTGGTCCACACAGTGCTGGAGGTCCTGGCCAGTGCCGTTAGGCAGGAAAAAGAAAGAAAGGCACCCAAATCAGAAAGGAAGAAGTAAAATTATCAGTTTGCCAATGACATGATCTTATATGTAGAAAAGCCCAAGGATAACGTGTGTGTGTTTTTATATATGGAAATCTTTACTCGAAATGGATTAAAGATGTAAACATAAGAACTGTAAAAGTCCTAGAAGAAAACATAGTGGAAAAACTTCATAGCATTGGTCTTGGTGATAATTTTTTTGGATACGACACCAAAAGCAAAAATTAACAAGTATGACTACATCAGACTACAAAGCTTCTGCACAGAAAAAAAAAAAATCAACAGAGTGGAAAGGCCATCTACGGCATGGAAGAAAATATTGGCAAACCATATATCTGATAAGGGGTTAATCTCCAAAATATATAAGAAACTCCTACATCTCAATAGTGAAACCAAACCAAACCGACCTGCCACCAAACCTCCAAATAGCCTCCTTTAAAAATGGGCGAAGGACTTGAACAGATATTTCTCCAAAGACGACGTCCGGATGGCCAAGACACATGAAAAGTTGCTCCACATCACTCATCACCAGAGAAATGCAAATCAAAACCACAATAAGGTATCACCCCACACCTGTTAGGATGGCCAGTATTTAAAAGAAAAAAAAGTGTCAGTGAGGATGTGGAAAAATTGGAGCCCTTGCACACTGTCGGTGGGAGTGGAAATCTGTGAAGCCACTATGGAAAACAAGTATGGAACAGCCTCAAAAACTTAGAAACCAATCCGCCCCATGAGCCAGCATCCCACTTCTGGGTTTCAGTCCGGACTGAAACCTGCATCTTGAAGAGATGTCTGCACTCTGTGTTCAATGCAGCAGTATTCACAGCAGCCCAGGTGGGAAATATCCTAAATGTCTGTCGATGGATGAAGAGGTCAAGGAAAGGCGGTACGTGTAGGCACCACGGCCTCAAAACAAGAAGGAAATCCCACAACTGGTAACAACCAGGATGAACCTGGTGGGCGTTACATCGAGGGAAGTGGGCTGGTCACAGAAGGGCAGGTACTGCTTATATGAAGGATCTAGAACAGACAAACTCGTAGAGGTAGAGAGTGGATAGCGCGCTGTTTGCCAGGGGCTGGGGGAGCTGCCGATCAACGGGCACAGAGTTTCCGTTAAGCAAGATGAACGAGCTTTGGAGACATGCCGTAGGGCGCCGTGCTCACAGCTAACGAGACGCCACTGCACACTCAGACGTTTGTTAAGGGGGCAGATGTCGTGTTAAATGTGCTCACGACGACAGAGAGATGACGGGCAGTCAGTACGAGGAGGGTAGGACACCCCGAGCCGAGAGCTCACGACCGCCGGCCCCCCCGGGAGCAGACGAGATGGTTTCTCCCCATCCTGTGCCGATGCGGCGGGGTTTACAGGTACACCCTAGTGGGGTTTCCGTAGGAAGTCATATTGGGAATGCAAATCAGAAAATCATGTCCCAGGAGAGGAGAGGGTTCTGTTCAGAAATGTCACAATTCTCAATCCAAAAGCTCACTGAATACAGATTTCCATATGTGACTTTTACTACCCCAAATGTTAGCTTGAAGAAACAGGCGGGCTCCCTCTACCTTCTCACACCAGGGAGGGCGGCTCTGAGCCTGCAGGTGTGAAGGGGGGAGACAGCAGGACACATCCGAGGCCGTGCTGTTGGCCCCGGGCACCCCCTCCTCCTGCTGGCTTTAAACAGACCAGGGAAGAAGGTTAAAATAAGTAAGTTGCATGTTGATTTCATCCTATCCCAATGTTTCCAAAAAGAGAATCAAGAGTAGTTGAAATGAGGCAAAACACTGGTTGTAACTTTCCATACTGTCACCTTGCCCTCTCCAGACAGGGACGCCTCCCTCCCCTGTCATGTCACCTCCCGCTACACACCCCAAACACCACCCCCCACCGACTTTTAGGGGAGGCCAGGCTTGTAGATGCAGAGGAGCTATTTTATCTGGGGCTCTTTGGTAGGTCCCCCTTTTCCTCCTTCTGGGCCCAGCCACACTTCTCCTGAGCTACGTGAGTCCCTGACAGCTGGCTTGCACACCTTTGTAAATGGGGAACTCACCACTCATCGATGCAACCCACTGCTTTTCAGAAGCAGCAATGATAATGATCCCGAGCCTGCCTCCCCGGTCCCAGGATTCTGGGATTCTACCTTCAGGAGCCGCCAGGAGAAAAGGGGCAGCTGCATCTGTCTATGGGTTTGGGGAACGTCACGGAAATATTCCCTCCTCCTCTGCCCTCCCTGCCCATGTCAGCTCGGGTCCCGGGAAAGTCTTCCTTTCAAGCCTGAGGTCTTCTCAGACCAGAGCCCCACGTTGAAGCCAGCCCAGCCAAGAGTACTTTTATTTAAACCATCTCTCACTTACAGCTTCCTCATCCCATGCTATTAAGAAATAGGAGTTCCAGGGGCGCCTGGGTGGCTTAGTCGGTTAAGCGTCCGACTTTCGCTCAGGTCATGATCTCGCGGTTCGTGGGTTCAAGCCCCGCGTCGGGCTCTGTGCTGACTGCCGGCTCGGAGCCTGGAGTCTGTTTCAGTCTGTGACTCCCTCTCTCTCTGACCCTCCCCTGCTCACGCTGTCTCTCTCTCTCTCTCCTAGAAATAAATAAAAAACATTTAAAAAAAAAAAAACAGGAGTTCCAGGGGTCACTAATTAGAACAACAGTGTTTATTAAGGGGTGACTGTGTTGCTGCTGTTTTGAACACCTTGCATGGATTATTTCTTTCAGTATTAACATCATAACATCGTCCCATTTTACAGATGAGGAAAGTGAGGATTGTGTGATTGCCCAATGGCTCGGAACCAGGGCAGGTGGCAGAGTGGGGGTGGGATGCAGGCAGCCCACCGTCACCCTCCCCTCCCCGGGGCCCCAGCCCTGACCCACCCCATGGTCACCCCTCGCCCCCAGCGCTGCCCTTGGTACAGGGATGCTCACCGCGTTGAGGCCGCACAGCTGGTAGCAGGCCATGGTGACGACCACGGTGATGAGCTGCCAGCGGACGAAGGGGTTCCGGAGCAGCTCCAGCACCGACACCAGGTGCACGTTCCTCTGCGCGCGGCTCTCCGCCAGGACCTCCTCCACCTCGCGGGAGACGTCCTCTTTGCCCAGGAAGGTTCGGAAGGCTGCACACAGGGACAATCGCAGACTCTCAGGGTTAGGATGTTTGCCGGGGACGGTCCCACCGCCCAGACACACACCTGGTCAGCGACAGTGCTGGCAGGGACCTTGGGAACCACGGAGTCCCAAGCCTGTTTGAAAACAGGAGAACAGGGGCCCCGGGGTGGCTCTTGGTTAAGCGCCCGACTTCAGCTCAGGTCATGATCTCATGGCTTGTGAGTTCAAGCCTCGCATCGGGCTCTGTGCTGACAGCTCGGAGCCTGCAATCTGCTTCCGATTCTGCGTCTCCCTCTCTCTCTGCCCCTCCCCTGCTTGCGCACTGTCCCACTCTCTCTCAAAAATAAAAATAAAGTTAAAAAAAACTTAAAAGAAAAAAAAAAGGAAACAGAGGCCCAGTGATGTGCAGTGACTTGTCCAAGCTCACCTGGTGACTTGGAGAAGAGCCAGGAGGGAACACTGGTGTCCCGCCCCCCCCTCCCCACTCCAGTCCCAGCAAAGCAGAGCACGCCCTGGGTTCAAGTCCCCTCGCCACCACACTGCATCTGTCCATGGGTGGTAAGCATTCCCGCCTCACACCGATGCTGCAGTGACTGGATGACGTACATACACTAAACCCCGGCTCAGAGCTTCACACACAGGACGTATGCCTTTGAAAAGTATTTAGTGAGCACCCCCTGTTTGCCTGGACCTGTGTGCTCTCCACGTTGGAGGCACTCAGATGGTCAGACCGCCTGCTGCTTGGCCGGGATGCTGGGAGTAGAGTCCGTCGTCAGAAGGAGAGCTGAACTCAACGACCTCCAGGACTCTTGCCACACGGCCCTCTGACACACAGGAAGCTTGCGTGGAAATACTCTCACAGGGCTAATCTTCTCAGCATTCAGACTCACCCACGTGACATGCCTTTTCCAGGCTGAACACTGCAAATTCCCAGCCTCAGCCAACCTGCCGTTTTTTACTAAGCCTTTAATCGTGCAAACCTCCACAAACATATGTATAAAGGTGGGCCGACGGATTGGAGCCCTGAGATCACAATAATCAGATAATAGGAGACACTTTCAGAACACGGGTTTAAATGTTCAGTGCTCTGACATTTAACCGCCTCCAGAGAAAGGGGGCCGTGCTGGTGGCTCCCGTGGACAGCCCATTCCAGACACCGTGGGCGTCATCCTTAAAAACAATGCTCTGCTCCACGGGGCATGTGAAAACTGCCCTTTTTAAGCAGCAAAACGAAACTTCAAAAAGACAAAACAAAACAAAACAAACAAACCCAAATAAATGCTGTTAAACTTGCTCCAGATTCTACAAAAACAAGCCCATGAGACTCTGGGTGTTATTTCCAATAGCACACTGAAAATTGCTTCAGAATGTTTCTTTTATAAGCTATGATTTAATGCTTTTCATAGTTTTTATTAAGGATAAATGGGAAAAGTAGCTGAGTGGGTAACATTTCCATATCATTCACTTAACTATAGTGTTGCTAATACCTCCTCAAAGTTCAAAACGCAACATTCATATGATAAAGGAATCCTAAAGTTTGAGGACAGGAAAAGATTTCTCTCTCCCTGACATACATGCTTTCCATGTAAAATAAAGAGAAATCTATAGCCTATCCCCCTCCCCCTTTTCACCTTGGCTGCCAGGAAGCTCTCAGCTAAATTCAATGCTCAGCTCTTTAAAAAAATTTTTTTTAATATTTTATTTATTTTTGAAAGAGACAGAGCATTCATGGGGGAGGAGCAGAAAGAGTGAGAGAGAGAGAGAGGGAGACACAGAATCTGAAACAGGCTCCAGGCTCTGAGCTAGCTGTCAACACAGAGCCCGATGCAGGGCTCGAACCCATGGACTGTGGGATCATGACCTGAGCAAAAGTCGGACACTTAACCGACTGAGCCACCCAGGCGCCCCCAGAACCACTGTTTTCAAACAGGCTTCTGGTTCCTCCCAGGAGGGTGTCACACCAGAGCAGGCCCTTCCCACTGTGGGACCTGGCTCCCGCAGCTTCTCTACCTGCCAGATACCCTCCTCCCTGCCTACGTCACGACGCTCTTTTCTGTTCGCGACCGCGCCTAATAAGGGCGCCATGGGATTCCGTCCTGGGGCCCTTCCTATCCCATAGGTATCCTCTCCGGCAGGGGGCTCTCAAATGCCCTTCTGAAAACAGCAAGCAGTAGAATCAGGAAAGCGGAGCTGGAGTCCTGAGGGGCGCCAGAGAGGGGGTGTTTCTGGCGGTCAGAAGAGAGAGCCTCTGGGCAGGGTGCCAAAAGACAGAAAGTTGTCTCACACATCCCGACACTCAAGACAAACAAAAGACTTTGGGACTTTTGCTTCCTTTCTCTCTCTAGAATGTTCTTTTGGCCTTTCTGCATTTGGCTAGCCTTGTTCTTTGAGCCTCAGCTCAATACCATCTCCTCTGGGAAGCTCTCCCTGATTCTCCCCTGGAGGGAAGTGAGGGAGGGACGGGCCGGGGAAAGCCTAGAGATGAGAGCACGGGATGGAGGCCTGGTCACCCAGCCCCACTGATGCCACCTTCCCGATCTCGAGTCGCGTGCCCGTCTCAGGCCCCGGGTCCTGTCTCAGTTCAGGCTCAGCACCTCCCCGCGGGCTCCTCGTGCTGGTGTCCGTCCTCCAAGACCACCGCTCTCCCGCACGCAAGCCCTCGCTGTCCCACCCCGGCCAGCAGGACCCGCGCTCACTCTGCCCGCAGAGCCCCCCCCCTCCCCCCGCCCCCCAGGCCAGGCCCTGCCAACGGCGGACAGTCGAGTTTCAGGCGCGCTGGGCTGATGGCTGGAGGCACGCAACCCTTGGGGAGGAAGCACTCGCTTGTACAGGCACAGTCTCCGGGCTGGCTGGCAGAAACCGCAGCCCCATCCGAAGCCAATTCTCAGCCCGAACTGGCTCCAGGCAGCGCACCAAGTGTATGAGTCAGAGGAACAAAAGCTATGGTCCCTGCAGAGGCAGCGTCTGCTTCAAAGTCACTCCCATTGCCAACTCCCAAAGAAGCTCCACGGAGCAACATTCCTTGGTCAAATCAGGGGGTGGTGTCTGAAGTGGCGCCTGCGCCCGGCCAGCTCAGAGAAAGCGCTGGAAGCTGACTGCAGCCCAAGCCGGGCTCTCCGGCACCCCCAGTGCCAGGCCCGGGAAGAGGTGTGCGGCAGAGAGGAAGGGAGGAGGTGGGTGGCGAGGACAGACTGGACTGGGCTCTGTCCAGCCTCCACTGCCCCTAGCCTGGCGCCCGGGCCCATCTTGGGCGCCTCACGTGCTTCTGTTTCCTCAGGATCCGGGGGTTCGGCGCGACTGTCTGACGTAATAGAACCTGCACGGTTTGCTCACAACTGTCACTGGGGGTGTCATGGTGTCACCGGGTGGTTAAGGGCCCCCCGTCTGGGGCCACAGTGCCTGGGGCTCAACTTCTTACTTCACCCCTGATGCCAGATGAGTTACTTCCTGTTTCTGTGCCTCAGTTTCATCATCTGTAGAATGGACGCAGCAGCGTGGGGAGTGTCTGCAGGATGAAATGTCAGCACACACCACCTCCTCAGAAGTCCCACGGCTGCTCCTACTGGGCCGGGAGCACTACAGGCCTGTTAACTATTCCAGAAGGCACCTGCCACACCCCCACTTTATTCTCCTTTTTCTTCCTTTCTAGCCTGACAAAAGGTACAAAAGCCTGTAACCTTCCGTTGTGGCTTGAACGGTGTCCCCATAAACACAGGTTGAAGTCCTGACCTGGTAACCGTGAACATGACCTTAGCAGGAAACAGGGACTCTGCCGACGTGGTTAATATGCCAGTTAAGACGAGTAAGCAGAGGGTGTAGGGTGGGCCCTCGATAAGAAGAAGTGACACGGACACAGACACGCGGGGAAGACGGCCACGTGAGGGCGGAGGCAGCCACAGCCACAGGGCGCCAAGGGCGGCAGGCCAACCCCGGAAGCTGGGAGAGCAAGGCCGTCGGGGGACAGGTTGACTTTGGACTTCACGTCTCCAGAACCAGACGCAACACCCGTCGTTGAAGTCCCCGGTCTGCGGCGCTGCGTTAGGGTTGCCACTGCGCCGACCGCCTCTGCGAGCGTCTATCGCTCCTGCTGGAGCGAAGTGTGCAGCAGCCTGGAGACCGCTCCCTGGTGGCCGGCAGGGGACTTGTGACAAGGCAGCCAGAGGGACTCGCGGTGGAGCCCTGGGTGGCGCGCCCCCCTCTTCTCCCCGGAGCACGTGCCTCGGCTTCTGAAGCTGGGAGGTTTCATCCAGGCACGTGTTTCCAGCAGCTCCTGGGACTGAAGTCTGAGTTCATTACCGACCAGGGACGTAGCGAAGGCACAGGAAGCCCTGTTTGTGCTGTCCCAGCACTGCACCAGGGACTGACCCTGGAGCCGTCCGGGGGCCACATGGGGGTGCGAGGAGCTGGCAGGGTGCCCTCACCTCTGCGTTGGGTGACACATTTCCGCTTACTTGTCCAGTGGACAGAGGACTTGGGAATGGGAGTGTCTGGTTAGAGGTGAATTAACCTTGACGAACCTACAGGCGGCTCATGAAGGATCCTCCTCCAAAGAAGGCCCAGGTCAGGGTGACACAGGGTGGCACAGAGATGGAGCTCAGCAGCCACCCTGCTCCAGCTGTCAGCCCGCGGTCGGCCCCGGTGCCTCTCGACAGTAGGCGTCTAGCCGAGCTTCGACCTCCTGACACCTAAGTCACCGGCCTCTTCCAGGTAAAGGTGACGCTCTGCGGAGAGCGAGAAAGGGGCAGCTTTCCACAGCCCCCACTGTGCTGCTCGGGACCCCAGGGATGCGCAGGTGTCGGGGGGTCAAGCTCCCGCATCTGCACGTTAAAAAAACAAACCCTCTGCAAACAGCTGTAAAAAGTGTGCCTGTTTTGAAATGATCCAAATGAAGCGTTTCCGTGGCTGAATTATGGTTGTTAAAATATAAGAAGGCAGCCCCGGCTCACGATTTTGCAGAAATGGCTGAGTGCCGCTGGGAGGCTGTGACCTCCCCGCTGCAGGTGCCCCTCCCCCAGACGCGACTCCTAGCGGAAGCGACTGCAACACGATTCCAATTTCCAAACGCGTCCGGTCCAGCCAGTCTTGCTGCCATCTTCCATTTGTTTTCCGAAGGCTCTGAGCTCTTATCACCACCAGGGCCGATACTGCAACGACGCTGGCTGACGCTTGCTGAAACTCACTCTGGGCCAGCCACCGTTCTACATGCTCCATAGGCCTTTTCTTATTTAACTTTCATATAAGGGTCCCCTGAAGGAGACACCGCAGTGTCCCTACTTTGCAGGTGAGAAGAGACATGCAACTTGCCGGTGGTCAGAACTAGGGTCGCTGAGAGCGGAGCCTGAGACAAGGGTTGGGCGTAACAAGGTGACCCACGTAGTGACTGCAGAAAGCAGGTGTGAGGGGTGGGGCGCGTGAAGTGGGGAAGGGGAAGCCGCCCCAGGCGAGTCATTGAGGGGCCCACTACGGACGAAGGGGTCCTCTGTGCTGGACTTCTGAGTAGCGCACGGACATCTCCCCGAACTGCCCATGCCCGCTCCTGCCTCCGGGGGCCATTAACTGGCGTGCGTGCACGTTGTACTGGGGAGGGGCTGAGCTGCGTCTTGGCCACCCGAGCATGCAGATGCTGTGCCGGAGGTGCGGAAACGTCAGCCTGGGTCTGTGCCCACCCGGGGCTGCCCCATGGCTGGGCTGAAATCAGAGTGGGGAGGAGGAAGGAGCAGTGAGGCCACCAGAGGAGGCCCGTGCTGTCACCACTGGTGAGTGGAGTAGCTGGGAGCAGAGCCTAACCAGAGGCTCCGAAAGCCCTGCCCTGGAGGCCCTGCTATGCTCCCGGGAACTTAGAATGAGACCTGTCAGATCTTTGAAACACGGTCCTTCCGTGGTCCACCCCCCCTTCCCCTCACCTACTCTCCTTCCCTCTGTTCTTTCCTTCCTCCCTCCCCTCTTTCCCTCCCTTTCTTCCTAAGTCTCATTCCATACCCAGAATTCCTGAAGAGCCTAGAAGCATCCTCTGGCTTCCTCTCACCCATGTGTCAGCCCATCTCCAGAGTGAGGCAAATGCCTCACTGGTAAATCAGCACCAATTTCATTACACTTTGGAAGCGCAGAGGTGACTGGTTTGAAACTAACTCTTGCATTCTTTCTTCACCCAGAGGCCCTAAGTAACATTCCCTTCCTTCTACTCTCTAGGGGAAGGCCTGGAATCTGCCCCTGGAGCCGGGACCCCAGTCACAAAGGGGCGGAAACCATGCAGGGAGGGGGCAAAGCACATGCTGTGTCCTGAGGCTGGCCAATGGCTGGCCTATCATCTGTCCCACATCACATGTGGTCCTCCCAGACCAAGGCAGGTGCTTATGCTGGTGTAAGGCTTCAGGACGCTCCATGCCAGAGGCTGGGACTTATTCCAAGCCTGGAATACAGCAGGTGCTCAAACCATGTTGGATGAATGTGACTGCTTCTTTCTCATCTGCTCAGTCTAGAGAAGGGATCCTCTGGCAGGAGAAGCCTGGATGTGGATAGGGTTGGATTCCTTGGCCCCGAGGTCAGAAGAAGGACCAATGGCAGCAGCTGTGACCTGGCAGGCGTCAGCTCACCACAAGGAAGAACGTCTGACTGATGTGGCCAAGGGCAGATTGGGCAGTTTCACAAGCAGTGAGCCCTCCATCCCTGGAGGTGTGCAAGGAGAGGCGTGATGACCACCTGTTGGGATGTTGTGGGAGGGATTCAGGCACTGAGCAGGAAGGACAGGGTCTCCCAAGCATGTAGAGAACCCAAGAAGGGTGTGGATTCTGTAGAAGACTAGGGGAGAAGGAAGCCATGGCATGTACGGAGTGGGGAGCAGATGGGACAGAAACTTCCAGTTTTAACTAGCTATCCTTGGAGAGAGGGGAAATGACCTTAGAAACTCATAGTCAGTGAGCCCATTTCCAAAACACATTTGCTTATGGAAAATAACCCTCCCAGAGGGATCTGTTCCCTTGAATCCCCAGCTCACTTAAATAGTTCATCTGATCTACTTGGGTCCTCTCCCTGCTCAGGCTCCCACCCTCGCCCTTGCACTTGAAAGTAAAGGCTGCCCATAGCTCACAGCTCATTCGTATTTCTGGTCATGTTCTGATCACTAATTCCAAAGAACTTGAAAAGGGAATGAGAATTTGCATTTCCCAACTGGAGAGAGAACCCTCTGGGCGGCATGGTCAATTTCTAGGCTGAAATTGCCGTTACATAATCAGATCTTGTACCCGTTAAAGACTCATCTTAATTCAAGGTCAAGAGACCAAGCAGGAGAAGGGAGGTTGACACTGTGCACCCACTAGGTGCCACATGTTGGGCTAGGTGTCTTCCAGACCTGGTGTTCTGCTCTCTGAGCCTCAGAGGAGTGAGGAAATGTGCCAGAGATCTCAGGTAGAAAGTGAGGGAGTCTGTGCTCCATCCAACCTGATCTTTCTTTGCCTGCACCGTGAAGAATGATGAAAAGAAACCATGGAGCTGAGAAGCTAAAAGAACTAAATTCAGTTCATTTGAATTAACCTGCAGCTTTTCAGAGCTTGCTATGTGCCAGGGGATGCAAATGTCTCCTGTGCTGAGGGAAGAAAAAGGCACAGTTTCTGCTCAGAAGGAGTTCTCTAATGAGAGAGGTGGGTGGTGCTGGATGTGGGCCTGCAGGAGCCGCACAAATCCCCACAAGGTCAGTGCTCTTGCTGCCTTTTAACAGATGGGGAAACTGAGGCTCAGAGGGATGAGTGACGTGCCCAAGTCACACAGCCGAACTGCCATTCCCAATCTCGTGGGTCTTCGTGCCCAAAGGGCTGCAAGCATGGCTCAGGGGCTGATTGAGAGAGCAGATCTCCCATCATACATCCCTTGTGCGGGAGGTTAGGTGGCGCCATGGGGATAACGGAAAGTCCACTTCCCCGAGAGTGCTCTGTAGATGTCTGCTGCCATTCTGTCTTTCGATGATTGCTTTTGCGTGTAACGAAATTAGCGGTTCCGTTCATATTGTCAGGAGTGATCTCTACAGCTGTGCCTTGTGTTTTTTTTTTTCCGTTAGTAAATGAGCAATTTATTACTGCAAAGTTAAGAAGATCATTCTGTTATATGGTAAGGACACTGGACAGGAGATCTGGCACTGAGCACATTGGTAAGCGCACAACACGGTATTGGTGACGACAGGCACAATGTTACACAGCAGATCTCTTCAACTTACTCATCTTGCATGAACTTTATACCCACTGATAGTGGCTGTCCATTTCCACCTCCCTCACAGCCCCTGGAAACCACTATTCCACTGCTGGGATCCATGAACTTGACCATCTCAGGCAGTTCAAATAACTGAGATCAGATGGCACTTTTCCTTCTGTGACTGGCATATTTCAGGCAGCATAATGTCTACCAGGCTCATCCATACTGCCACACAGGATTCCCTTCTTTTTTTAAGCTGAATATTCCATTGTGTGTTTATAACACATCTTCTCTATCCATTCACCGATCAGTGGACATTTAGGTGATTTCCACATCTGGGCTATAATGCTGATATCTCTTGAGATCCTGATTTCAATAATTTTGGATAAATGTCCGGATGTGGGGCTTCTGGGGCACATGGTATTTCTATTTCTCATTTCTAGGGAAACTCCATACTGTTTTCCCGAGTGGCTGCATCATTCTGGATTCCCACCGGCAGTGTGTGAGGGTTCTGATTTCTCTACAGCCTCGCCAACTCCTGCCTTTTGCGTTTCTGATAATAGTCATCCCGTCAGTGTGAAGTAATATATCACTGTGATTTTGATTTGCATTTCTCTGATTAGTGATGATGAATTTTTTTTTTTCATGTATCCATTGGTAAAGTGTATGTCTTCTTTGGAGAAATATCTGTCCAAATTCTTTGCCCAGTTTTAAATAAGGTTATTAGATTTTTGGCTATTGAAATGTAGAAGTTCCTTATATTTTTTAGATATTAGTCCCTTATAAGAGATATGTTTTGCTAATATTTTCTACCATTTCGTAGGTTACCTTTACCCTCTGCTGATTATTTCCTTTGCTCTGCAGATATATTTTAATTTGATACAGTTAGTTACCCTATCCATTTTTGCTGTCTGTGCTTTTATCATATCCAAGAAATCACTGCCAAAACCAATATTTTGAAGCTTTCTCCTTGTTTTCTTCTAGGAGTTTTATGGCTTCAGGTCTTACAGTTAAGTCTACAATTTCTTTTGAGTTGATTTTGTGTATACGGTGTGAGCTAAGGATCCAGCTTCATTCTTTTGCATAAAGAGAACTAGTTTTCCAGTTATCTTGTATCCAGAAAACACTATAGTCCACAGCCAACAACATGTTCAATGGTGAGAAACTGAAAGCCTTTTCTCCAAGGTCAGGAACAAGGCAAGGATAGCCACTCTCATCACTTGTATTCAGAAATCCTAACCAGAGCAATGAGGTGAGAAAAATAAAGAAAAGGCATCCAAATAAAAAAGAAGTAAAATCCCTCTTGTTTCCAGACAACATATGTATATGAACATACATATCCCATGTTCATGGATTGGAAGATTTAATATTCTTAAAATGACCATATTACCCAAAGCCATCTACAGAGTCAATGCCATCCCTATTAAAATCTCAATGGCATATTTTGCAGAAATAGAAAAAAATAATGCTGCAATTCACATGGAACCACAGAAGACCATGAACAGCCAAAACAACCCTGAGAAAGAAGAACAAAGCAGGAGGTATCATGCTTCCTGATTTCAACATACACTTCAAAGCTATAGTAATTCAAATATGGAACGCCAATATGGTACTCGCATTAAAAAGACAGACACATAGACCAGGGGAACAGAAGACAGAGCCCAGAAACAAGCCCATGGTTGTACAGTCAACTGATCTTGAACAAGCTGTGGTTCTCAAATCTGCAAAATAGCAAGGTTGCCCAGGGCTCACACTGGGGTGAGAGAGCTGGAGCATGAAAGATGTCCCCCTGTGTGACTTGGGGAGTCGCTTGGCAGCTAAAACCTCAGTTATCTTCTGCAATGAACTAGAGTGAACAGCATCAACACCAACAAGACTAGCCAACATTCCTAGAAGGCTGCTCTGTTTCAGAAGGTACCTGCGAGAATCAACTGACATGCGTCTGTTAGGTGATAAGCCAGGGATTATCCCTGACGAAGGACAGCTATCAGTAGTAGATTTCCCAGGTAGAAACAGTGAAGTATTTATTAAAAAACAAAAAAACAAAACAAAAAAAAATCCAAGCAAACGGCAACAACAAGAAAAGGCATCCTCCCTGGCCAGTGTCTGTGCTAAGCAGCCATATGTATTCATGGGTTTATGATCAACCCTTGAACTGTCAGTGGATTCCTGTCCTGTCCCTTCACTCCCTATGTCAACTCATCCTTCACCCTGGATCAACTGCCATCTTTTCTAGGAAGCTGTCCCTGGTGAACCCCCACCAGCCCTGTGGAGCTCTGTGCTCCTTCCTCCATAGCTCCTGACACGGGGCCATCTTACACTCATCGTGACGTGCGTCTGGTTCCTGTCTGGCTCCCTTGCTGACTGCTTGCTTAAGGGCTCGGGGGTCCTGTCTGGCTTGGCTCCATACTTTATCCCTGGGCTTAGCCCTGTGCCTGGCACACAACAAAATCTCCATAAATACGTGGGCACAGAATGAACAGTGACTCCAGATGACTCACAACCCACACTCCATTACGTGTTTCAGGCTCGTGCTTTCAGCTCTTACTCAGGGTCCATATAAGGAAAATCATAGAAATGGTAACTAACTAGAATGTAAATAAAAAATTGAAACCCAAAAAGAAAAATCACTGAAAAATATCTTTTGCAACTGCTTTGACTTCAGTTTGAGACTCAATTATGTGTCCCAAGACTCCTGTGGAGGGTCCCTTGAAGTAAGTGGTGTGTAAGTGAACTCTCTCTCCCCTGAGGAACTGATCTGCGTCTCATAAAGAGTCTGTAGAGGGACCAGTTCCTTTCTTGCCATGGCTTCCAGGAAGCTCAGAGACTAATTGGGTGTCTCCTAGAAAAATGTCAGGATGCTTCCCATGACATAGTCAACTTCTAGGCATCATTCTAAGCCCCTTGATTTCTATAAGGTAGAAGATGAAGTCACTAACACTTATGAAAAAGAGAGAAAAAGAGGCCTGGAAGGTGTGGCCTGCGAGGTGGACCTTTACCCCCCAGTTTCTTCATCCCTGTGAAAAGGCCCCTGTGTCCAGACTGCCTCTCAGCACTGTGGTTCTCTCCAGCGCGCCACATAGAAGGGTTATAACAGTGGCTGCGACTCTTCCTCCAACAGACGACAGACACGGGAACAGACAGCTGATGGCAGGGGCTGGCTGTGGACAATCACGGTTCACTGGCAGGTCAGAACCCAGATGGGACCACCATCAACTGCGTGACAGCATCACAAAGCTGACAGCGTTGGGGCGGGCTGCTCCTCCCCCAGACCTGGCCCAAAGCTGCCCTCCTGGTCCTTCGGGGGACGGGAAGGGGTGATGACAGTGGACCATGAGTCGGGACAAAGGGCTCCGTGCCAGCCCAACCACTGACTTGCCCGCTGGCTTCAGACACGACTTGCCACCCGCTCTCAGTTCCACATCAGCACAACGAAGGTGCTGCATTGGCACGAGCTCATCTCTGTCTTCCGAAGGCCAGAGGAAGCCTCTTTGTCTAAGCTGAGCTCAGCTACTCCCCTCCAGGCACCTTCCACTGAAGCCAAACATCCTCACGCTTTTGGGCCACATCATGTGTATCCCAGATCCTGTGGTTCTATAGACAAAAATCCAGACTTTGGTCCCAGATGAGCTTGAGTTCAAGAACTGGCCCCACCACTTACTGACTGAGTGGCCTTTGGAAGGTTATACCGACCTCCTCGGCCTCTATTTTCTGAACTGGAATGTGGAGATAAGAACATAATCCCTTAGAGTTGGAGAACACTGAGAGGTGGCCACGGGCACATGCCTACGTGCCCCAGGCCCTTAGCACATGACAAGTCCATTTGTCCTCCCTTCTCTCACATCACAGATTTAGGATGCCTTCTGCCTGTGTCTTTTTTTTTTTTTTAAGTTTATCTATTTTTGAGAAAGAGAGAGTGCAAGCGGGGAAGGGATAGAGAGTGAGGGGGACAGAGGATCTGAAGTGGGCTCTGCACTGAGAGTAGCAAGCCTGATGTGGGGCCTGAACTCCCAAACTGAGCTGTGAGATCATGACCTGAGCCAAAGTCAGATGCTCAACTGACAGAGCCACCCAGGAGCCCAGTCCTCTGCCTGTGTCTTAAGTAGGCATCATTTATTTATGTATTCGACACACATTTATTGAGCCCCTACTATATTCCAAAAGATAGGTGTCTGTGCCCTGATGTCAGTTACTAGCGCTTGAGATTTGATTTTAGAGAAAGCGCAGCCTTCGGGTAGTTTGTTGTTGGCCACTGTTCAGACGGGCTCTGTGTCTGACTTAAACCGCTTTGAACTGGAGCCTTCACAAGCATGAAGAGCCTACACCTTTACTGAACATTTTGTAAAACTGCCTTCTCTGGTTCCTTCCTTCTGAGGACGCATCCAAACATCCCCGCCTGCAAGCCTTCTGCCACCTTGGGAGGGGCTGCAAGGAGACGTGGAATGGAGCTTTAATTTTGTTTTTATTTATTTATTTTGAGAGACTGAGAGAGAGAGAGAGAGAGAGAGAGAGAGAATGCACATAGGAGAGGCAGAGAGAGGGAGACGGAGAATCCCAGGCAGGATCTGTGCTGTCAGCGCGGAACCCGACATGGGGCTTGAACCCACGAACTGTGAGATCACAACCTGAACCAAATTCGAGAGTCAGATGCTTAAGTGACGGAGCCCCCCGGGCACGAGACTGTATATATGTACCTACAAGCTTTGCGTGGACTTGAAAGTTCCTGCCCCAAGGACGACCTGTCGGACGCAGAGCTAGAAACTACCCTGGCATAAACATCAGAAGGTCTGGAGTAACGAGCTGCTGACCGTTTCCTGCCAGCGTGTCCCCCCCACAGACCGCCCCGTCAAAGCTGAGGAGTCTCGGGACCCCAGGTTTGGGGCTCAGGTGTCTCCCTTCCACTCTCCCCTGTAGCAAGCGCCTCAGCTCATCACACATTAAGATGCGCAGCCCTGTCATTTCATGAGATGCTCAGTCTCTAGCCAGGGAAAGGGGGCTCTGAGAGACCATCACTCTGGGGCAACGGGGGGAAGCGCTCAGAGGTCACGCATCCCTCCTCAGACCATAGACAGGAAATCTGAGCACCAGCAGAGGAGGCCTGATCCTGCAAGGGCAGGGGACTGTGGGGCCAGAGGCAGGGATAGGACCTCGCAGGGATGGTGTCTCCTCCTCCCTCGGCCCCGTCCCTGTCCCTCCGCCAGGTTCAGGAGGGGGCGCAGCCTAGCTATCGGCCATCACCAGCACAGGGCGCTCCAGCAGCCCCGCCCCTCTCTCCAGTCATCCTGAGGGGGTTGGGGGGGCACCCATGTGCCAAGAGTCCGGGGGACGTGCGGGGCCAGGCCTCCTTCCCAGGCACGGGGCTTCATTTTCGGCGGACGCATCAGGTGGGTGGGAGGCTGCAGGGCACAGCGCCCTCACCACGAGCCCAGCCAGCGCACGGCACCGCTGTCACCCAACACCGACGTGCCCTCCTCCCGTGCTGTCCTGCTTGTGTCTATTCTTTCCACACTTTATGGTCACGTAGATTTTTGGTATGTTCTATTCCCCCCCACACGGGGCATTATGTCCTGGGGATGATCTCACAATGCTGTGTTCGCTTTGTAATTGCTACACAGGGGAGTCAGGTTGGGGGACAGAGTTTTTAGGTTCCGCATGCAGATATACAATTACTTAACCCTCCTGCGATGTAATGGCTCAGATACAGGAAATCATAATATTGCGGAGGAAACTTTCTGGGCCTTAAGTACAGCATACGTTTTGTTAATATACTTGTGTGTATGCAAATGCTGTGTTTTATTTTTTTTTTATTTTTATTTTTTTTAATATTTTTATTTATTTCTAGGAGAGAGAGAGAGACAGCGTGAGCAGGGGAGGGCCAGAGAGAGAGGGAGTCACAGACTGAAACAGGCTCCAGGCTCTGAGCTGGCAGTCAGCACAGAGCCCGACGCGGGGCTCGAACCCACGAACCGCGAGATCATGACCTGAGCGAAAGTCGGACGCTTAACCGACTAAGCCACCCAGGCGCCCCTCAAATGCTGTGTTTTATAATTACAAATACACACACAGACGCACACACACACTCACACACAAGCAACACACAGCACTTTAACGACCCTGGGTTGGGAATAAGGCAAACTGAATTTCAACCTCATTTCTGTCTCTAGTTGCTGGGCCGCAGGCCTCCTCAGCCCCCCAGTGTGGTCCCTCCCTGGGGACTCTGGTGTCCTGAGGGCTCGCAGAGGCCAAGGAGGGCACGCCGGAGGCGCCCGACAAGTTATGGCAACGGAATGCTGTGTTGGAAAGAAAAATCCTTCAGCTTCGGGCACAGGGACCTTTCGCCCAATTACGAATTGTAAAGGAAAACAGAAACAGTTGGAACATCCAGCCACTTGGAGAGTTCAAGTAAAAACAAACACTTAACTACCTTTAACGTTAAGATAAAGTCGTAGTTCAGCCTGAACTGATCTTCCTCACTTAACCTGATGTACGAGTTTGCTTTCCCTGCTGCAATAAATCACCACAAACCAGGGGCTGCAAAAGCACGAGGTTTTTATGCGGCGGTTCTGGAGGCCCGAAGGCCAGGATGGTTCCCGCGGGGCTCACACCCAGGGTCACAGTGCCAGGACCCTTCTGGAGGCTTCAGGGGAGAATCCGGCCTGCCGGCCGTTTCCAGCCCCAGGGGGCGCCCTGTCCTGCACCCGTACGGCGCCCTCAGCCCCCTTCTGCCGCTGACCCCCCATTTCCATGGCGGCATCTCCTGCTCTGCCCCGGGGGGCACCCTCTCCCCCTCTGCCTGTGACCCCCACTTCCATGGCAGCGTCTCCTGCTCTGCCCCGGGGGGCGCCCTCTCCCCCTCTGCCTGTGACCCCCACTTCCATGGCGGCGTGTCCTGCTCTGCCCCGGGGGGCACCCTCGGCCCCCCTCTGCCTGTGACCCCCGCTTCCATGGCGGCGTGTCCTGCTCTGCCCCGGGGGGCGCCCTCTCCCCCTCTGCCTGTGACCCCCGCTTCCATGGCGGCGTGTCCTGCTCTGACCCTGCTCTTTCTCCCTTTCACTTACATGGAACCTTATGAGGCTCCTGGTTCATCCAGAGAATCCAGAAAAATGGGCCCCACCTCAAGGTCCTTATGTTAATCACATGAGCACAGTCCCCTGTGCCATGTGCGCTGCCGCTCACGGGGTCTGAGGGTCAGGATGGGGTCACACGTGGGGACCATTATTCTGCCGATCACACATGACGGCATAAAAACGGTAATGAGGGACGTGCTGAGGACCGAGGATGGCCGGTGTGGATAAAAGCAGCCTCATAAATGAATCCACATGATGGTCCCCAGGTAAACGTGATGGAAATGTGATGGCAAATGATAGAGAGAGCTCTGGTGTAAATGGCAGTTGGTTTGTAAGAGGGCTGAAGAGGTGGGCGCTTTTCCTCCTCCAACAGTAAACAAACTTTTATTCCCAGAGCAAAAAGTTTCACTCACTTTAGCCACCGAATCCCCTTCTTCAAAGGCAAGGTGATTCGGAAAGGGCAGAAGCAGAGAACCCCCTTCTCTGTGCACATCCCTTTCCATTGACAAAGCCCTCCCCCCACACACACCATGTTTTTTTTCTAATGTTTACTTATTTGAGATAGAGCGTGCATGCATGTGCACTCAGGCACACGTGAGCAGGGGAGGGGAGAGGAGAGAGGGAGAGAGAGAATCCCAAGCAGGCTCTCCCTGTCAGCACAGAGCCCAAAGCAGGGCTTGATCCCATGAACTGTGAGATCATGACCTGAGCTGAAATCAAGAGTTGGATGCCTATCCCTCCTCATCAGGGAAATACAAATCAAAACCACACTGAGATACCACCTCACGCCAGTCAGAGTGGCTAAAATGAGCAAAACAGAGAACTCTAAATGCTGGCGAGGATGTGGAGAAATGGGCACCCTCCTACACTGTTGGTGGGAATGGAAACTGGTGCAGCCCCTCTGGAAAACAGTGTGGAGGTTCCTCAAAAAGTGAACAATAGAACTCCCCTATGACCCAGCAATAGCACTGCTAGGAATTTACCCCAGGGATACAGGAGTGCTGAGGCATAGGGGCCCATGGACGCCAATGTTCATAGCAGCACTCTCAACAATAGCTAAAACATGGAAAGAGCCCAAGTGTCCATCAACGGATGAATGGATCAAGAAGATGTGGTTTATCTATACCATGGAATACTACATGGCAATGAGAAAGAATGAAATCTGGCCATGTGTAGCAACATGGATGGACCTTGAGGGTGTTATGCTGAGCAAAATAAGTCAGGCAGAGAAGGACAAATATCATATGTTTGCGCGTATAGGAGGATTAGGAGGAACTTGACGGAGGAACAAGGGGGAGAATAAGGGGGGAAATGGTGGGGGAGAGGGAGAGAGGCAAACCATGAGAGACTCTTGAATACTGAGAACAAACTGAGGACTGATGGGTGTGAGGGGGGAGGGGGGAGATGGGCATGGAGGAGGGCACTTGTGGGAATGAGCACTGGGTGTTATATGGAAACCAACTTGACAATAAACTATTTGTAAAAAAAAAAAAAAGAGTTGGATGCTTAACCACCTGAGCTAACCAGGTGCCCCCCCCCCCCCCCTGCATCCTACTTGAACTTGTCTACCTTGCTCTAAAGCAGGACCCAGATTAGGAAACCAAGGCCAAGAGAAGGTTGATGGGCAGGGTGCTGGGCCTTGATTGAGCCCGACCTTCTAGCGGTTTCCACTGGCTCCTTCCATTCCCGCCCAGCGCTCAGCACCTCTAGAAATGAGAACGCCCCACTCCTCTGAATCTGTCGGGAGGGGTCTGGGGAGGGTGCTGGAACCACAGGAAGAACAGGGGATGCTCACATCACGGTGGGTCCTTTAGGGCAGAGACCCAAGATCTCCAGGCTGTGGCTGCTCTGGACTTTCGTCCGGTTCTGCCTCCATGTAGAGGGTCCGTGCAGACCCCATGGCCTGGGCCTCAGCCCTGGCCATCCAGGAAATCCATGCTCCTCTGGAAGGCAACTGTTGCAACGGTTTGGGGAAAATTTGTGTTTTCAACTCACCTCTGACATGAATTCATTTGGATATACTTTCTTCTTGTCTTAATAAAAACTAGAGCCCTTGTAACCAAGGTAGGGTACTTCACCGCTAGCACAGAAGAGAGTGAAGTCAGCTGTCTTTGACAAAGGCCACCATGGAGCCCCACTTCCATCCTCTGGGCATGTGGCCTTGCCTCCTGCCTGTTTCTGGCCATCTCTGGACTGTGGAACAGCCCCTTAGTCCAGCTCAGGTCACTGAGGCAGCTCAGGTCACCGAGGCATGTCATCATGTGGATAAGGAGCACTGTGACATTCCCGAAGCACTAGACATCGTTAGAAATGTAATGGGATGCAAGACAGCTGATTTTGCCAGAAGGTGGTAGACGGTCCTCATAGGCTAGAGGTGGGGCTGCCATGGAGGTGCTCAGGAACGACGAATGAAGGAGATTCTCATTAATTTCAGGGCTTTGGTTTGGCAGAGTGAGTTCTGGGAGCTTATTTCCAGAGCTCAGTCAGCCTCACCTTTAACTAAGCATCATACAGTTGTTTCAACGGTGCCATTGTGAAGGAGCCACAAGTTACCAGCCTTCAGAGCACCCAAAATGCCTCGGTCCGGCTGGTCCCAGCCAACAGGACTTCAGGATCTCCTTTTCCACACTGGGGCAGAGCCCGCCAGGGGCCAGATGCTCTTATTCCTTCTCTTCCTCCTTAGGAGCCACCCTGACTCTTTGTGGCCAGGGTGCATTAATTAATTCCATTTCCCAGACTCCTTGGCAGTTAGGAGAGGATGCACAATCACTTTCTGACCGAATAGGCTCAGAGTGTGTGAGATTTCAAGGAGAATTCTTAAGCAGACAGGCAAGTGATAATCCCTCCCTCTCACCCTCCCTCCCCTGGCTGGAATGCGGTGTGACAGCAGCCACGTTGGACCATGAGGCAACCTTCTGAGGATGGAAGAGGGAGACAATGAGAGGAACGACGTCCTGACCCCATGGAGAATCGTAACAGCTGCAGACCGCCTACCTTCAACACTTCTGATGTGAGAGAGAAAGAAACTTCCATTTTGTCTAAGACACGATCATTTGGGTTTCCTAGCCATAAGGTAGTGGACCTGAATCCTGACACACACACCTTTCTCTACAAAAAAAAGCAAAAGAAACAAGCTTCCGTTGAGCATGGTTCCAACCAAAATTACAATGGCAGCCAACAGTGGACAGTCTTCCTTTTCTGTGAAAGCCGGGGTTCTAGCCCAGAACTGGCTGCTAAATGCCATGGGAACACAGTCCGTCCCACGCACAAAACAACAACAACAGCAACTGCCTTTTACTTGTCTGAGCTCTCTGCCAAGTCTAAATGCCTGATTGGAGTTCTGGCAGCAAAGGCCAATATGGACCACAGGGGAGGGGTGGCAGAGCACTGCCAGGAAGGGAGCTTCCAGAAGTATCACTCCTGGTGACAGGCATCTATTACCTTTCCTCTCTTGCCTGTATCTTTTTCTGGAAGCTCTCCTCCCATGGGCCCTGTAATTCCAGTAGACACATCAGTCAAACCTCGTGGCCATTCATCCCCCAATCACCAGACTGGATAGTGAGGGGGACTGGCCAAGAGAGGAATTCTAACTCTTAGCGGGGGAATTGGTTCAAGGATGGCCATGTGACCTAAGAAGGGCCAATGAGAGTTCTTTCGTTCAGGGGTTGAGATGTGCGCTATGTGAAAAGGAATCCCTCTCCTCCTCGGTGTTAAAAAACTGGAGCTGCTCAGGACTGACTTGATGCCAAGTGGAAAAAACTCATCTAAGAAGGAAGCCAATGAATCCTAAGAATGTCTAGGATTTGTTGAGCGAGAGAGAGATGGTACCTTCACTGCTTGGTTTTAGCTCCTCAATCCCACCACGCCTGAAGGAAACCCAGTCCCTCACTCCTTATCATGAGGAAGAATCCTTATTGTTCACTCCTGATACTATGTCCTCTGGGAGGCACATTTCACTGCTGTGTCGTTACTCAGTCTGTGCTCACCCCTCCCCTCACCCACTCTTCCCCAGGAGATGGGAACACACTGGTCTGACTGGTAAGCTGGGGAGAGAGATGGCCGGCACAGCTTAGTTCCTCTGGTTCATTTGAGGATCTGCCTGGCTGGAGGAGCACACACTCTCTCTTCTTCTATGTTCTCAGGTTTTCTGGGCAGGCCTGCCCGGAGGCCCTGAGTGAGTACTTAGCTCAGTTCATGAGTACTGCTTTATGAGGCTCTCCTGGTCCTCAGACCTAAAGCCAGTTGACCAAGGAGTCTTTTTTTTTTTTTTATATTTTTTTTTATTTCTAGGAAAGAGAGAGAGACAGCGTGAGCAGGGGAGGGTCAGAGAGAGAGGGAGACACAGACTCAGAAACAGGCTCCAGGCTCTGAGCTGGCAGTCAGCACAGAGCCCGACGCGGGGCTCGAACCCACGAACCGCGAGATCATGACCTAAGCGAAAGTCGGACACTCAACCGACTAAGCCACCCAGGCGCCCCTCAAGGACTCTTTATCCACATGGAAAGTGGCATTTTTACCCCATCTCCTCCACTCCTACATCCCTCTTTCATTTACTGTCAAACTTGGGCCGGAAAGAGGGGTGTTAACTTTGGGTGACCTTGAATACCACTCGTAGAGCCAGGACTTCAAAGTTTCCCTTTTGCTTAGGCCACATTGCCTGGCTCTTACAACCCAAGGGACCCTGATCAATGCAACCTTCCGGACCCCAGTGACTGAAGCATAGCCCTATCACACTGCCTGGGCTAATATTTCATTTCTATCAATTAAATATCCCCCCTTTCTCATGGCACAAGTTCAGGCTTTTCCTCCTATTTTTAGGCACTGGGGGCTTCTCTTCAACTGACAAGAGGGGCATCAATAAATGAGACCCAGCTGGAGCTACGGACTGGGGGTGGGGTGCGGTGGGAAAGCCTGGAAGGGTGCTGTGGTATGGATGGGTTGCGTTGATGGCCCTGGTTCATGACCTCCCTCCGTGTGTGTCCTTTGCTCTGTAACTGCATACCCTCCTGGCTCTGACTGTGGTCTTGACCATGGGAGTTACTTTGGCCAGCAGGATTTTACCTGATTTAAAGCTTGAGAACCCACTCAACGCTTTCCATGGATGAGAGGCTTTAAGGGTCTAAGACCCGTGAAGTGCTCAGGGTGATCTAGCTGTCAATACAGATGAGCTAGCAATGAGGTCGCCCATCGCGCTTTCCCTTCCCCTCGCCTTCTGGGGGGCTGGGATGCTATCTTGACCTGGTGGGAGTGCCAGCACGGTAAATACCCGTTGTTTGCTGAGCAGCCGGAGTGAAACTCCACTTCTACTAGCACAGATGCGAATTCCAAAATTCTCTTTCAACCTCAGGCCAACATCATTGTTCTTTGTATAAAGTACACATGTAATATTTATCATTTTTTTATAACTGGACTTCTCCCTCGCTCCCTCCTGTGCTATGAAGCAAACCTTTTAAGCCATCTTTGCTGTCTGGCATGTACAATCACTGCCCATTCCAACCGTACATAATTGATGCCTTTCCTGCGAGTTCTTGTCGACGGGGCCAGGAGGGGTGGGACTGGAGGAATCGTCACCTTCCACCGACCTGCAGCCTGGCTACTTCGGCACTAGGATCCCCTCAGCTCCTTCTCAGCCATGTTAGTTTCGCTCCAGAGCCTCCCCCATCTGACAAAAGCCTCCTTCTCTGCAGCCTGACTTCTGGGTGGCTTGTGTCCCCACGGGCCCCACGGGAAGTCCTCTGGACCACAGCCCCCTGGTGCCCCTCCGTGCGTGAGTGGGCGGGCTGGGAGGAAAGTGTCCTCTGGTTCCAGTCCTTGTCCCACAGCTCACGGCTGTGGGGTGGGGAACGCCAGGGCCCCCTGGTGGGGGCAGCCCGCAAGTCCCACCCCCACTGCCATGCTCTCGAAAATTTCATGAATACGGGAGCTCTGCTCAAGAGTATTTGTAGTTCCCATCAATATTTTTAAAATTTAACCAATATTTAAAAAATATTTAAATTATTTTTTTCAATGTTTGAGAGACAGAGCGAGAGAGCACGAGCAGGGAAGGAGCACAGAGAGAGAGGGAGACACAGAATCCAAAGCAGGCTCCAGGCTCCCAGCTGTCAGCACAGAGCCCGATGCAGGGCTCAAACTCACAAACTGTGAGATCATGGCCTACGCCGAAGTCAAATGCTTAACCGACCGAGCCATCCAGGTGCCCCAAATTATTTTTTTAAGTTTTATTTATGTATTTGAGAGAAACAAAGATAGCTGAGGGGGGAGGGGCCGAGAGAGGAAGACATAACCCCAAGCAGGGTTGGCACTGCCAGTGCAGAGCCTGATGCGGGGCTCGATCTCACGAAACCATGAGATCATGACCAGAGCCAAAACCAAGAGTCAGACGCTTAACCGACTGAGACACCCATGTGCTCCTCTCAGCCCATCATATTTTTAGAGGCCTCTAGAAACCAAAAACCAAGAACCAGTGCCGTGGGCAGCTCACGTCAGCCCTGTGAGCCTCAGTTCCTTTGTCTAAGCAGTGAAGGTAATGATAATGTTCTATGTCATGTTTTTATAGGAGCGCCGTAAATGAGGAAATGGACCCCAGCCATAAACCGCTAGGCAAGTGGAGGCAATTGCTAATATCTCGTTTGTTGATTCAGAAAATACTGAGGCTGTGTGGATTTTAAAACGTGTTGCACAAATTGTATTAAGTTAAAGATTACCTAATTCTCAACTTTTTTCCTGGACGTGGACATCAGTGAAATTTAGATCAGAGGACAGGATACGGAAAAGAAAAGGGACCAAGCTCTCAGAATGACAGCAAATGCTACTGCAAACCTTATACATATCGTGTCATTTCACCCTTACAAGCCAGAGGGAGGTTTCTATCACTTCCTCCTACAGATGAGGGTGAGGAGATCAGGTCGGCCAGCAGAGCTGGGACGGGAAGGCTGCACGGGTCCACGCAGCCCCTCCTGCTTAACGAGGGTGCCGCCAGTGTCTCCTTTTACTAGAAGACAGTGTTGTTCATTCCACGTTGTCTGTCTCTGGGCAAAATGCTTTGCATCTCACCCAGCACCCACCGTTCGTGGGTTTAAGGAACGCCTACTAAGGCCAGTCCCGGGCCCCACCCTGGACGTCCTGCTTCTCTCCCGTAGAACGGACACGCTGCCTCCCTCGCTGCTGGCGCCCAGTGCCGTGCTGGCGGGCTGTGGTGCTCCTTCGGCACTTGCGTATTTCCTTTTCTTGTCAATGTCAGGGGTGAAGAAGAGAGGAGAGGCGGGGAGAGAGGCAAGATAGATCTAACCCGCTGAGAGGTCGGGCTGTCCCTGCGGTCGGGGCCACCTGAGAGGCAGCAATGGGGAGACGCCTCCCAGGAGCGAGCAGACCTGCTCTGTCCTGGCTTTTCCAGGCTCCCTGTGGGACGCGCATGTCCCCACCGCAGGCTGCTGGGAGGACGAAGCAGTGCGGGGTGTCCAGGGGCACGGTCCTGCGGAGAGGGATGGCCCCGGTCCCAGTGCGCCCTGCAGCGCTGACCCGCATGCAGAGGCTGGAGCTGTGCGGGAGGAAGGCCCCGGGTCCCTACCTTTCTCGGCTCCCGCCTGGTCGTGCTTCTCAAAGAGCAGGTAGCGCGGGCTCTCGGGGAGAAAGGGCAGGCTCACCAGCTGGACCAGGGCGGGGACAGCGATCACTCCAAACAGGTATGGCCAGGTGCTCTCCTGAAGGGAGGAAGAGGAGGCCGATGAGCAGATGTGGCCTTCAGTCATCCTGCTGCGGCCGGGCCCCTGTGCCAAGCAGTGTCAGCTCTGCAGAAGACCCTCCTGCACCAGGGGATCCCCAGGAACCGACGCCGAGAGGGGGACCGGAGGCTGGTTTAGCACCAGCCCCGTGTGTCTGGCATTTGCCTGTGAGGTGGTGACCTGTGGGATTCGAGGGGACCCAGACCATTCAGGGATATCCGAGCCGACCGATGCCAGGGCCCCGGGGGCATCACCGTGCGCCTGAACGGGCTCCTCTCCTTCCTGGCCGTGTAGCCTTAGAAACCGTGCTCACAGCCCCTCGAAATCTCTCTTCACCTGCGGGACAGGGGCAGCCACGCCCACCATGCAGGTTGTCTCAGAGTGCGACCCGATGGCCTTGGGCTGGGGGCCCGGCACACAGTAGGTGCACAGAAGAAACTGCTGTTTCGGTTGACGCCTCCCAGGCCGGAGAGACCCGGCCCAGGCCAGTCGTGTCCCAGGACACACGGGGAGGGCCGTGGCCGGAGCGGCCCTGATTCCTGCGGGTGCGCGTGGTGGGGCTGGTGGGGACTCTCCCGGGCCCGGCGGCCGGGAAGGCAAGCAGGGCCCTGCAGCCCGAGCTACTCAAGCGCATCTGGGCCACGTGGAGCAGCGCCCGTCGCCTTAGCCCGCTGCAGTGCAGGGGGAGCTGCTCCCGTGCGGTGGAGGCAGTGGCCTCCGGAGCCGCCTCGTTTCTCAAGCCCGGAACGGCGCTCTCGCCGTGGCTCGGCTGGAAGAGAAGGCCAGCGGGAGGCAGCTCTGACGGGGAGAAAGCAAAAGGCTCAGTGCCACATTCTTGACCGGCTTCATTTCCTCAGAAAGCGAAAGGAGAGGCACGTTCAGACCTGAAAAGACTTCGCAGGACGGGCCGAGCGAGGCTCAGCGGGCCTCCGGTCGGGACCTACTGGGAGCGCGTCCCGGGGGCCTCGAGTGCCCTCAGGGACAGGCCCCCCTCCAGTGCTCTCCCAGGGCTGGCTCCTCACGGAGGCCCTTGAGGCCAGAGGCCCCGGTCAGTTCCCAGTTCCCGGGTCACAGGAGCGTCGAGCAGGCGGGGACCGCTGGAGCCGAGCAGGCCACGTGGCTCGGGAAGGACAATGGCCACGTCCTGATTTCCAAGGGACCTTCAATCCTACTCCCCCCTTTGTGTATAATAGCAATTTATGTTCACAGAAGTCCTCTGATGTCACCGCCGCCCTGGGTGGGGGGGCCTCCAGGCCAGTGCCACCTTTGGGTTTGGTGAGAACTCAGTGTGAGACAAGACCCTGGGGAGCGGGGCGGGGGTGGAAGGCAGACTAGTGGTGACGGGGGCGGGGGGGGGATGGGCAGTGACTGCCCACAGGTACGGGCTTCCAATATTTTGGATTAGAAAAGAGCCATGATCGGGGCGCCTGGGGGGCTCAGTCAGTTGAGCCTCCGACTCCGGCTCAGGTCATGATCTCACGGTCTGTGAGTTCAAGCCCCGCGTCGGGCTCTGTGCCGACAGCTCAGAGCCTGGATCCTGCTTCGGATTCTGTGTCTCCCTCTCTCTCTGCCCCTTCCTCCTTCTCTCTCTCCTTCTCTCTCTCAAAAATAAAAAAACAAAAACATGGAAAAAATTAAAAAAAGAAATGAGCCATGATCATTCAACTTTGTGAAGATACTAAAACCACTTTAAAAGGATGGATTTTATGGTAGGTCAATTATATCTCAAATTTTTTGAAAGACCAAGGAAGAAAGAAAAACCATGTACACATAAGTCGAATGTTCACTATGCCCTTTTTTGTTGTATGTTGTTGATTTTGTTTTTCTTCGAGGTTACCTGCTGTGTCGGTAAGGGCAACACAGAAAGCTTGTGGGGAAGGGGTGGGTGGGAAGGCAGGGGAATTAACCCAATTAAGCACCTACTAATGTGCCAGGCGTGGTGTGAGCTTGTCACAGGGCTGTCTCATCTCACCTCCCAGCAGCCAGAGAGGCCGGGGCTGTTGCTGCATGTTCGAGATGTGAAGACAGAAGAGCCCATGCGGAGGCCTGCTGGCCGGAGGGTGCAGAGAAGGGGAAGGCCAAGCTCTTCCCACAGCGTCTGCATAGAGGGGCCCTCCAGGGCGGGATCCTCAGCACAGCCCAAGGGTGGAAGGAGGAGAGGAGCTGGAAGGGCAGTCCTGGGGAAGGAACAGCACGTAGGACTGTGCAGAGGCCCGCCCCGCCCACACTCACTGGGAAACAAGGTGGGAATGCAGGGCCAGGGGATGCTAGAGACACGGCAGCTCAGGTGGAGGCTGGTCCTGGGCGCCTCTGCGGCTATCCTGGGGCACTTGGACGTGGCTCTGAGGACAGCCGCGAGGGGCGGGGTCTGCACACCCTCCACTCCCTTGCATCTACGGTCTGAGATTTCTGTCATGCTGTCAGTGAGCACACGGAGTGGGTTTCTATTACTACCGACAAGCTGAGTGTGCTACACTGTGGTCTGTGATGTCATAAATGGAAGGACGCGTAGACTCTTTCCTGAGGACGTCACTTGGTGGCTGTGCTCTGGTCTCCCCACCAGAGAAAAGCAGGTAGTACTGACCTCAGGGCGGGTGACCCCTAGCTTGGGGTAGCGACAGTGTCTGGACCGGGGAAGGAGAATGGCAGGAATGTTCAGAGTAGGGCTCGGGTGACATTTTACTCAGGGAGGGCTGAGCTTAGCCAGCACTGGGGTTTGTGAACTTGGCGCCTACAAAATCCCAAATCCCACAGCTGTCTGGACTTGAATTTGGCCTCTATCCCCCCGTTCTCTGTGGCCCGGCAACCTAACTGCTTACGCTTCAGTCTTCCCGTCTGTACAATGGGATAACACTGCTGCCTCTTCACAGGGTGTCAGGGAGGGTTACGTGAGTTGACAGATTTACCAAGCGCTCAGCACAGGACCCTGGGCCCTGGAAGCATTCGACAGACAAGCGTGGTCTCTATCATCAACCGTGGCGAGAAGCACATGACGTAGATTTTCTCCTTGAGTTTCCAGAGCGTTCTGAGGCAGAGCCCAGGACCATGCTCGGGTTACAGAAATGCAGTGGCACAGAGCAGGTACGTGGTTCACGGAAGCCACAATTTCATCACAGAGCCATGACTGAACAAGTCTTGGGCCCAAGAACCGAGGTTCTGATCCAGGAAGCCTGACCACAGGCGCCTCAGTCACCAGGGAGGGGCCACGAGGCCACCAGACCCAGGGGATCTGACCTTCTTCCTTGGCCTCAGGCCAAAGAATCTCAGCGGCCCTCGACGCGGCTCCTGGCATTTGGTGCCAGCACAGAGGCAAGGACTCAGCATTTCAGACCACACTTTAGAGGGCAAGAGACCGTGCCCAGCGCAGAGTCTACAGGAGAGATGCGTGAGTGTGGGAAGTGACATTGTACGCCCCGATCACCTTCTCACAGACCCCCTGGGCCACAGCAGAGGATAGCCTCTAACTTTCTTTTTTAGGAGCTGTTCCTTACAGAAGGCATGTTTTAAATTTTTTAAATGTTCATTTATTTATTTTGAGAGAGAGAGAGACAGAGACAGAGATCAAGCAAGGGAGGGGCAGAGAGAGAGCGGGAGAGAGAGAGAGAATCCCAAGCAGGCTCCATGCTGCCAGGGAAGAGCCCGATGCGGGGCTTGAACTCACAAACCTTGAGATCACGACCTGGATGAAATCACAAGTTGGCGTCTTAACCAGCTGAGCGCCCCGGGCGCCCCAGAAGCCATGCTGTAAAGGACACGTGTGACTCGCTGAGCACAGGACTGCCAGGGGCTACAGAGGGTCAGTCTCAGAAGAGTGTGCAGTGCCGCTCGGGGCCCCCTGTGTCCCGTCAAGCACGAGGTCAGAGTGCTTGCACCTGCTTCCTTCACTTGGGACGAGAGAAAAGCTTTCACCATCTTGTCGGCCAGGGTGATTCTCAGCTCCCTCTCAGGTAAGGCGAGGGGGTCACACAACAGCCTCATGACCGTGTTCTGGAACCTGCAAGGTTTCCTTTGTAGAACAGACCTGCCGGTCACAATGCCCCCAAGCCGTCGATGACGTCAGGCCTTCCCAGGGGTGACGCCCTCCTGGACCATGAGAGGCCTGCACAGAATGCTCAGTGGAGGTGGAACCACTGACCGGACCCTGAGTCAGCTTCTTCCGATGACATCGCAGTGCACCCTCCACGTGCCCCTGAGTGCGGCAGGGACGGTGACGCTGGCCGGCACACAGGCCACCAACGGGACAGGCTCCCGGGGCCGCAGCTCAGTGCCGCTGGCGGCAAGAAGGGGATGAAACGAAGTCTTTTCTGTTCATCATACTTAGGACCGGATGATAGTAACGGCCGCACGTTTATGGAGCGTTCCATGTGCCAAGCTCCACAAACACAACACGGTGTTAAAGACACAATTCGTGACGCCAGCAAAGTACAACCATAGCTTTTGTCTCCTATGTTCCTTTAAAGTTTAATTGGTGAGGGGCGCCTGGGTGGCTCGGTTGGTTGAGCGTCCGACTTCAGCTCAGGTCGTGACCTCACGGTTCAGGGGTTCGAGCCCCGCGTTGTGTGTGCTGACAGCTCGGAGCCTGGAGCCTGCTTCAGATTCTGTGTCTCCCTCTCTCTCTGCCCCTCCCTCAACTCATGCTCTGTCTCTGTCTGTCTGTCTCTCTCTCAAAAATAAATAAACATGAAAAAATGTAAAAAATAATAAAGTTTAATCGGTGAGGGGCGCTCTTCATGCCCCATCCCAGGGACTCAATCTTAGGAGACAGATAATCCCAGGGTGCCAGTTTCAAAATAAAATTCAAAATCAACCTGAGTGAACAGCAGATTTTCCATCTCCTAGCCCAAGCCTGCTCTGGACTTGGAGCCGCAGTGGAAAGAGTCGGGGGGGTGGGGGTGGGGCAGTAGCGGTGGCCGCTTCTCCTTTCTCTCCCTCTCCTTTCTCCCCTCTGCCACTTCCAGCCAGTGTCCATCGCCTCCAGTCCAGCCCTGGGACCACCCCCTCCCCCCAGGGTTTCTGCGACCTGGGAGTTTGCATCTCCTCTGCAGCCCGGAGGAATCCGGGGTCAAGGCTGCCGTGTACTGATACTGAAGTTGCACCCAGGACTGGTACTGAAATCCAGCCCATGCTGGTCGCCAAGCTAAGGGCCCACAGAGCAGGTTTGTGAATCACGCCTCTTATTTTCTGTATTTCACGATCCTTGCTGATCCTGCAGAAATTCCCCCTCCAGTCACAGTAAACGACTTGCCTCAGCGCATCCTTCCCAAGCGGAGCCTGCGCCCCCAGTGACCTCCGTACCCAGCTGTCACATGCAAGCCCACACTCCTCCCGCCCTGCGTTTCTGGAAGGTCAGGTACCAGAAGGCTGGGCAGCCCCTTCAGCCCAGAGCCCGCCTGAGGTCACCCGCGCCACGCAGCCCCAAGCGTGCTCCGGCTCGCCGGCCCCGCCCGGCCCGGCCCTCGGTGCGGAAACCACAACAAAGGCTCAAGGCTTCGTTCTCCCCTCCCTCCTGCTTCCTGACTGACCCTGTGCTGCGCCATGTGGCCCTGCGTGGGGTGGCATCGGATCAGTGAGCAACAAACTCTTCTCCCAAAAGCAGTGTCTGCATGTGTGTTCCTCGGCTTACCCGATAAAAGCCAATCTCCCTACGCTCTGGAGCAGCGAGGCCACGCTTCCCCCAGGCACAGGATCTCTCACTTCTCTCTCACCTCCTGGCCAGTAGCCCAATTCAGAAACCTAGTCTCTCCACGCCTGCCTTTCACCCTCAGCTGCCATCTGACTGGCTGCCTGCCCTCCTCTGACCCCATTTGCTGCTTCTCAGCCTTTCTCACATGCATCTCCTCCTCGGCTTCCTTGCTAGGACGGGTCTTAGGGCGCGTTCCTCCCGCCGCCCACCTGGACCCCCGCAGCAGCATCTCAACTGTGCCCAGGTCCTCTGCGTTCCGCTCCATCCCTCACAGCCTCGTGATCCTTCCAGAAAGTGGATGTGGTGTTCGGAGTTACTTATCTAAGATCACTCAGTGGCTTCCTTTTGTCCTGAGAGTCAAGCCCAGATCTCTTAGCTGGGAATCCCAAACCCCTCTTATCAGAGCCCTGCTTTGATGCCAGCTTTGCCTTGGGCAGGATGGTGGTCCACGCGTCTCGGCTCTGGTCCTGCAGGTCGGTGAGCCTCCCCGACTCTAGGAGTGGATGCCACGCCCTTGAACGTGCTGTTCCATCTCCGGGGAAGGCTTGCCCTTTACCCACACAGCAACTGTCTATCCTTTCGAGTTTAACATTCCCGCCCACGGATAACATCTCTACCAGCTACAGACGCCCATCAGAGCACTTGTTACCTCCTGTAGCAACGGGTTTCTTTCCGGGTGTGTCTCGGACTAGACTGAGCTCCTCGGGGCCCCTCCCCTGCTGTGTTCTCTCATCTTTCGGCCCGGTGCCTGGGCATGGCAGGTGTCCAATTAGAGCTCGCTGACTGAGCGCTGGGTAAGATGAATGGCACTGGCCGGTGGTGGTACTGCCAGGGACAGAGCCAGTGAAGTAATATCCCTGCTTTTAAGGTACTTTAGTTTATATAGCTGTTGTTATTATTGTTTATTTATTTTGAGAGAGAGAGAGAGAGAGAGACCGACCATGTGTGAGCAAGGGAGGGGCAGAGAGAGGGAGACAGGGAGTCCAAAGCAGGCTCTGTGCACTCAGTGCAGAGCCCCGTGCAGGGGGGCTCGAACCTTCGAACTGTGAGACCCTGACCTGAGCCAAAATCAAGAGTTGGATGCTTAACTGACTGAGCCACCGAGGCGCCCCATTTATTTTTTTTTAATGCTCCAACTTCTCAAATGGTATCCGATTAAAGGGCTGAAATACCATAAGTAATATTCCCCTTTGAGGTACTATTATAATTTCCAGTCTATAAAGGAGGAAACTGAGGCCCAGAAAGGTCAGGCAGTTCATGCACGGTCATGTGAGAAACTGAGGGGTGCAGCCAAGTGAGAGCCTGGCTCTTCTGCTTCCTGCACGGGGCTCCTCATGTGACATTATTTCCGACAACGTGGTTCTCAGAGCAAAACAATACCACATCACTTCCCCTCGCGGCAGCTGCTAGGTGAATAGAGAATTTATGTGCAGATTATACCAGCTACGACCAGGCCTGCTTCCCCATAGAGCGCTCTACACAGGACACATCAGAGATCACTCAGGCTGAGCTCCACTGGCTCCTGCAATTACCAGAACATCAGGAGGACTCCCTCAAGGCAAGATGCTGGTATAGGCATCAGCCACTCCATAAGGAGAAACAAGTGGAACCTGGTGCTCATCTGCAGAAGGGACGCCAAGTGAGACGTGTGAATGTCCCTTGCCTGTCGAGCTGCATCTCACAAGGGAATCAGCATCAGTCAACAAATGTGCATGGAGTCCTTTGACCATGCCATCCCCATAACCACCTCGTGGAGAGGGAGGGACCTGACTGGCGTCAGCCTTGCAGAGCCCTGGGGTGGGGAGCCTGTGCCCAGTTGTGTCTCCGCTGCCTGTGCCCGGTTCATCTGTTACCATCTTCACCTGAGATCATGCAGAAATCAATACCCCCTGACCCTGCAGAGCACAATCCGGCCATTAAAACGGTTCGATTCATTGCAGCCAACATATGTTCTAGAATCACTATCTTTTGTGTGTGTGTGTGTGTGTGTGTGTGTGTGTGTATGTATTCAGGTTCAGATTCTATCTCAACAGGACAATAACGGGGATCTCAAGAATGTGGGCTTGGTGAGTACCCTTGCATCGTCCGGTGTGAGAAACAAGACTGAAATTACCTTCCAAGGCCATACTTCCCCTTACCTCTCGGCCAGCCGGTGTGAGTGCTAGGGGTGAGTGAAGGGCCTTGGCAGTGACCCACAGCTGCTTTGCAAGCAATGCTAGATCCCCACCCCTTTTCCTACAACACTTTTCTGCTTCCCAAAGGGTTTTGTTGTCCTCTGACTTGCTTAGTTCTCAAGCAATCTTATGAGAAAGTAAGGTCAGAAGCTATTATTCCCATTTTACTGAGAAGGATACTGAGTTGGAGAAACTAAGTGATCCTGTAGCAAAATCTTCCATAAAATCGAGATGGCCCCTTCTCCATTTTAGAAAGAGAAATCCATGCAGTTTTTAAAGGTTGTTGATCTGCAGAGGACCTTCCCGGACCAACCCACAGTAAGACTGGCATCAAGCACACTGGAATTTGCTGGGTACTTCGTACACAGTAACTCAGTTTCATCCTCACAGTACCCGTGCCTTCATCCGCATTTTAAAGTTGAGGAAACTGAGGCATGGAGAAGTTATGTGATGCACTCGTAGTCACATATCTTATAAAGGGTTGATCTGGGACAAATCCCAGGCAGCATGGTACCCAGCGTGGTACTCAACCCCTACACTTTTCTCATGGACAGACTGGGCACTCTTTTGCTGAGGCCAACCCCACGTCCCTGCCTCTCTGTTTACAGAGATTGTCCTTCTCTTTTCCAGGGAATTAGGTCACCGCCAATCTTTTCTAAATAAAGCTCCCTGGACTTGAAGCCCATTATTAAACCCCTTTGTCAGCCTCCTGTGGTTCTAGCTGAGTCATTCTGGTTTCTGAGTCTCACTGTCCAGAGCCACTCACACCATGGCTTTGTCTGCTCCCTCCCCCACATCCCTCACTGTGGGTCGTCCACCATCAGGGAGTGTCCTCCAAGTGCAACTCAAGAAGAGAAGACAAATGGGGTTTGTTCAAGGCTTTAAACTAAAAGGCAACCCACAGAATGGGAGAAGATATTTGCAATGACATATGGGATAAAGGGTTGGTATCCAAAATCTATAAAAAGCTTATCAAACTCAATACCCAAAAAGCAAATAATCCAGCGAAGAAATGGGCAGAAGACATGAAAAGATACTTTTCCAAAGAAGACATTCAGATGGTTAACAGACACATTAAAAGATGCTCAACACTGCTCATAATCAGGGAAATACAAATCAAAACGACAATGAGATACCACCTCACACTAAAGAGTGGCTAAAGTCAACTATTCAGTGAACAACAGAAGTTGGCAAGAATGTGGAGAAAGGGGAGCCCTTTTGCACTGCTGGTGGGAATGCAAACTGGCTCAGCCACGCTGGAAAATAGTATGGAGGTTTCTCAAAAAGTTAAAAATAGAACTACCCTATGACCCCGCAATTGCACTACTTGGTATTTATCCAAAGGATACAAAAATGCTGATTCGAAGGGGCACATGCACCCCGATGTTTATAGCAGCACTATCGACAATAGCCAACATATGGAAAGAGCCCAAATGTCCATCAGCTGATGAACAGATAAAGAAGATGTGGTTTATATACACAATGGAATACTACTCAGAGATCAAAAAGAATGGAACCTTGCCATTTACAATGATGTGTACGGAGCTTGAGTGTTTATGCTAAGCAAAATAAGTCAGCCAAAGACAAATACCATATGATTTCACTCCCATGTGGAAATTAAGAAAGAAAACAGGGGAACACAGGGGAAGGAAAAAAAGAGAGAGAAGGAAGCAAACCATAGGAGACTCTTAACTATGGAGAACTAATTGAGGAATGATGAGGGGAGGGGTGTAGGGGATGGGCTAAATGGGTGATGGGCATTAAGGACGGCACTTGTTATATGAACACTGGGTGTTATATATAAGTGATAAATCACTAAATTCTGCTCCTGAAATCAATATTACACTATATGTTAATGAACTAGAATTTAAATAAAAATTTGAAACAACAAATAACAAAGGCATAAGGACATTGATGTAAATTGCCCTTTCCGGTTGCTGGCCTCCATTGGGGCATATGTACAGTGTGATGCATGATTTTTAGTGGTTAGAGACCAGCCCATTAGCAAGAGCTCTGCAATCTTGGATGTCAGTCTCTCTGCCTTTCATAGCTCCATTCAGCTTTGGAGTTTAGACCCAAGTTCAACTTCAGGTTCATTTATTTACAAGCTATGGGGCTTTGAGCAAATGACTTATTCTCTCTGGAATCACAGTTGTGCCAGCCAGATGAGAATGGTAATGAACACTTACCTTGTAGGGTTGCTATGAGGGTGACAGAGGTGCTATCCTGAGCGTGGGCCTGGTACACACTGGGGCGCTAATAGATGTTGTTTGTCTTTTCCCTTTGCTGTGGGAATGGATTCCCTGAGCCAGTGTAAGGGGCCCATCCTAATCAAATAGTGGGCTGAGGTTAGATCTGCTGCCCAAGTCTATGATTTGATGTCTGGGAGGAGTGCATGGAACTCATGTCTCAGACCCAAGAAGGAAGTCTAGGAGTTGAGGATCAGCAAAGCTGCTCTCAGGGGCCCCCATCTAATTTATTAGCCACTGCTTCTCCTCCTCCTCCCTCTTGGGGCCTCTGTCCAGCCATCTGGTACCTCTGCCCTGGACACAGACAGCCCTTGGTGGCCCTTTGCTGAGCCCATGGAGAAGGAGCATATAGCACCCTTCCATCTAAAGGGTGCCATCTCCTTATTTGTGAGCTGCTAGGCTGCACCGCACCAGGGTACACGCTCCCATCCCCCGTGTCTCTGAGTGCCCTTGACTCTCTGCACACATAGGGTATGAGGCTGGACTTCCCAGGCGATGCTAGGATTTCCTTCCCTTAACTTATCTGCATCGCCCTTCATTCTGTCCACACGTGTGTCCTGAAGGACAGGGCAGGTCTGAGGACAGTAACAGCAGGAACAGAGTAGCAGATGGGGAGGTCTGCACTTAGCTTCTCCCACATAATCTCTGCCATGGCTTTCTTGCCTCCAACATGGCCCCCTATTCATAAAGCCGTGGCCAATGATGGGGCACCTGGGTGGCTTAGTCGGTTAAGCGTCCGACTTTCGCTTAGGTCATAATCTCGCGGTTCGTGGGTTCGAGCCCCGCGTCGGGCTCTGTGCTGGCTGCCAGCTCAGAGCCTGGAGCCTGTTTCAGAGTCTGTGTCTCCCTCTCTCTCTGACCCTCCCCTCCTCACGCTGTCTATCTCTCTCTCTCCTAGAAATANCTCCCTCTCTCTCTGACCCTCCCCTCCTCACGCTGTCTATCTCTCTCTCTCCTAGAAATAAATAAAAATATTAAAAAAAAAAAAAAAGCCGTGGCCAATGCATCCCAGCCCATCTGGCACCTGTCACACTCTGATAAGCAGAGGCTGTGCTCAGTATTCTTGTTTTTCATGAAGATGATGGGTGTTTTTCAGAACCTCACCTTTTCTTCTGATCTTTCCAATACCTTAAGTGTTACAAGACCAAAGCCAAAGAAAGTGCAGCGCTTTCAGGCCAAAGGCCATTTGCTGGCACTGCTTCTTGTCACCAGCCACTCAGCACTGGGGGGGGGTCCCTACTTCTAGGCTGTGTGTGATTCAAGTGAGCAGGTGGGTGGCTGCGTCTGAGAGAAAAGGTTGGTTGGGCCAGTGAAGACCCAGCCAGTGCCAGCGTAGCCTGTGTCCAGGAGTCGAAGGAGAGGCTACCCGTCATGGAAAGGAACTACCAGAATAAAGCTCACACTGTCTAGGGCAATTCAAGGTGCTCCGTGTGGCCACCACGGTCGCCTCAGCTCTTTCCTGGGTCCCTTCCCGTCCCCAGCTCTCTCAAAGAATTGTTCTCTGACACCTCCGAGTCTCTGCACATGCTGTTCCCATTGCCTGGAAACCCTTTGACTTCCTTCAGCCTGCCTGGTAAATCCTTGTTTCTTCCTTGCAAGCCTCCCTGGGGAGCTGCCTTGACACCTGCTGGCCGAGTTATGAGCAGTGAATACACACTGCACACAAGAGCATCTGCAGGCCTGAGGTCTAGGCCCTTCGTGTGGGGGCTGGGAGTCTCAGGCTGAGGAGTCTGGCTGCCCTGAGCCAGAGACCCTGAGTCCCCTGGGGAGGCAGTGGGTTAACAATAGAAGGCACAAACTCTGAAGCCAGGATGCCTGCATTCCTGCCCGTGCTCCGCTGCTCATTGGCAGAGAAACCTTGGGTAAGGTTACTTAAATTCTCTGTGCCTCAGTTTCCTCATCTGCAAAATGGGATCGATGCCAATCAGTTGTACTCACTCGGCAGGGTCGTTGTGATTAAGTAAGTCAATATGTGTAAAGCGCCTGGAATGTGTTTGTCATGGAGCTGGTGTTATGCATGTGTTTGATATTATCACTGTCATTACAGTTACTCGTTAGTGGTGTGTCTTTGAGCAACTCATTCCCTCCGGCCATGGTTTCCTCATCAGTCCACTGAGAGCACTGGCTAAGCCGGCTCCGTTGTTCCATCTAGATATACCAGCTTCTAAATAAATATTTTGAGTGATGCCATGGCATGGTTTTTGAAGCAACAGATTTCCTGCTGTTTTTGTATTTGTTTTTTGGGTTTTTGTCCTTTAATGAGTGAGGACAGGATCTGGAGTTTGGGTAATGGGCCATTCACTAGGTGGCATTTCCCGAAGCTGAGCCCTTCAAGTGGAAAGCAGAATGTTTACTTGAAGCAAAGTGTGGTTTAAAAAGTGTGCATTTCTGTAGAAACTAATTTGACAATAAACTATTTGTAAAAAAAAAAAATAAATAAAACAAGTAACATATCTACTGAAAAAAAAAAAATAAAATAAAAATAAAAAGTGTGCATTTCACAGACAAGTAAGTTTTAAGGCTATGCACACCCCAGAGACACATGGCCATGTTGCCCCACAGATTGTCATCTAGTGGAATCTCTCTGAGGGAGAGGAGGGGAAAGCCAGGGAACCCAGACCACCTTCTAACCTCTGTCATTGCTAAACAAGCTCAAGTCCATCTCCTACTTCCACTTTTTCCTATGTGGATATCCAACTGTTCCAGCCCCAGATTATTCAGTCTGCTTAGGATTTCCTTGACACCTTGGTTGGATATCCGTTGGTCATCTATGTTTGGATCTACTTCTGACCTCTCTGTTCTGTTCCATTGATCTATTTTCTATGGTTTTGCCATACCACACTGTAGATTTGTTTTTGTTTTTGTTTTATTTTGAGAGAGAGAGAGAAAGCATGAGCAAGGGGGAGGGGCAGAGGGAGAGAGAGATCATCTTAAGCAGGCTCACATTCAATACAGAGCCCAACTCGGGGCTCGATCTCATGACCGTGAGATCATGACCTGAGCTGAAATCAAGAGTCAGACGCTTAACCAAATGAGCCACCCGGTGCCCCCACATTGTCGTTTTGTAGTAAGTCTTAATATCAGGTGGTACAAGACCTCCAATTTTGTTCTTCCTTTTCAAATTTACTTTGGCTATTCTAGGACTTTTAATAGTCATATAAATTTTAGAATCACATTCTTTGTTTTCTACTAGAAAAAAAGGTGAGAAAGGATTTTCATTAGAATTACATTGGAATCACTGATGAGTTTGAGTACTAACATTTTAACCATGTTGTTTTCTAGTCCATGAATATGGTATATATGTTTCTTTAGGCTTTTAATTTCTTTCAGCTGTTTTATAGTTTTGAACATATTTTGATAAATTTATCCCTAAGTGTTTCATATTTTTACACTACTGCAAGTGATATTTTCTTTTTAACTTCCAATTATTCATTGCTACCCGTAGAAATACAATTGATCTTTTTCAATTGACTTTATACCTTGTGACTGGGACAGACTCAGTTATTAATTCTGTCAACTTTTTCTGTTAAATCTTTGGGGTTTCCTACATAAGTAAACATGTCTTCTGCAAATCAAGATTTCTGTAAATCTTCCTCTGTAAACAGGATGCATTTTATTTGTATTTCATTTTTTGTTGCACTGGATAGAACCTTTAGTTTGATGTTGAAATTACTGATCAGAGATGATATCCTCACTTTTTTCCAGTCCTGGGGAAAGTCACTGAATCTTTCACCAGGAAGTGTGATGTTAGCTGTAGGTGTTTAGGATTTTTGTAGATGCCCATATGAGATTGAGTCTTCTCAATCCTTTTTCTTTCTGTGTTTCATTCTGGATAGTTTCTTTTGCTCCATCTTGAAGTTTTCTGATGTCTTCCTCCACAATGTCTAATTTACTGTTAATCCCATTCTGTGTGCTTTTCATAGTAAGTGTTGCATTTTTCAACCCTAGAAGTTTGGCTCAGGTCTTTGTTTGCACCCTCCATTCTTCTCTTTATCTCTGTGCTCTCCTCTTCCTTCTATAACACCTGGAATGTATCTAAAGAAGCTGTTTAGCACCCTAATCTGCCACTGTGATCATCTCTGCTTCTGTTTATATTGCTTTACCTTCTAATTATGGGTTATGTTTTCTTGCTTCGTTGTACGCTGGTAATTTTTTACTGGATGTCAGTCATTGTGAATTTTATACTCTTGTAGGTTTTTGTAGCTTCTTGTGGGGTTTTGCTATATCCCTTTAAGTAGTATCCAGCTTTGTTCTTGGATGCAGTCAAGGTCCGTGAAATCAGTTTGTTCATTTAAAAGTTTTTCAGCCTTCTAGAGGGGGTCCCTGAACACTCTTTATTCCAGGATACCACGGCCCCTCATTGAGGCTAAATCCCATGAGAACTCTACTCAATGTTCATGTATTGGGAGGTCTTCCACCCTGGCTCAATGGAACCCTTCTACAAGCGTGTGATCTCCCGCTATTATTTGGCTTACTTTTCCTGATCTTTCTCCTCCTGCTTCAGGTTTTTTTTTTTTTTTTCCTGAGGCATATTGTCCAACAAAGGACTTGAGAAGAACTCTTTGCTGATATGCAGAGCTCAGTCTGTCTCTTGGTCTTTCTTCTTCTCTCTGTAGGTCCTTCCTCTCCTGCATTTTTCCTGCCAACCCTGCTGCTGGGGCAGTTGTGGGAACTACTTTATTTGTTTCCCTTCTCTTAGGATTGCTGTCCTGCAGCAAGAGCCATCCAGTTCAAGAAACTGTCATTTCATATATTTTGTCTGTTTCTTGGTGGCGTAAGGTAGGAGGGTTAATCATGGATAAAAGCAAAAGTTTGTTTGTTTTTGGAAGAAAAATTTTAGGCCTTTTTTCTCTCTGTATCTGGCCCCTGTTTCTTTGACCTCTGTCTCATACCACTCTCCCAGTTTACTCCAGTACCCCAGCCATGTTTTCTCTTCCGGAATCTGCCACACTCATCCCTGCCTTGACTATCCTTTGGCCTTGACCTCTTCCCCATCTTTGTAAGCTTGCTCCTTCTGACCAGTCACCCACAATGGCACCTCTCAGAGAAGCCTTCCCTGACCACCCAAGCTCGACTATTGCCACAGGTATTTCCTATCTCATCGCCTTCTGAGTAGGAGAGGGGGAAGCACTGGAGGACGCCCCAGGGCTGCTAGTGAGTGGGTGATGCCAGAGCCCGTGTCCACGTAACATCTATTTATCGTTTAAGGCTTCCTGTTGTGGTGTGTTCTTTGGTGGGGAGTCCGATGGGGAGGACAGACTTGATGCGACTTTACTTCCAACAACCAGCACCCGCAGCTCTCTTTCAGTGAACTGCCCTCAGACTCCTGAGTAACTCTTAGTCAAAACTTAACTGCCAGAGTGTGTGCTGAACAAGAGTTAAAGAAGAATCGCCAAGGGGTTAAACTACCAGGATAAGAAAGCACAGGTAGAAATAAACTATTTGTAAAAAAAAAAAAAAAAAAAAAAAAGAAAGCACAGGTAGAATGTATGTTTTCACTTTGGAGAAATATGTCATTCATTCCTAATGGGAAGATGGTGGGCATTTTCCTAACCCCCAAATTTGTTCTTCTGTGATCCAGACTCTAAACCTTTCAAGGCTTTCCAAGCATATGTAGGAACCAAAACTTTAGGTGTTGTTTGAGAGGAAAGACTAAGAGAAAGAATAGGACTGGCCAGAGTCTTTAGGACTGAGAAGGAAGACAAGAGTGCAGAGTGTCTGTGATGAGCTTAAACCCATTCATTCCTGTCTTGTTTAAAGCTCTGTAGAAGTGGCAGGAGCTTGGGGAGGGGATGGCTACATGGACATCTAAGGAGACTGGGCCCCGAGAGTCACAGCTGCAAACAACAGCAAGGGTCCTTCAGCCTGGCTGACCAGAGGGAGGACATCTATCACCAGCAGAGCCACCTGCTACCACAGGACATGCCCAGCTGATTCCCTCCCAGACAGAAGGAGCCACTGAGGACCCACTGAGAGAAATAGCAGAACACGTCAGCCTCGGGGCCTTCGCACAACCCTGGGAAGGAAGTGAATGCCCAAGGAAGCCATTCACAGGAGTTTCCTTTTGGCCCCAGTGGGTGTGAGCTTGGGTTGGACTGACTGGAACTTGGGAAGATAAAGACATGTGACTTTTCTTGCACCCCTTCCCTTCGCAGGTAATATTCTAGGCACTGGGGACAAGTGCTGGCTTTGCAACTGGGAGAGTGTATGAGGTAACAGAAACAAGGGAATTGAGATGACAGAACTCCTCAGCTTCTCCATCCCGGCCCTGCCCCAAGGTCACCCCACAGAGGCTACTAATTCCAACTATTCTCCTACCACAACTTCTCCCAGGTCAGCTCTGAGACCGATATCCATCCAGTGCTTCTTGCTTCCCTCCTTCCTCTTTATGTGAAATGCTAGTGGACTGTGGACAAACTCAATTTTCAAAAATCATGGCCGCTCTTGTCTCTTATTACAGTGAATCGGTTTCCTCATCTCTGCTGTCATGTTCTAGAATTTGGGGGAGACATTTATTTTGCTCTTGCAATCATTTTGGAATAGGGAACTCTCCTTTTTGTTTTTAAAATATTCATTATCAGTCTCAAAACACATATCTTAGGAAGATTTGGTTCTGAGGACTTAACACTTGCCAGGCTCTACACAGACTTGTGGGGGAAATGTCAAAATGTAATTACGGGCTCAGTAAAATTTGCCTTTAAAAAATGGTATTTAGGTATTTGGGTTTTTTGAAAACTTTCATTTATCTAAAAGACATACACTTGTTTTTAGAAAATAAGCTAATGGTGCCAGAAACCAAATTTTGTAAATGCTTTCCATTGTTACCAACGAGAAGAGAAGGTATGTAAATTTTTAACTAGGAATCTTAAAAAAAAAAAAAACGCACAAAAAAATACCTGGGAAGTAAATAAATCTGTCAGAGGGGACAGGAGATTTACAACGGATTTATTTAACATTTGGGTGAATGGTTGCAGAATTGAAGTAGCTACGAAATAGCAGGGATGAGCCCATGATGAGAAGGCAGAGAGGTACGGAGGGGCTACAGTTTCTAAGCTCCAGGGTAGAGCTCATAAAGCTCTCTGTGCTAGAAAAGTTGAGAACTTAATCCAAAACCAGACTGCCTGGGGTTGGGTCCTGACACTGATTGTGTGGCAATAAATTACCTGCAGTTTGCCCATCTGTAAAATTAAATACATGGCAGAATGCCTTCTGTGGAGGGACTACTTGGTTAAGTGCTTGACAAACAGCAGCAGTGACGAAGTCAGAGTTGTTTAAGAGGAGACTTTGCATTCTAGAAGGGGTCAGGTCAGTTTCTGCTATGGTCAATTTCTACTCAGGGGCTGTATGATCCAAATGTCCTAGAACTCTAGCAAGCTCTAACTCCTCCATTTCAAGATGCTTTGCAAAAGCCCTACAATCATATGCATTTATGGTTTTGATGTTCCTTGAGCAAGTCTCGTGATTCACAAGTTACATTACTTAAATTCTTCAATCCTAAAATTGTAAGTTTTCAGGGCCGTTTGGGTCATGTATCAGTTACCCTCGTGCAGGGACTTGGCAAGATAGGGCAGAACTTAAGCTTTAAATGCTTCTGTCTTGCAAGTGCCCACATGCCAGAAAACTACTTTTGCCTTGGCCATGGGTATAGAGGTAGTGAACAAAAGCCCAGAGAGGAAAGGGGCTTTGCCCACGGTATGACTGCTGGGCAATGACTAGAGGCCCCACTGCATCACCCTGCCTGTCCCAGAGCCTCGCGTATCCTGTCACTTAGAGAGCGGAGCAGACCGGGAGCCCAGGTGAGCTCAGGTAAGCCCGGGTGCAGGCATCAGGTGCCATGCCCATCTGGCTTCGACGTCTCACCCCAAGCGTACTCCCTTTTGTAAGTTTGGACATGATATTTAACTTCCACAATCTTTGCTTTCTTTATCAGTAAAATAAGGATAATAAACCCTACATCACAGGCTGTTATGACAATTAAATAGACTGTAAAGTGCTCAGCCTGATGCCCAGTTCTTAGTAACACACACACACACACACACACACACACACACGTTTATTATAGTTACTACTTCGCACAACCCAGAGCACCAGGCCATGGATGTGGGGCTCTAATAGCCATCCTATTGGAAAACTTGTTTAAAACTGCATCTGCTTAGAGCTAGACTGGCTGGGGTACAGAGCACCTTTGCTCTCCACTCTTCTGGGCTGCATGAAGAGGGACTTTGCCTACAAACTCCTGGCCTTCTGCCCCACCCCTTACTCATCCCCACAGTAGTTACTGGGTTGTTGGGTGGCAGCCATTAGTCCATATTGGCTGGCAGCATGGAGCTAACCTAGTAAGGGCTTGTATACAGAGGGAGTGAGCCTCTTTCTCGTCCTTTCTCGTCCTGGATGAGGATTCATGCACCCCTAGGTGACGAGGTGTCGACTCTGTAGACCCCCATGCTCCCCTCAGGGAACGTGGCAGCCTGGCTTGCTGATCATGTAGCCAGGCCTTGTGTTGAACCTATGTGAGAACAGATTCAACCTCCATTTCTAAAGGTTCCAAATGTAGGTGGGTAGATATTAACCTTTCCAACCCCATCAAACATTCTCTAAAGATTCTAATTCAGGAAGTCTTAGGTTGGGCTCAAGACCAATGTTTTAAAATGAGTATCATTAGGACACTCTGATGCATACCAGCCTGCATACTGCAGGCTTTTCTTAGCCTGTTTCCCAGTCTAGCATTTTATAATTTGATCATTCTAAAATCAATTTATTTGAAGTCTCCTGGGTACCTTTTCTGTTTTGGGTATTGAAAGATTAAAAAAAAAAAAAAAAGGCATGGGAATTATCTGATAAACAAGGCACATTGCCCATTATTTTCTCTGATTCCTGAGAATGACCATCCAGGAATACAAGCGTATTCATGGTAAGAAGGAGAGAGCAGAAGTGGCAACAGTGGGCAAGGGGGGATGGTAACTTGGGAAAAGGGGCAATCTGAGCCCCCAGGGGGACACCAAGGGGAAGCAAGACCCCCTGATGCATGGCACAAAGGACCACCGAAGGCAGGTGATATTGGGTGAAAGAGCAGAGACCCTGGTCCTCTGTCCTCACCTTGCAGCCAGTCAGCTCTCTTCCCCACGTGGACTGGCTCATTCTCATAAGCAGTGGGACCATGGTGACTTCAGGCATGGACATACCAGGCACAGTGACAAAACATGAAGCTGAAAACTAGTAAATAAACCTCAAAGCCCCCAGTCACGTGCATCTGAGCTGCTCCTGCACTCCAGCACCTCCTGTTCTGTGAAGAGAAACCAACCTCCAAAGTGAAAAGGCACCCACGCAGCCTTCCAAGGGCCTCCTGACAAAAATGCTGCTCACACTCTCAGCACCCTGCGTGAAGCCCCGTCCCTCCCCCAGAGCTTCTGCCCAGCTCCCACTATGTACAGGAGCACCAGACATTTGAGAAGGTCTCCAACATGAAGGAGAGAGGCCGAAAGAAACCAATAAAAAGAAAGAAATCTGGAGTAAAAGCAGAAAATATGGTAGAAGGATGAAATGTAGGGGCAAAACTCCCATCAATAATACCTGAAAAAATCTGAGAAAATCTCCCATAAAGAACAAAATGAGAGAGATATGGAGGAAAGGAAAAAAAGATTAAAAACAGAATTAGAAGGTCAGTCTATAACTGACTCTAAGGATTTTGAAAAAGAGAAAATAGAAATATAGAAGCGAAAAAGCTGTCAAAGAAGTGACATATGAAAATGTCCCAGAATAAAAGGACATAAGTCTGTAGATGGACAGAGGTTACTGAGAACTCTGCACAATGAAGGCAAAAGACTCACACCAAAGGATATAAACTGTAAAATTCTAAAACAAGAGATAATATTCTAGAACCTTCCAGAGATAAATAATAGTTTACTTACAAAGTGAGCAAAATAAGAAAGTCATCAGATTTCTCATTAGCACTGCCAGATACCTGAGGACAATAGAGCAATCCCTTCAAAATTCTGAGGAAAATTATATTCATCCAAGAATCTTCATCTAGCCCAACTCTCTATTGGGTATATGTATAGAATGATTTTCAGACATGGGAAGTCTCAAAAGATTTCCCTTCCTTCAGGTTTTCTTAGGAAAGTACTGGAGGAAATGACTCAAAAAAAAAAAAAAAAAGGGAATAAACCAAGAAGAGGAAGACATGGGACCCAGGAAACAGCAGATCCTACCTGCTAGAGAGACACAGGAAACCTAGCAGGACAAGTCTGCACCAGGACTAGAGACAACTAGTTTAGGTTAAAATAACAGGCCAGAAGACTGAGGTACAAAAATAGAATTGGTAGAACATTTGCAGTATATTTTAGCATTTTTCAAATTTATTGCTGAATACTTAGTATTAAAGCACGTGGAAAAAATCAACCGTAGGTACAAAGAAAACCTAAGCAAGTGAGAAATAACAACAAAGGTATCACTAACTCCAGGAGAAACAAAAAGTTGCATGAAAAAGGAAAGCGATCAGGGTACATAAGCATAATAATATAAATATTAATTAGTGATTAATAAAGATTGTGCTATAACTGTATTGGTAAAACAGAGAAAGGGGAGGGGAGAGAGGGTGGTGTCAGGATGCTTGGACCTCAACTATTACAATAGAACATCAATGAAAATGTCTAAAACTAATGATAGAAATAGTGTTATACCAATTATTTATATTTAGGTAATGATTATATATAAGTGCATAGATATAGCTTTATTATAAGAAACTAGCTTAAATTATTTTAAAATATGGGGGAATTATTAAATAACAGCTAAAAAAACTGTAAGAGACTCAAGCGAGTGAAGTAATGGACGCTTGCTCCTTCCTACAAATTTTTTAGTAGTATTGGATTCCTTATTAAACAATTTCCATGTAGTGTTTTGACTAAAATAATCAAAAATTTGTTTTAAATCAAGTATGAGGTTGAGATAGGAGTAATTCTTATTTGGGATACTTTTCTGGAGTTTTGCGCACCCCATGGCGATTCTGGATGCTGAATCCCCTGGTCTATATGCTCAGTTTCCTTTGCTGTGATTCAGCCACACAACCCACTGTCCTGGGCCTGAGCAACATGAATGTCTCGGGGAGGGGGGGAGGGGGTGCTCAGTCACATGCAAGACCTGACAGACAGAGTGTGTGTGTGTGTGTGTGTGTGTGTGAGAGAGAGAGAGAGAGAGAGAGAAAGACAGACAGACGAGGGGGTTGATTTCTTTCAAATCACTTTATGTTCCACACCAAGCTTTCCTGGGCAGGGGCCCAGGCTAACAGGCTGATACTCTCCTCTCAGTGTTTGAAGCATCGAGAGGAAGTGTTATCTGCGAGAGCTGTTTGAGAAGCTCAGAGGTCAAGTTACATATGAGAGGAGTCTTATTGTCCCAATAGTAGGACTTGGAATCTACCAGAAGCAACCATCTGCCTCATCTAATTATGGAAGCACAGTATCTGGGTTTGCATCTTCCCAGGGCCCCGCACCTACCAAGTCTCACTACCTCCATTAAACTGCACAGAATGGCACCGAAGAACAGAATAGGCTTTGTGCCTGGAAAACAATCTCTACCTTCACTAGCCCCTGCTAGTGCTCTCCATCAAACTAAGCTAATAAAAGAGGCTACCTAGCCTCCCTGATGAAATGCTTTTTCAGTCAGTCAATAATATTAGTGACGTCTACTCCCCACCAGGTAGTGCAGGGAGAGAAAGGTGAATCCAAAAGAGAGAGGCTCAGCCCCTCAAAAGTTTACAGTCAATGTGAACTCAAAGGGAAGCAGTAAGAACGGGCATGTCCCGATGCTGCCCTATCAGACCAAAGACCCAGAAAACGCTATTATGGGAATTCAACAGAGCAAGTGAAAAGCTTTTGTTGGAAGCATCAGGCCAAGCTCAAGTGGTGTTTAGCTTCTCCTTTCTATTTTCAGAAAGGCTGTTAAATTATATTTCTTTTCTGGAGCTTGTAACTGCTGGAGTTGGGCCTTTCTTAAAGGTTAAGAGATGTGGATTGAAAGAGGTAAGACAGAATAAATGATACCAGGCAGAGAGGATGATGGGAGAGAAGAAGGGGCGTTCGGGAAAGCATGGATAGTTGAGTAGAGCTACAGATTAGAGGGGCGCCTGGGTGGCTCAGTCGGTTAAGCATCCGACATAGGCTCAGGTCATGACCTTATGGTTAGTGAGTTTGAGCCCCATGTCCGGCTCTGTGCTGACAGTTCACAGCTCAGAGCCTGGATCCTGTTTCAGATTCTGTCTGTTTACCTCTCCCTCACTCAAGTGTCATCTCTCTCTCTTTCTCTCTCAAATATCAATAAACACTTAAAAATTAAAAAAAAAAAAAGAGCTAGAGATTAGATGCATTAGGATTGGACACTGGGCCCAACTCCAGGGGCCTTGAATGCCAGACTGAGGAAATGGGCTTCATCCGGTAGACACAGGATCCACTGCTTGGCCAAGTGACAAGTGTTTCAGAATACAAGGATAAGCACTTCGCATACAGCATGTCTTTCAACGGTTACGTTAACGCCATTGAGTATGCATTTCTGTGTCCATTTTACAGATACAGACACTGGGACTCAGAACTGCGGGAACTTGTTCAAGGTACACAACTAGAAAGCAGCAGAGGTAGGAAATCTACAACTTTCTGAATTCCAAATGGGAACATTTTCCGCCATGCTCTGTGCCCTCCCGCTGAGGGGCGTGGTACAATCCCACCAAAGCACTGCCGGGGGAAGGCAGTGTGGAGGGGGGGCCGAAATGACAGGAGCGTGCAGGGGTGGGGAGACTGAGTGTGGCCCCGCTGACCCGTCTCCCTTGCTTCTTGTGCCCCCTCTGGCACTGACTGAGCCACTGTTGGTTTCTCATGTGCCTTGCTTTCTCTCTCCATCTTCTTGTCTTTGGTTTTTGCACCGGCTCTTTGGTTGGCCTGGGATGGTGTTTCCCCGCCCGCCTGGCCACCTAGAGGTCCCCTAACCCTCAGGGCGGACGCCACCTTCTCCTAAAGGTTTCGCTGGGCCTCCTCTACTGCTGGGGCTGCTCCCCAACCTTTCCACCCTTGGGATCCCTCCATGGGCCGCACTGCGGTCCCTTCCATCTGCCCCTCCAGCGGTGAGCCCCTCGCAGCAGAGACTCTGCCTGCCTTACGTCTGGGGGGTCTAGTGCATTGTGGACACTCAATAAATACTGGTTTGATTTGAGCAATACGAGCTGATCAGAATGATTACAGATATAGGAGATCATAGATTTGAGTCACCTGCAGGGGTCCAGAGGAGGAAGAAGCGGGCCTGAATTGGGGGGCACAGGTCGGAGAAATGGGGGAAAGGGGCCGAATGAGATGGAGACTTGGAGGCAGACGCGCAGGAGCCGCGGGGAGAGGGGGAAAGCCAGGTTTGGAGAGGGTTCCAGCAGACACATCTCTGGGGAAGGGTTACGACATGCTCCCCAGGGATCTGCCTCGGCTACTCCCCTGCTTCCCACTTACCTCAGCCCCAGGGCCTCCCCCTACCAGCCACCCTTGTCTAAAGCAGCCTGTAATGCCACCCTCCCCCTCCCTCCCGCTTTGTTCTGCTTCAAAGCATTCATTACTACAGGACTTCATAGATGGGTGTCTGCTCTGTGTCCTTCAGCAAGAGCTGGCCACAGACTCCCAAGTGCTTCCGTTGAGCTGGGGTCTGCCTGGAAGGTAAAGGCTGGAATGGCAACAGCAGGGAGGATTCTAGCACCCTGTGTTCAAACCCCAGCTCTGCTGTCTCGGTGACCCTGAAGCACATTTGTTACTCTCACACTGTGGCTTGGTGTTCTTGCCTGTGAGATGGGGACGAGGATATCGATGGTGCCTAATTCATAGGGTCACTGCACGGACTCCATGAGCTAACACACAACTGAGCTGAGACCGGAGGGTCCCATGCCACATGTCAGCTCTTGGAGTTCCGGGCCAGGGTTTGACGATGCGGACAGACCTTGCTCTGAGCCTGACCTCTGCCGAATGCCTCTGCCTTCAGGGCTTCACCCCAAGGCAACTCCAGACTGGTGGTCAGGGCCACAGGGGTCACAGGGCGAGAGCCTCTTGGCCAAGCCACCATCAAGGCCACTCATCTTCCCCATGTGGGCTCGGGAATTCTGTGCCGAGCAACCCCCACTCCAGGCCACGCACTCAGAGTGCAGCTCAACTACTCGCTTTCCCCTGAGGCTGTCTTAAAGACAGGACAGCAAAGTTCAGGCAAGCTTCAAAGACTTTCTTGAAGATTCCAGATGACATGGCTTCAAGAGCTATTAAATTTATCTCTGTATCCCTCCAACCTTCTTTGCTTGCAGAGTGAGATACCAGCTGAGCTGACTGGGGGGCTCAGGTGCCCCAGGCCAGGGACGTGCATCACCACACTGCTCCAGCCGTCAAACCAGAAGCTCAAGCAGACAGGAGCCTTGGGTGACTTCAGCACAAGCCCCTCTTCTCACTGATGAGGAGCTCAGGATCAGGAGAGGTCACTTGCCCAAAGTCACAGTACTCCCAGTGCTCGGTGGCCTCAGTCTTGCCCACACATTTATTTCTTAGCAGGTGAACATGGGCGGGGGAGGAGGGGGGTCTGTTTGTGCTCATGGAAGTGAGGGACCCTCAGAAAATTCACGACTTGGGGTATTCATCAATCCAAGGTCACGGAAGGTCTGTGCATCCCTTCCACGTTTAGGGAACATCTCAGGGTCACCGACACCATGGTCAGACCCAGGATGGTACAGAGACGAGATCTCTGACCCCAGTGCCTGGGAGAGACCAGCAGGGAAGGACCCAGGAGGAAGACAGTGTCTGAGAGAGGGCTATCTGGGGAAGACCGACGTTAGAACAACCAACTTGAAGGCTTACAGCAAGGAGGTGATGCCTGTAGTGTCCAGCACACATCCCACACACACAGGACAACTACGCAGAGCTAATACCGAAGGGCTGACTCCTAAGTGTCCCGTTGAATCATCCTGGGACCGTAAATTCTCACAACAACTCTGTGAGTTGGTGCACATTTTGTCCTCATTTTACTAACAAAGGTACCAAGGCACAGAGAGGGTGAGTAACCTGCCCAAAGTCGCACAGCTAGTAAGCAGAAGAGCTGAGATCCTAACCTGGGTGTTGGTCTCGCAGTCGTTGCTCTGAATCGCTCTTCAAGGACTTTGAGCACTTGACCAGGCCTCAGGTGCACCAGGAGGGCTCGTTAAAACACAGATCCCAGATTTTCAGATTCAGAAGGAATTGGTCTGGGCAGGGGCCACACTTCGAGGGGCCTGATAGGGCAGCGCTGTGACCACAGCCATGGGCGGTCACCAAATAAACCCTAATCGTCACTATTTGCGGGCATTAGCTCTGCCGCATCCCGTGCAGAATGGAATCCTTTCTCCTGCTATTAAAGAGGCAGGCTATGAATTACAGCTGAATCCTGAACCGTGGGGGACTCAACTGCCCATCTGAAAAGGCTGAAATATCTAAAAGAGAAGATTCGCATCTCTGAATGTCAGCCGAAGGAGCATGAACACCAGCCTGTGAGCAGCTCTGAAGTGAGGCTGCAAAGGTGACAGTCTCCACTTTTCTCCTTTCCTGTTTCCCTTCAAAGGAGATCCACCCTCAGCTGTTCCCACCGTGGGTCACTGGGTCCCAAGATGAGACTCTTCATTCCAAAGAGAAGAGGTGTGATTTCCAAGCCACTGAAGAATAAAAGACGATTCTTAACAGGAGAGAATGTTGGGCTGTTTGGGGCTTGAAATCGCTTTAACACAGATGAATAAGTTTCTCCTTAACAGTCTTACGAAAACCAAGCTCTCTTTTCCTCCAGGGCTTGAAGCCCAGAGAGTTGTAGATCAAAAGCTCACAGAAGGAGTGCTTTCCTGCACCCAGAGATTAGAAAGAGGACCACCCCCCACCCACCCGCCTGGCTTCCTATCCCAGGACTCCAAGCTTTGGGGACACAGCCCTGTGCTCTCTCTCCATCAACAAGTCTCGACTTCGGTTCTACTGCAAAGAGGTCATGGGCTTCCACGCCTGGAAGCTTGGGCTCCTGCTTCCTTGCTGCAGTCAGTGGGTAATTACTAAACCTCCCTGAGACTGAGCTTATAATCTGTAAAACAGAAAGTAATAATATGTATTTTCCAAGTACCGCTACGTGATTCAAATGAGATACTGGCTGACATCAATTTAGCACCAGCTGCAGGCACAGTTCCAAGGGCCTGACATGTATTTCTTCCTTCAAGTCTTACAAAAGCCCCGTGAGACCGGTGCCATCGTAATCGCATTGAAGAGGGGAGGGGACAGGTTAAGAGAGGTTTAGTAACCTACTCAAAATCCCTCAGCGCTTGGGCGGTGGAGCCGGGGCCAGAACACGTACGTCCACTGCACCGCACCTCGCCACCCCTCCCCGCCACCCCTCCCCGCACTGCTCCACACGGCACTGCCCTCCCTCCACCACCCTGCACCACTCACGCGGAACTGCCCTGCACCGCTGCACCCTACCCCTCACCGCACCCTTCCAAACTGCCCCGCCCTCCCTACACCCCACAGCACAAGGCAGCTGGAGCTGCTCCATGACCTTCTCCTTGGAGTTCATTTTCTGTTACAGAATCACATTTTCTCATCCCTTTCTTAATCTCATGGGGAATTTTCCTGGCATGAGATCCTTTGTATTTTGGAGATCACCAATAATTACTGTGATGAAATCATGATCATTTCATAATGCCAGGTCTACATGGTACAACGGTATCAGAAAGAGCTATCGTAGTTACGCAAACGTGCAGTATTTACCCCGGTTGATCACAAACCTGCCTCGGAATAACCTCAACGTGTTTGCCAAAGGACACAGAATGGATTACTTTCTCTTCATACAAAACAAAGCTGGCAACGAGTGACAGTAACAAAGCCACATCTACCTGAGAATTGAGAACACTGTTCTAAATAATTGTTCTGAACATGAAATCAAAATGACAAATTATTTTAGAAAACAATCACACTGAGAAAGCAGCATATTACAATCTCATGAATGTTGGCAGATCTCCGTTCAAAGGGAAAAAAATGTATGAATAATAACGACAAAGCAGAAATTAATAAAACTGGAAAGAGTAAAATGAGTAAGAGTTTAGTCTTTCGAATAACAACATTAGAAGCAACCACTTGGAAGTTTTGTTTTAAAAAAGAGAGCAAAGTCCAATAAATAAAATTAGGTCAAGTGACAAGATATATAGACATGGAGAACATAAAAGCTTATAAAGCTGTACACATATCTGCATACATATTTAAAAATGTCAATGAAATACATAACTTTATTGAAAAGACAAAAGTTAACAAAATTGGCCCAAGAAAAAATAGTTTAGATTGTTAAAGAAGAAACTGATGAAGTTTCTTCAAAGAATTTCTTCCTGACAGGACTAGTTTGAGACTGTTTTACTAGTGAGTTCTTTTGATACCAACGAATGTTACAGAATCTGCTGTAGAAAGAGTAAAAGATGAAAAGAGATAAAAATATGGGTTAAACATTAACCCATAATTAAAAGCTCCGAAAAGATTTCATCTATGGACATAAGTATACAAACACTAAACAAGAAACGAATGAATCTAATTTGACAACATGTAAAAATATTCCACAATGACCAAGGAAGATGTACCCCAGGAATGCAGGGATGGTTTAAAACATGATATTCTAATATTATAATACATCCGGTAATTGATTGTCAGGTAACAAAAAAGCATCAATAGCTTAATAACAATCAGATAATATTTTACACTCTGTTGATAGTCTATAAAAGCCAAGATGCAATAGATAATTCCTGACAAGGATAAATACCCATTTTAAATTAATAAAAATTAACATACCCAATAGTGAAACACAATAGGGGTTCCCAGTAAATCAGGAAAGACAAAAATGCCGACTATAGCCAACACTGTTAACATATCCTGGCCGACGCAAGAAGATATGAATGTCAGTTAAGACATAAGAAGCAACACTATTAGAAAGGAGGGGACAAAATTAGCATTCTCTGCAGATGCTATCATAAACGTTCATTGGAATTGTCTACGTAAGCAAACAAACACAAATTACCAGAAGGCAAAGGAGAGTTCCAGATTACCACACACAGTCAGGACCTTTCCCATATTAAAAAAAAAAAAATTTAATGTTTATTTATTTTTGAGAGACAATGAGAGCACGCAAGCAGGGGAGGGACAGAGAGAGAGGGAGTCAGAACTTGAAGCAGGCTCCAGGTTCTGAGCTGTCAGCACAAAGCCAGATGCGGGGCTCAAACTCACCAACCTTGAGATCATGACTTGAGCCAAAGTCAGACGCTCAACGGACTGAGCCACCCAGGCGCTCCAGAAGCTTTCCTATATTTTAACAACCAGTTAGAAACCATAATGGATAAGCCTCCAATAGCAGCAGGCTGATACAAAATATCTAAGCAATTCATAAGAAAATTAGTTTCTGTTTCCTAGGAATGCAACAGCAACAAAAACAACAGAGTGCTACAAAGGAAACCTAAATGCAGAGGGAGGCATGTTTCTCAATGGAAATGATAAATTAGGAAAAACAGTCTCAACTGGGTCCAAATTCACGAGTCAGCTAAACACAATTCCAATCAACACTTGGATGCCAACGACGGTTCTGTCTGTGCTGGGGAATGAGGAAGGGCTCAGAGTCCCCACGGAAGAACGAACAAGTGTAACGTTTCTGACACAGGTTTGAAAATGAAGACTGGTGAGGGCAGTATGAGATACACACTCAAGTGACAATAGTGAAAACAACACAGGGTGGGCCCTCACGCAGAAGCTCAAGAGGAACCAAGTGGATAGTCGAGAAATAGAAACTCATGTGTATCACAAATGGAATGTGTGGGTACAGAAACCTCAAAAATCAACAGGGGAAAGGCTTTCTGACAGCGCATAGTTGAGGAAGAATGGGAAGAGAGGTGGGGAAAAGACACATTTAAATGCTTTACGCCATGTTCTAGAATAACTCAAAAGATTTTAAGAATTTAAATGTAAAAATTGTTCCCATAAACAATCCACATATAAATATGGATGAATTAGTGGAAAATAGTCATTGTTTTTCCCAGAGAGGAAGAAATTTCTAAGCTAAAAACAAGTGGAAGAGGGGCGTCTGGGTGGCTCAGTTAGTTAAGCATCTGACTCTTGATTTTGGTTCAGGTCATGATCTCATGGTTCATAAGATCGAGTCCTGCATCAGGCTCCACGCTGACAGTGCGGAACCTGCTTGGGATTCTCTCTCTCCCTTTCTCTCTGTCCTTCCCCTACGTGTGTGCGTGTTCTCTCTCTCTCAAAATAAATAAATAAACTTAAAAAAAAAAAAGTGGTTGGGGCTCCTGGGTGGCTTAGTCGGTTGAGCGTCCGACTTTCACTTAGGTCATGATCTCGCGGTTCGTGGGTTCGAGCCCCGCGTCGGGCTCTGTGCTGACTGCCAGCTCAGAGCCTGGAGCCTGTTTCAGAGTCTGTAACTCCCTCTCTCTCTGACCCTCCCCTGCTCACGCTGTCACTCTCTCTCTCTCTCCCCTAGAAATAAATTAAAAAACATTAAAAAATTTTTTTTAAAAAGTGGAAGAAATCTCAGAGAAGCCTTTGCTACATAAAAATATTTTATAATCCACACATTGAAAATGAAAAGGAAATTAAATGTTAAAAGGAAAAGCCATAAAGATATTGTTAATATTCCTAATAGCAAAAGGGATCGTACATGTTACTAAGAGAATCCTTAACATCCCAGTAGCCACGTAAGGAAGGTGCGTGACAATACAGACCATTTGCACAAGAGATATTTGAAACCCAGCTTATTGTGGAGGGCTCAGCAAGGTATCCACAGTCGAATCCCAGAAACTGGGAGTAAGTTACATCGCAAAAAATGATTTTGTAGTTAAGGATCTCCAGATGGGAAGATTATCCTGGAGTACTTGGGTGGGCCCTAAGAGCAATCCTTGTAAGAGGGAGACACAGGGAAATTTGACCAGAGAGAGAAGGGGAGGAGGAGATGTGACAGACAGACAGACAGCCTGGAGTGCCAGCAGCCACTCAGCTGGAAGAGGCAGGGAATCGTCTCCTCTAGGGCCTCTGGGGGCAGCGCAGACCCGCTGACACCTTGATTTCGGCCCAATGAAACCGGTTTGGAATTTCAGCCTCAAGGAACATGAGAGAATACATCTTAGCCTCTGTTGTGATTTCTTACAGCACCAAGAGAAACTAATGCACTTAGGAAACATCTAATCTCGCCAATAAACACAAAATCATACTATAGATACTATATTATTTTTCTTATAAAATGTCTGAGTTATTTAAATGTTTATTGACAAAGGTATAGTGACAGACAGGTATGCTCTTCGACACTGCTGGCGGGAAAGAAAATGGAACCAGCCTCTCAGGAGAAAAACTTGACAATATGCATAAAAGCCTTAAATACATTTATATTCTTTGACCTATTGTTTCCATTTCTGCGGCACTAAAACCACATGAATAATTAGAGCGCTGAATCATGATTTATGCAGAGGACTGTTCATCTCAAGTTTTCAAACTGCAGTGTTTCACTGGATAATCTGAACGTCCAGGAAATAAAAGAACAACTCATAAAACAAACTATTGTACAATTATGAAAATTATCATGCCAGATAATTTCCATGACTTATTCTCAATATAATGTTCCAAAGTAATCAACATATAAAAAGATGTACACATGTAATGAACTAAATGCATGTGTGTGCAAGGTGATATGATTAAAACTAATGGAAAGAAAAATGAAAAATTAGAATGTTTATCCAGGAATGGTAAAGTATAGTAGTTTTCAGGTTTTTATTTTCCAAATTCTTCCATACTATATACAACAGGGCATGGATGCATCATAGTCATAAAAATCAAGCAAGTAAGGGGGCGCCTGGGTGGCTCAGTCAGTTAAGCATCCGACTTCGGCTCAGGTCATGATCTCATGGTTCATGGGTTTGAGCCCCGTGTCAGGCTCTGTGCTCACAGCTCAGAGCCTGGAGCTTCGGATTCTGTGACTCCCTCTCTCTCTGACCCTCCCCTGGTCACGCTGTCTCTCTCTCTCTCTCAGAAAAAAAAAAAAAAAAAACATAAAAAAAAATAAAAGCAGAACACAATGTGAGGCACAGTATTCACCTCTACCGCGTAACAGATCTATAGAGACATAGAGGGAAACGGACCAAATTACTGAGAGTACCTTCCTCCCCTAACATGGCAGAATTTCAAGCGGCTTTACTTCCTTCTCTCTGTTTTTCAAATTTGCCCACAATATTTCTACAAAAGAACAAAATGGATGTAGTCACAGGAGAAGTGTGTCCTCACTAGAACGAGGTTGAACCCTGAGCTCACACCGGGCCTCCCTGGCCTGGTAGATCGTCCACCACGAGGTCCCCAGAGGCGGACGAAACCAAGCATTTATGGCCCCAAGTTGTTCTGTCTTTTTCCACTTCTGCCTAGAATTTTCACGGAAGTTCCTTTCTTCTTTCTCACTGCAGGAAAAATAGCTAATTAATATGTTTTCAAAATATCCTTTGGAAGCGTAAAATGTCACATAAATGTTCAACTCCCACATGTTTTACGATGTGTGTTTGATTAAATTCACAGCACAAGTGTTAATTCTTACATTCACTTCCCCATCTGGCCTTCTGTTCTAAAAGTCTTCCCACCACTTCCTCCAGCCTCTGCATTTCAAAGCAATTGTTTGGATGCAAATGCAGTCCTTCTCGCCTTATGGTTTTTCTTTATACAAGCTGAGCTGTCTCTGTCTTTGAAGGTAACTGAGAAATGATGATGAACAGAGAAAAGACGAAGTTCTGACACTCAGTGAAATGACTGTGGGCCTCCGGTAGCCAGATTACCACCAATCCCCACTGAGATGAGGGAGACGTTCCGTTCTGACATTCCTTCCTGTACCAGAAGCCCCAAATCCACCTTCCTGGAGCATGGGTTTGAAAATAAGGCATTTACCGAGTTAACAGCCTCTAACCAGGTCCAAGACGCTGGCAAAATCCAATCTGATGGGGAAAGACCGTCTCTGGGGATCAATGGCATGCCTTCTCAGCTGGCTCGGGGCCAGGAGGCGGCCTGGGCACCTGGCTTACCAGCCTTGCTGCTGAGGGAGCACCTCCCTGGGAATCCAGGTACCCAGGTCCTCAAATCAACTCCGCCTACAGATGCTCTGTGACTTGGGTGGTTCATTTCATTGACCTTGTCATCTCCTCCCCCCGTGAAGCTGCTTCTCCTCCAGGGCTCCCTATCTCAGCATCTGGTACCCCACTTTACCTGGCTGACCGGCCAGACACCAGGAGACAGCATGACCCTCTAAGGTGATGCCCCGCCACTGACCATCCAGCGTGTCCACTGGTCTCCCGCCACTACTCGAATCCAAGCTCCTGTCCCCCCACTGGGCCAGCGCGGTGTCTCTGGGTTTGGCTAGGATCCCCGATGTTCTGCAAGTGGTGGCCCAAGTCTTTTTTTTTTTTTAAGTGCACATCTTATCCTACATCCACTGGTGGAGGATGGCTCAGTGCTCCTGAATAAAGAGAAGCCTCCAGGGCCCACGCTCCTCATCAAGGTGTGGGAAAAGTGGCCCACGATGCAGGACCCAGCCCACAAATGGGAGGCTTTTTTTCAAGGTCAACTGGTTCCTAATACTTAAAAATCAAGAAATAGGGGCGCCTGGGTGGCTCAGTCCATTAAGCGTCCAACTCTTGGTTTCCGCTCAGGTGACGGTTCGTGGGATCGAGCCCCGCGTCTGGCTCTGTGCTGGCAGCACAAAGCCTGCTTGGGATTTGCTCTCTCGCCCTCTCTCTGTGCCCCTCCCCTGCTCAGTCTCTCAAAATAAGTTTTTAAAAAATCAAGAAATATGACATGAATACCTGGATTCTAATTTGTTTTGAAAACCAGAAAACCTATCACCTGTAGCCCAGTATCTGTCACGGGAACAGTGACAGCTGCTCTCACTGAACAAGGCATGTACCCCCAGCCACCCCAGGCCCACTGAACCCCTTCATCTTACCTGCCCTTCACGGTACTCACGGTGTGTGGTCCTCAGGGCCCTCCGCCCTCCCCCTCTCAATGCTCTAGTCCCCTGAGGCTTTGCCTCTGGACAAATGCCAGGGCCTTCACTTACTTATACTGTCCCCTCGGCCTGAAACACTCTCCCACTTCTGCCCTGGCCTGGGTTAAGTCCTATCAGTCCTCAAGGCATGAGTTTAAATGTCACTTCTTACAGGAAAACCAACCATTCCTGGCACCCTGCTCTAGGATAGTGCTCTACCTTCCCCCCATCATACTGCTGACCTGTGCTTACTTGTCTTTCCTGTGAACTCCCCAAGGTCAAGAACTAGCCTGACCTCTGTGCACCACCACCAGGAACCAGTCCCACAGGTGGCACACAGCAGCGGTCTAAACATTTGCTGGATGAGTGAATAATCGTGCAAACCTCTGGATCTCATGCACGCACATGGCCATAAGACAGGATCTATGGAGGGAAAAGAAGCTGAAGCCAACAGAAGTAATAGCATGGGATGGGTACATGCACAGGGTGTAGGTTCTGGGGACGTGCTGCACAGTGTCACTGTTTGTCAGAGCTGTTCTCCCGAGGAAGTGGTGCTGGATGGAGCCTGGGGACCTGCAAGCATGCCTGCCTCCAAGGGGGCCTCTGGCTTGTGGATGTGACCCACCCAGGGTCACACAGTCCATGCGGACTGTGAGCATCATAAAGGTGCAGAATAGGCCCAGCTCGTGGACGTGCCCAAAGCTTCAGTTCCAGCATCCAACTCGGTATTCCAGAATGTGCTGAACGAGTGAAGGAGGGAGTGAATAACGGGAGAAGACGGAGGTTCACGAAAGACCGAAGGGCCTGCTATGGATGGTGTCCCCCAAACTTCACATGTTGAAACCTCACCCCGAGGTGATGATGTTAGGAATGGACCCTCTGGGAGCTGATTAGGTCATGAGAGTGGAGCCTCCCACCCAATAGGATTCATGTCTTTATGCAAAAAGACATGAAAAAGAGGTGTGTCTCCCCATTTAAGGACACAGAGAAGGCAGCCATCCATGAAGTAGGAAGCGAGCCCTCACCAGAACCTGCTCGCACTGACATCCTGATCTGAGACTTCCCTCTAGAACTGCAAGGAGTAAGTTCTCTTGTTCTCTCTCTCTTTTAAATATAATTTATTGTCAAATTGGCTTCCATATAACACCCAGTGCTCATCCCAACAAGTGCCCTCCTCAATGCCCATCACCCATTTTCCCTTCCCTCCCCCAACCCTCAGTTTGTTCTCTGTAACAGAGAGTCTCTTATGGTTTTCCTCCCTCTCTGTTTGTAACTGTTTTTTCCCCTTCCCCTCCCCCATGGTCTTCTGTTAAGTTTCTCAAGATCCACAAATGAATAAAAACATGATATCTGTCCTTCTCTGACTTACTTCACTCAGCATAATACCTTCCAGTTCCATCCATGAAAGATTTCATTCTTTCTCATTGCCATGTAGCATTCCATTGTACAGATAAACCACATCTTCTTTTTCCATTCGTCAGTTGATGGACATTTAGACTCTTTCCATGATTTGGCTATTGTTGAGAGTGCTGCTATGAACACTGGGGTACATGTGCCCCTAGGCATCAGCACTCCTGTATCCCTTGGGTAAATTCCTAGCAGTGCTATTGCTGGGTCATAGGGGAGTTCTGTTGTTCATTTTTTGAGGAGCCTCCATACTGTTTTCCAGAGCGGCTGCACCAGTTTGCATTCCCACCAGCAGTGCAAGAGGGTTCCTGTTTCTCCACATCCTCGCAGCATCTGTCATTTCCTGATTTGTTCGTTTTAGCCACTCTGACCAGTGTGAGGTGGTTTCTCAGTGTGGCTTTGATGTGCATTTCCCTGATGATGAGGGACGCTGAGCATCGTTCCATTTGTCTGTTGGCCATCTGGATGTCCTCTTTAGAAAAGTGTCTATTCTGCCCATTTCCTCACTGGATTGTTTATCGGGTATGGAGTTTGGTAAGTTCTTTACAGATTTTGGATACTAGCCCTTTATCTGATATGTCATTTGCAACTAACTTTTCCTATTCCATCAGTTGCCTTTTAGTTTTGTTGATTACTTCCTTTGCAGTGCAGAAGCTTTTAATCTTGATGAGGTCCCAATAGTTCATTTTCGCTTTTAATTCCTTTGTCTTTGAAGATGTGTTGAGTAAGAAATTGCTGCAGCCACAGTCGAAGAGATTGTTGCCTGCTTTCTCCTCTAGGGTTTTGATGGTTTCCTGTCTCACATTTAGGTTTTTCATCCATTTTGAGTTTATTTTTGTGTATGGTGTGAGAAAGTGGTCTGTTAACATGGTGTTGGAAGTCCTAGCATCAGTAATCAGACATCAAAATAAAATAAAAGGCATCAAAACTAGCAAAGAAGAAATCAAACTTTCACTGTTGGCGGACGACATGATACTCTACATGGAAAACCTGAAAGACTCCACCAAAGACTCCTAGACCTGATTCATGAACTCAGCAAAGTCGCAGGATACAAAATCAATGTACAGAAATCGGTTGCATTTTTATACACTAACAATGAAGCAACAGAAAGAGAAATCAAGAAACTGATCCCATTCACAATTGCACAAAAAACCATAAAATACCTAGGAATAAACCTAACCAAAGATAAAAAAGATCTGTATGATAAAAACTATAGAAAAATTATGAAGGAAATTGAAGAAGACACAAAGAAATAGAAAAACATTCCATGCTCATGGTTGGGAGAATAAATATTGTTAAAATATCAATACTACCCAAAGCAATCTACACATTCAATGCAATCCCAATCAAAATTGCACCAGCATACTTCTGAAAACTAGAACAAACCATCCTAAAATTTGTATGGAACCACAAAAGACCCCGAATAGCCAAAGTAATATTGAAGAAGAAAACCAAAATGGGAGGCATCACCATCCCAGACTTTAGCCTCTACTACAAAGCTGTCATCATCAAGACAGTATGGTATTGGCACAAAAACAGACACATAGACCAATGGAATAGAAGAGAAAACCCAGAAGTGGACCCACAAGTATAATGCCAACTAATCTTTGACAATGCAGGAGAGAGTATTCGATGGAAAAAAGACCATTTCTTTGGCAAATGGTGCTGGGAAAACTGGACAGCAACGTGCAGAAGAGTTCTCTTGTTCTCAAGCCACCCGGCCTGTGGTGTTTTATAGCAGCCTGAGCTGAGACAGGACCCCGACCCGGCGGCAGACAGGACCCAACACTGATTTATGAGAGAGGAGTCCGAAGAGGAATTGGAACTCCCCTTGAAAGAGAAAAGCTTGTCCTCTATTGAGGCAGATGCTTATTTACTTGTTCAATCTGGGAGGACAACAGGTCTATCTGCTGACGTTAAAATACGTTCCTACGTGTAAGGAACAGACGCTGTGATCATTACATTGTTTCTATTTTTGTCACACACATAATGTTGACTCTCTGAATTTTAAATATTTTAAAAACAAAAAAGCAAAAGAGCTTCTTTAATGTGGGATCTCACTTTGGTAAGGAGACTCTTTCTCACCTGCTTGCACTAATAATAGAAATCACCATGCATGTGGCAACCACAAATGTTAAGTGTGCATTGTTCTGCTTTCGCAAAAGAGAAAAAAATCATGGCCCTAATAACTCCAAAGGGTTGATGCCAAGAGATCAGAAGCAGATGCTTCTGAAGTGACCTGGATCAGGTGAAGGAGAAAAAGTCATATGTGATGCTATGGAACCATACACGTCAAAATGGTGAAAATGGTAAAACTTATGGATATTTTACCACAATAAGAAGTGTTAGCAAACATTCAGAAACATTTTTTAATGTTTTTATTTATTATTGAGAGAGAGAGAGACAGAGAGAGAGAGAGACAGAGCACAAGCAGGGGACAGGCAGGGAAAGGAAGACGTAGAATTTGAAGGAGGCTGCAGGCTCTGAGCTGTCAGCACAGAGCTCGATGCAGGGCTCAAACTCATGAACCGCGAGATTGTGACCGGAGCTGAAGTCGGATGCTCAACTGACTGAGCCACCCAGGTGCCCCCTAAACATTTTTAAGTGATAAATGCCATCCAGCTCCCATAACCTTATCATATTTGATTCCTCAGCTTTATAAAACCTTCCCTGAATGAGGCAGGGGCTGACTCTGGGCTTATTAAGGGTAAGGCATAAAGGGGCACAGTATTCTCCCAACCTAAGCTCTTACTGTGATTTATAAAAAGAAACATGTGTTTGGTCTTCAGCCCATTTCTAGCATAGAACTCCCAAAACCCTCGGAACTTCCTGAGACAAGAGTAATAAAGGTGTCGTGATAATCATAACAAGCTCCTTTAACCCACACCCGCTTTCATGTTAATGGAGTGACTTTGGAAGGCACCTAAAGATGGGGGCTGGATGTCCCTGGAGCCAACCACGTGACACCAACCTTCCAGGGAGGGGAGAGGATGGGGATGGAGTTCGGTCACTAAGGGCCAATGGTCTAATCAACAATTCCTACGCAACGAAGCCTCCACAACACCCCAAAAGGATGGAGTTCTGAGAGCTTCCACGTTGGTTGATGAACACGTGGAGATTCTGGGAGAGGGACGTCCTGGAGGGAGCAGGGAAGCTCCCCGCCCCGCCCCTGCCTTTTCTGCGTGTCTCCTTCATCTGGCTGTTCTGAGTTCTACCCTTTTGTAATAAGCCAGTAATCGCGTGAGTAGATCAGGCCCTGTGTTCTGTGAGCTGTTCTAGTAAATTAACCCAACTGAAGGAGAAGGTCGTAGGAACCACTGATTTATGGCTGGCCAGTCAGAAGCGCTGGTGACAACCTGGATTTGCAATTGGCATTGGAACTGGGGACAGTCTTGTGGGACTGAGCCCTTACCCTGTGGGGTCTGACGCTATGTGCAGGTAGATGGTGTCGGAATTGAGCTGAATCACATGGTGCCCAGCTAGTATCAGAGAGCTGCTCCATGTGCGGGAAGGACGTGCACATGAGAATCAGTGTCGGGGGCTGGCTCACACTCCCAGAGGACCCAGCATGTCCCTTCTTAGCTGTGTGAGACACGCCCCATGCGTGGGTCTGGAAGCAGACCCGGCTGCTGGTTTCCACTACGAGTCAGGTCTAACCTCAGCTCTGTCTGCTTCCACCCCACAGCTGCAGAGGCGAGCTGCTCGCACAGCAGCCCTTAGGATCGGGATGGCATGAAAAATAAGCACAGTGTGATGTGCGCATTGTCCTGTGTGCTCCTGTTGCCGGCCTCCTGCAGGGGTGCAGCTCACGGGGCTGGTCAGCTGTGCTCTGTCCAAGCGCCAGACCGTGGTGGGCGGTGGACACCCCCCCATCACCAGTGATCCCGCGAACTTTCCATCGCCTGCGGGAGACCACGCTCTCCTCCATCATGCTGGCAGCACACTCTGGCAGCAGGGCTGTGAACTCCATCCCCTCACCTCTTCCTAGAGACAGAGCCACAGCCTCCGAGCCTGTCCCCTGTCTCTGCAGGTCCTCCCCTCCCTTACCACCCCCCCCCCACGCCAACCTGGGGGAGGCCTTCCTCCTTGCCAAGGCCACACAGCAAGTCAACCGTTGAACTGAGATTCAAAGTCAGGCCCTCCTGCTTCCCAAACCAGAAGACTGTGCCACTACGTATTTATGCAGGAAAGAAAGAGTGAGGTAGAGCAAAGCAAAACAAGTTGGAAAGATGCCCCAAATAAATGAAAACAGCAAGTTGCAGAACAATGTGTGTGTGGCACGGTTCCATTTTAAAAAAAGCAACAACTATATACGTTTATGTAAGTTTGTAAAAGCAAAGAGAAAAGCCCAAATGAATACAAATTGAGCCGCTGACAACAGCTATCCGGTGGGTGGATCTGAACATTCTGTTAAGGTTTGCATTTGTTACATACTCTTTACGTTCTGAAAAACAACAAAAAATCAATTGCGGTCACAGGGACTCGACAACTGTCCTCCAATAATGAGTGAGAGGCCCGCGTGCTCCGGAACTCCAGGCACAAGCCTTTGGAGGAAGGGCTCACCTCTGACTGCCCTTGGCCTTGGAAGGGACATGGGGAGCTGAGGGTGTGGCATCAAGGGAGAATGGAGGTGGTTGGCCGGCGAGCGGCACTTACCTTCCCCAGCAGCTCAGGCAGGCCCAGCAGCTGCCCTGCGAACACGCCAATGCAGATGAAGATGGCGGTCACCTGCCCCAGGGCGCCACGGATCCCCTTGGGCGAGATCTCGTTCAGGTACATGGGGAGCACGCTGAGGGCGATGCCTGTGAAGGAAGCATGGCGGCTGTGAGAGGGCTGCTTCCTTGGGGGACACTGGTCAGAGCCCCTCCCTCTGCCACGTGCTCACAAGAGCAGCGCTGTAGCCACAGCACTTGCCCCAGCATTGTGCACAAACTGCCAGTGCTTTAACGTGCCCTGTAGTGTTTAATCCAGAAGGTGTGGCTGGGAGGCAGATTTCACAGAAGGGGAAATGGATGATGATGGTGGCGGTGGTGGTGATGGTGGTGGTGATGAAGGTGGTAGCGGTGATGGTGCTGGTAATGGTGATGGTGATGGAGATGGTAGTGGTGGTGGTGATGGTGGTGGAGGTGGTGGTAGTAGATCGTAATGGTGGTGTTTAATAGCCAACATACCTAGAGCTTCCCAAGTAGCAGGGATCCTTCTTATCTCTTTACATTTATTAACGCACATATTTTTATAATAACCCATTGAAGTAATTGTACTATTTTTATCCTTATTCTAAATATGAGGAAACTGAGGCACAAATGGAGTAACTTTCCCAAGCCGCCAAGTGACATCCAGAGGTGCCCAAAGAGATTATTTTGCCCAATAGATCAGTTCTCTGATTCTAGAACTTGAGCTTCTCCCACCAGCTAACAGTGCCTCCTTATGTAAATCATGGGACTCAGGTAGCGTAGATACTATTATACCCATTTTACAGCATTTTGTAGAGTGCTTGTCAGTTTCAAGAAACCCAGTTTTCCACGTGTACCTGGGCAGGGCTGTTCTCAAAACCCTTTACAGGCCTACAAAGGGCTATACATGCAGTTATCACAGGCTCATGGCTCGTTTGGAACACAGACAGTGCACTCCAGAGCCACACTGCCTCCTGGGAAGAGTCCCTGTAACTTACAGGTGGTGAGGCCCTGGGTGGGGAAGTTAGCGTCTCGAGGCCTCAGTTTCCCTTTCTGCAGATGGGGAGAAGAACTGACCCTGACCTCAGCGGGCGGTTGGGAGAGTCAGTTCTTCACTCACTGTGCAGACAGCACTCATTCTTATGGCCCAATTTTTCACCAGACTGTGAGCGCATCAAACATTTCTTTCCTGCCCTGGCCTCCCCATGCCTCCAGCACCTCCTGACATACTTTAGGTACTAATCAGTGTGCTTCAAGTTAAGCTTAATTCACCCCAGTTGCTAGCCATCAGAGAGGCCCTTCCTTTAAAAGTCAAGTTAAGGGGGCTGCCTGGGTGGCTCAGTCGGTTAAGCGTCTGACTTCAGCTCAGGTCATGATCTCTCGGTTCGTGGGTTTGAGCCCCACGTGAGGCTCTGTGCTGACAGCTCAGAGCCTGGATTCTGCTCCAGATTCTGTGTCTCCCTCTCTCTCTGTCTCTATCAAAAATAAACATAAAAAAATAACTAAATAAAAAAATTAGGAGAGGAGATAGGTGGCCCGTTTATAAGTTGAGGATCTCTTTCACTGCATCTCAGCCCAGAATAACTTTTCCTTCCTCACCAGAAAGGCAAACGTGCTTAAGGTACAAAGAAATGGGAATTATCTGCAAAGTCACAACATACACCAGATGCTATTTGAATTTTTATCCAAAATACACACGTTGAAAGCAGCTGGCCATGTGGAAACACTGGCTGGCCACGGACCAGCCTGCCACCTTGTTGCTTAGGGGAAACGCACCAGGACTCATGTCCCAGAGCCCTGGCTTCTTCACCAGGTGACTTTGATCAAGTCAGTTAGCTTCTCCTAGTCTCCAGTTCCTCATCTATAAAATTAGGGTAACCACTGCTGTGTATTTCTGTTGCAGTGGGAACGAAATTATTACATGTAAGGCTTCTGCCTCACGTGTGGTCATTTGGTAGGCACTTAAAAAGCTGTCAGTTTCCTTTCCCTGATGCTCTTCTTCCCGCTGGGGCTAATCACCTCTCAAAACATGAATGAGGACATGATAGAGCCGGTGGGAAAGAGGCAGCATGGTGGCGGTGAAGGGCAAGGAGCCACAGCTGGGACAGTAATTATACCCCCTTTGCACAGGTGCTATGCACAGGTGAGATGTACGTGAAACGCTCTGCAGAGGGCCTGCACACAGTAAGCTCTCAATAAATGTGGCTGTTCTTACCTCCCAGCTGCGAAATGACACAGCAAAATGCAATGCTGGTGGCTAAACCAGTGCTGAATGAGGAGGTGGTCTACATGAAAGCCACCAAGTCAGTTTGCTGGGGACTGTCCTGGGTTTAGCACTGGAAGTCCTGTGACCCAGAAACACCCTGAGCCCCAGGCAAACCAGGGAGAGGTCATCCAAGGCCCTTAGTGCTGCACCAGGCATCCCACACCCCTGGGTGGCCTCTCTCGACCTACGACCCCCAGCCCTTGCCACTCTTCCTCCCCAGGGGCCCCAGCCCTGGGGTTTGCTGAACGGTGCAGGCTGTTCTGACTGCAGGATATTGGCCTTTGCTTCTCTGTTTATCTGGGACCTTAGCTGTCACAGCCTCAGAACAGCTTACGGGTTTCCTCCTATGCTTCCTGTCTTACCAACCCCCCAGCAGAGTGACCTCATTTGGAAGGTGTTTGCAGATGTACTCAAGTTTAGGAGATGTCATATGGGATAAGGGCGGGTCCTAAATTCAATGACTGTTGTCCTTATAAGAGGCCATGTGAAGATACAGAGAAGGAGGCCACATGTAGATGGGGACGGGGACAAGAGTGACACCAGCCAGGGAAGGCCAAGGGGTGGGGGCAGCTGCCAGATGCCTGGAGGGCAGAGCAGGGAACAGATTCGCCCTCAGAGCGTCCAGGAGGAACAAAGCCTGCCTGCACCTTGATGCCGGGCTTCTGGCCTCCCAAATCTGATAGCAGTGATCTCTGTTGTTTGAGGCCCGCCCCCGGAGGGCTAGCACACCTCCTCACTGAGGCCTTCCCTGACCACCTGCTGAAATCGACCCCTTCCCCGACTCTATCTCCGCATCCAGTCCTGGCTGCTCCAAGTGCTCAGTGCTTTCTGTGTGCTTCCTGTTTGGCATTTACTTTACCGCCTGTTTCCCCACCTGCAGCCACAATGAAGCTCCCTGAGAGCACAGTGCCAGCAGCGCCAGACCGGGGACAGCCACATGCTGATTACCATGCCTGGATGGTTCAGCTGGTTAAGGTCAGACTCTTGATTTCGGCTCAGATCACGATCTCCAGGCACGAGGGTCCGAGCCCTGTGTCAGGCTCTGAGCTAATGTTGTGGAGCCTGCTTGGGGTTCTCCCTCTCTCCCCCCCCCTCTCTCTCTCTGCCCCTCCACTACTCTCTCTCTCTCTCTCTCTCCTTCTCTTTCTGCCCCTCCCCTACTCTGAATAAATAAATAAATAAATAAGAAACAAATCATGTGTTGAAAGGGTCCCCACCCACTACTGCTCTACTGTTTTTTATTTAATCCCGGCTCAGAAAGGCAGAGGTCAGCAGATGCCAGCGATCGGGAGTTGAGGACCCCGGCAGGCTGGTCCTTGGTTACAACTGTGGTCTGTGGGAACAGGCCCCCCGCCCCGGGGCAGTCAGATGGGGAGCAGAGACTCTGAGAAGTGAGCAGAGGGCAGCATGCCTGTTACCTAAAACATCACACAGTGCCAATGCACCGGGCCCACTACAACTTCTAAAAGGCCTTCCCCTTCCTCAGGGTGCACGGCCTGAGGGTGTGCAAGGAGCAGTCAGGGGCACACTCCCCCCACCACAGGCGAGTTTAGCTCCCCGATTCCTATTACAGTCCAATTGGACTGTTAGCTCTTCGCTCTCAAAAAGCAGAAGGGACCTCGGAAAATATCCTCTAGGGAAATCAGAGATGCTGAAAGAAATACTCTAGGGACACCTGGAAATGTGCATTTTCCTACTGGGGTAAAGAAAAATTTGAGTCCAGTCCAAAGCATTTACTGAACATTGTAAGTCTTGACTTTTCAAGATCAAAATATGACATACATTTTTAAATCGCACAAATAATACATGTGCAGTCCGATGAATCATCACAAAATGCACTCGCCTGTGAAACTCCCACCCGGGTCAAGATTCAACCTACAATACTAGCCGTCCAGAAGCCCCCATCGCGTGCTTCCTCAGGACCACCATCCTCTCCCTTTTCCCCAAAGGTCACCACCAGCCTGCTGCTGTCACCAAAGATTAGTGTACAGAGTCACAGGTGATGCGTTTCTCTGGTCTCTCCTCTCTTTTGTGTTTCTCATGGATGTGAAATGCATCCGTGTTGGAGCACGTAGCTGTAATCTGTCCGTTTGTATTGCTGGCTGGTGTTCCAATGTGTGAGGCTATCATAATTCATCTACCTTCCCACTGATGGACACTTCAGTGCTCTCCAGTTTGGGATTAACACTAATAGTGCAATTATATATATATATATATACATATATATATATATGGAAATATATATAGCAACCATAAGCTATATATGTTCAGTTTTAGTAGATAGTCAATGTCCCCAATTATCATACCAATTTACACGGAGGGGGGCACTTGTGGGGATGAGCACTGGGTGTTATATGGAAACCAACTTGACAATAAACTATTTGTAAAAAAAAAAGTCTGTTTCTTGGTTTGTCTCTCTCTTTTTTCTTTTGCTCATTTATTTTGTTTCTCAAACTCCGCAAAGGAGTGAAATCATACAATATTCATCTTACTCTGACTTATTTCACTTAGCATAGTACTCTCTAGCTCCATCCATGTTGTTGCAAATGACAAAACATTCTTTCTGATGGCTGGGTAATATTCCATGATATCTCACATCTTCCTTATCCTGTCATCTATTGATAGACACTTTGGGCTGGTTCCATAGTTTGGCTATTGTAAATAATGCTGCTATAAACATGGGGTGCATGTACCCCTTTGAATTAGGGTTTTTGTATTTTTTAGGTAAATACGCAGTGGTGTGATTACTGGGCCATAGATTAGGTCTATTTTTAACTTTTTGAGGAAGACTAATGTAATTTGTGAAGATGCCTGATCCATCTCTTACCCATTTTTGTAAGAAAATTTTGTAAGAAAATTTTTATTATTGATTTCTAAGAATTCTTAGTGTATTCTGTGTATGAGCCCTTTGTCAATTTCATTCACTGCAAATATTTTGCTGCTTTCTGCGGTTTGTCCTTTCACTAACGGTGATTTTTTTTGTATGAATAGAAAGAAGTCTTTAATTTTAATGCAGTTCAATTTATCAATTCTTTTACTTTAAACTAATGCTTCCTGTCCTGTTTAAGAAATCTTTCACTGTCCTAAGATGGTGAAAATATTATATTCTGTTTTACCTTCCAGGATTTTATGATTTTACCTCTCATCTTTAGAGCTATAATCTACTTGGGACTGACTGGCATATGAAGCAAAGGAGTGTCCAAATTTTATTTATAACGGAATTAAAATGTCAGGGTATCAATACAAATGCAGCATTTTGCCACCTTGGATGGCACAATCTGAACTTGATCCCTAAGACAATTCCCCAAACAGAAGAAGCAGCAGAAAAATACAGATAACAACTCCTGAATAAGCCTCTGCTTTACATTGTAGCAATAATAACTTACCTTATACCTATAGAAATGTCCTGACCATACACATAAGCAAAAAGGGGTTCTTTTATGGTTGCTGGAATTATTACTTTCCGTCCTAGTTCCCCCAGGAATCCATGTTTCCAGAAGATGCAATACATAGAAACATTCCATTTAAAATACATTTCACATAAAATATTCCAAGCATAAAAACACAGGTGGATATTAACATCTGCTCCATTCTTAGAGTCTGTGGTCCCCATCAGACTACCACTGGATCCTGTTCCCATACAGCACAATCACAGCCAAGTACCAGCCTGCCAGGGGCTGCGATCCCCAACCACTGGTGACCCCAACTCACCCGACATCATTTACTGAAAAGACATTCCTTCCCTTCAGCTCTCCAGCTACACCTTCGTCATAGGCAAGTGTCCGTATGCGTATGTCTCTGCTTCAGAAGTCTCATTTCTATTCCACTGATGTATTTCTCTCTCTTTGTACCAATCTGCACTGTCTGAACCACTGTACCTTTGTAACTGTTGATATCCAACAGATTAAGTTTTCCCATTTTTTTTCTGGAAGATTATCTCGTGAATTCTCAGCACTTTGCAATCCTATGGACATTTTAGAAATTTTCATTTTATAAAATCTGCTTGGATTTGCTTGGGTTTGTATTGAATCTATAGATCGATACAGAGGGCACCTCATTACAATGTGGGGTCTTCCAATTTGTGAACATGGAATACCCCCCATTTAGGTATCATATTGCTCTCCATAATATTTTATAGATTTTTGTGTCAATAATGAGATGAGAAATTGCATATTTCCCACTAGACTTATTCTTAGGTATCTAAACATTTTTATAACCTTTAAAATGGTACAGTTTATAAATTTCATTTTCTACATAAGAATATGTTTGTTTTTAGCGTATTGACCTTATGTATAGAAATAAAATGGCATTTAGTATTACAAGTATACAAGTGTGATTTACATTTTATCCAGAGATCCTGGTAGCCAAATCCACTCACTCATTCTCAAGTTTATTTATAGATTTAGATGTTTTATGCATTCATGACATCTGTGACAGATGACAGTTTTAGTTCAATCTTTATACTCTGCATTAAACTTTTTTTTATTTGCCTCATTGCATTAGCTAGGACCTCTTGTGCTATGCTGACTCAGAGTGGTGACAGCACACATCTTGTGGTCTTGCTCCTGAGCTCAGGGACAAACCTATCAGCATCTTAGTACTGAGTATGATGATGGCTGTAGGTTTGGGTAAACCACCTTCATTAAAGTAAATTTCCTTTTATTCCTAGTTGGTTAGAGTTGTTTCTACATTTTTTTTTTTACCGTTAAGTGGATATTGAACATTATCAAATGGCATTTCTGCACATATCAAAATAATCATATAATTTTGTCTTCAAATGTATTCTGTAAATATGATGAATCACCTGATTGAGTCTCAAATGTTAATCCAATCTTCCGTCACTGGAATAACTCAGCTAGCTCTTGACCTATTATCTTTTTATGTTTTATGTTCTGTTTATTGTTGAAATTGTTTGCTAAGTCTTTGCTTAGGATTTTTATATGTTCCTTAATGATATTGGCCTGTAATTTTTTCCCTGTAAAGTTCTTATTAGGATATGTTGTTGACAATATGCTCATCTTACAAAATGAGTTGGGAAGTATCCCCCCTGGAAATGTTTATATAAAGTCAGTATTGCTCTCTCTTAAAGAAGCTGTGAAGCACCTTTGTTGGAAGGTTTTTAATTATATGTTCAACTTATTTAATAGAATAGGACTATTCAGACACTCTATTTCTTCTTACATCACCATTGGTTAAGATTTTTCTTTCGAGGCATTTGTACGCTTTATTTACGTTTTCAAATATATCGCATCACGATATATCTTATCTCTCTAATGCTTCAGAAGCTATCCATTTAATCTCTAAGATTAGTTATTAATTCCTTCTTTTTTAATAAACAGTCTCACAAGGGCTTAGCAATTTTCTTAACCCTTTGTAGAACGCACCTTGGTCTCTCTGATTAATGCTCTCCAATGAAAATTCCCTTTCCAATTTCTTGAGATGGAAACTTGGATTACTGACATTTAGCCTTCCCTCAAACATTCACATCTGAGGTTATATATTTCACTCAAGGCATGGCCGTAGCTGTATTCTACACATTTTGACGTGTCTTATGTAAGATCTTTATTATCATTTAATCCAAAGTATTTAAAAATTTCCATTGTGATTTCTTTTTGTCCCTCTGGTTACTCAGAAATACACACTCATTACCTGGAGTGTAATGTCACTTACATCTTAATTTTCAAACCTATGAAGACTTTCTACTTATACTTTTATAATTAGCTCCTAACTTCATTCCGTTGTAGTCAGAGAACAGTCTAATTCTAATCCTTTGAGACGTGTTGAGACTTGCTTTATGGCTCATCATATGGTCGACTTCTATTTTTCTTAAATAGTTTATTGTCAAGTTGGTTTCCATACAACACCCAGTCCTCATCCCAACAAGTGCCCTCCTCCATGCCCATCACCCCACTTCCCCTCTCCCCCACCATCAGCCCTCAGTTCTCAGTATTCAAGAGTCTCTCGTGGTTTGCCTCCCTCCCTCTCCCCCACTATTTCCCCCTTCTTCTCCCCCACGATCCTCCGTTAAGTTCCTCCTAATCCTCCTATACGTGCAAACATATGGTATCTGTCCTTCTCTGCCTGACTTATTTCGCTCAGCATAACACCCTCTAGTTCCATCCATGTTGCTACACATGGCCAGATTTCATTCTTTCTCAATGCCATGTAGTATTCCATTGTATAGATAAACCACATCTTCTTGATCCATTCATCAGTTGATGGACACTTAGGCAATTACAAGATTTGGCTATTGTTGAAAGTGCTGCTATGAACATTGGGGTACATGTGCCCCTAGGCATCAGCACTCTTGTGTCCCTTGGGTAAATTCCTAGCAGTGCTATTGCTGGGTCATAGGAGAGTTCTATTGTTAATTTTTTTGAGGAACCTCCACACTGTTTTCCAGAGGGGCTGCACCAGTTTACATTCCCACCAACAGTGTAGGAGGGTGCCCGTTTCTCCACATCCTCGCCAGCATCTAGTCTCCTGAGTTGTTCATTTTAGCCACTCTGACCGGCTTGAGGTGGTATCTCAGTGTGGCTTTGATTTGTATTTCCCTGATGATGAGGGACACTGAGCATCGTTTCATGTGTTTGTTGGTCATCTGGATGTCCTCTTTGGAGAAGTGTCTGTTCATGTTTTCTGCCCATCTCTTCACTGAATTGTTTCTCTGAATTGTTGTTCGGGGGTGGAGTTTGGTGAGTTCCTTCTAGATTTTGGATACTAGCCCTTTATCTGATATGTCATTTGCAACTATCTTTTCCCATTCCGTCAGTTGCTTTTTAGTTTTATTGCATTATCGTCATTTTTAAAAAGGACATGAAATACTATACATTTCTGTTAACTAAAACATACCAATTTAAATATCTCTTAACCTACTGATTTATTGCCCTTGTCCAACTCTTCCTAGAGAAAGTAAAGGATTTCCTCCCTTGCTCCAAAGACAAAATAAGAAATTATTGGTGCGAGAATGTATAAGATTAGACATATGGTCAACTTTTGTAAATGGCCCATGAAAGCTAAAAAGAAATGCGTGTTTAACAGTCCTAACATTTACTATTAATGTTAATTACCTCATATTAACTGTGTTGCTCAAACCTTCTAGCTACTACTGATGTTTCTGTCCACTCATTTTATTAGTTGCTGAGAGAGTATTTCTCATTTCAGTCTGGCTAATTTTTAGTTTATAGTCACTTTCAGTTGATACATTTTGATGCTTTTTGTTAAGTGCATACCACATTTAGAGTTGTTATATTCCTGACAAGCTGAATGTTTCATTACCTGAAACCTCTCTCATTACCCCTAGTAACCTTTCTTCCCTTCAGATCTTCTTAGGTTCTTATCAGTACTGCTGACCCATATTTACAAGCTTGGATTTTCTATGAGATTGCCTTTTCTATTATTTTATTTTCAATTTTCTATGTCTTTATATCTACAATACAAACTATATATATATATATATATATATATATATATATACTGCAGCCACCGCTTCTACCCGCACGTATCCTTTCTCTGACTCTAACTCCTCCTTCCTCTTCCACTTATCAGGGCCCCTGTGACCTCAGGGGACCCACCTGGATAATCTGGGACAAACTCCCCATCTCCAAGTCATTAACGTAATCACATCTACAAAGTCCCTTTGCCACCTAACCTAAATTCACAGTTTTCAGGGATGCGGATGTGGACATCTTCGGGGAAGCAGGTGGAATAATAATAGATAACAAATAATTTGCTTGTAAGAGCAGCCCACACCCTTGCTGGGAGGCTGTGCCGGGATGTAACTGGGTAGGTCTTTGGGGCATGATACACACGAGCTGAACCCCAGATGGGAGGGTCGGTGTTTCTGCCCTATGCTCTTATTTCAGTCTCCTATTCTGTGAAGTTGTTTAATGAGGAAACAACACAGCTACATTGGCGGGTGAGGTCCAGAAGCTTCAAGAGACTATTCAAGATAGTACCTTTAAGGTGAGTACAAAAAGGAGCCAAAGCAGATTTTTAGAGCTGGTAGAAACCTCAGCTACCAGAGTCCAGTCCTCCTTATTTTCTAGATGACATTACTGGGGCCCAGAGAGGTAAAATGATCATCCCAAGGCCACCTGGCAAGTCAGTGGTAGAACCAGAACTTAAAGTCACATCCTTGACCCTGATTTTATGTTCTTTCCATGTCATATGCTTCTCTAAATGCTACTGTTCATATTTGTCCACCAGGGAGCCCCTACTATAGTGGGGAGCTCATCTACCAGGAAGCCCCTAATGCAGCAGGGAGCCTGTCCACCAGGGAGCCCCTAATGCAGGAGGGAGCCCACCCACCAGGGAGCTCTGATGCACAGACAGGGACTTGCGCCCGTGGGAGTGTGGGCAGCACTGGGAAGGCCTGGCAGGAAGCTGTCCAACGCGATCTTCCACAAGCACGGAACACCTCTGCACTCTCTCACTTTGACTTTACTACCTGCATGGAGCTTGCCTCTGACATCTTGCTGCAGCACGTTTGTTTCAATGCAAAAATGTGTTTGTTTATTTATTTATCTTCTGCCAAGCTCTTTAGAGAACGGACACTTCAGGAAGGCATCCTGGGTTTTTACTGTGCTTCCAAATACTGCCTGCAAACCCCACTCCAGCAGCGCAGCCTTCTGAAAAGCCTCCGGGCTTATCACTCAGCTTTAAATTATTTATTACAAGCCAGACAGTCAATTCATCTCTTGACCAGCAATTTTCCCTTCTTTCTGACCGACTGCCTCACCTTAAATGCTTGCAAGTCCTCGCCTCTGCTTTGGCAGGGTTTGGGGAGAATAAATGACATGACGCGTCCATGTCTTGGCCCTGCTCCAACAGCCGAGGCTTCAGAAGTCAGAGGATCTGGTTTTTTCTCCCTTCCTTGTTCTTACTCCTTTTCTTCTCCTTCTTTGTGAAAAGCTCTCCAGAAAAGGGGTCTAACAGACATCTGTCTTGAATAGGTGGCTTCACAAAAATGGCATCCCTCTTCAAATCCGGCTTATTTTTAATTAAGGAAATTCAGAGAGCAGCTAATTATGTGCCATAAGTGTTCCTCCCCCAGAACAGCTGGAGAGGACGGCAAGTGGGAGAGGCTGGCAGTAGCATCCAAATCTGCCGAGGAGGCCCTCCGTGGGGACCGGACGCCCATGCGCAGCTCACCTCGCCTTCCTCTTCGCGGGCAGGGCCTTTGATACCAGACTCTTGGTCCAAATCTGGGATCTATACCTTATTAACTGAGAGTAAAAATAGTAGCAGCAATAATGGCAACTGTGGGGTCACCATTCTCAGCGCTGGGGGAAGGCACGGAGCCTACACAGAGCCTCTCCATTCGTGTTTACACCCCGCACCAGTGGGGCCTCAGGATGAAGCCTCGGAGGCTGCGGCACTGAGGCAGAGGCACTGCTCACACTCCCTGGGTCTGCACCCTGGGGCCAAGGTCCCTCTGATGCTGACTGTGCACCTGGTCATGGACTCGGCCTGCCCGACGCGACTCTGACAGACGTGCCACAAGCAGTGACCTGACAAGCACGTTGGGCCCTGCCCGGTTGCTGCTCTCTGGAGCTCTGAGGATCCCATGGGAAGAGACCCGTGGAGCAGAAGAGCTGGCCCCCCTGGGGTCCCCTGGGGCCAAGCCGGCTGCCAACAGCCAAACAGGTGAGCGAGGCCATGTGAAGGCCTCCTGCACACGTGAGGGAGCCCGGCAGACATCCGCAGAGCTGGCCCAGATCAGAACTGCCCCACCAGCCCATGGAATTACACGGTCAGCCAAAGCCATTGCTGTTGGGGCGCTTGGCAGCTCAGTCAGATGAGCGTCTGACTTCGGCTCAGGTCATGATCTCATGGTTTGTGAGTTCGAGCCCCACGTGGGGCTCTGTGCTGACAGCTTAGAGCCCGGAGCCTGCTTCAGATTCTGTATCTTCCTCTCTCTCTGCCCCTCCCCCGCTCACACTCTTTCTCTCAAAAATAAATAAACATTAAAAAAAAATGCTTGCTTTAAACCATTATGTTTCCGGTTGCTTTTTTTTTTTTTTTTTTGTAGCAAAGTCTAAGTGATACAAAGTCATGAAATAAGCTGGGTGAGTGGAAGAGCCCAGTCAGTGCGAACTACAGCCCTCAGCCTTAACCAGCTATGGTCACACATGTCTGGGCCTCAGTGACCTCCATGGAAAATGACAGCAACAGTCATCCAGCATTAGATCAGAGCACAACGACCCAGTTCACCATTAGTGGTTCACTGTGAGACACCACGGAAAGCCAGGCACTATTCTTACCAATGAACATTTATCTGGAGCCATCTCTTTCTACTTGAATACCAAGATGGAGGAGTAATTTCACCCCGAGTCTGGGCTATTACTGACCCTGAGTATTTCCCACCAGCAGAGCGGGGTTGGGATGGGAAGTCTTGTCCCCTGACCTGCCTCAGGCCCGCCCTCTCCTGCTCATCTCTGCCTGAGTCACGCCTGTTGTTCAGTTCACTCCCAAAGCCTGGTGCATGCAGCGTGCAAGGATCAGCAAGGAAGGGAATGAGACTTTAACGAGCTCATGGGTTTGGCAGATTTTATATGTGTACATGGCATCCTGTCAGCCTTATGACAGCCCTTCAAAGTAGCTGTTATTTCCATTTTACAGGTGGGGGAACCAAGGCCAGAGCCATTAAGCATCTTGTCTGAAGTCCGTAATTGGCAAGTGGCAGAGGTTTCTAATTCAAAAGCTTGCAATCTTTCCATAAATGCCTAAAAGCAATACCTTCTACACTCCCAATGGTTAGAAAAAAAGCAGGGTTGGTTGATTGATTGGTTGGTTGGTCGGTCGGTCGGTCAGCTGGGTTTACCAACATATTTTGAAGCCCCTGCTCTGACACCCCACAGCCAGCAGCCAGCTGCACCTGGCTGCCTCGTGGCCACCGTCCCACCCAACCACGGCTACCGCCCCTGGACAGCTGGTGCCCCGACTGCACGCCGGCCCTCCTTTACACTCTTTACACAGAAGCAGGAGGATTCTTACGGAAACCACAACCAGCTCATGTCACATTCCTCTCAACCCTCCACTGGCTTCCCATCATCCTCGGCACAAACCCTACAACCCCCCCTCCCCACCGTGATCTGACCCGCCCCTCTTCAGCCTCATCCACAGCCACTCTCCCCCAGCTCACCAAGCGCCAGCCGTGTTGGCCTCCCCATGCTCCCTTTAGTGTGCCACACACGACCTCACCACAGGGCCGGTGCACTTTCCTCTTGGCCAGGAGCCCAATCCCCCCAGTATTCACTTGGTTCTCACTCTTGGTTCATGCTGGTCTTTGCTCATATGCTTCCTCCTCCAAGCAGTCCCCCCTGACTGCCCTACCTGAAAGAGTCCCCACTATCCTCCTGGCCTGCTTCAGTTCAGTTCACTTCAGTTCTCCTAGGGCTTGCCACTATCTACCTTACGTATGTAACTACGCATCTGTCCACCCACTACAATGTAAGCTGCACTGGGAGGGACTGGGGGTTTCATTCACCACTGTGTCCCCGGGACGGAGAAGGATGCCAGGCACAGCAGGGCCCCCACACATGCTCAGTAAGTACATGAAAGAATGAATAAGTCAGAGGCCCAGGCAGGAAACACTACCCTCATTAACCCCTCCCCCCCCTGGAAACCACAGACAACCTCGGAATATGAATTTTATAGTGCAGACGACAAAGCAAAAGGCATGATGTACTAAAAACCATCCAGGTCTCTGGAGCTGACTTGGCTTTCTCCCAGCCAGTGCTTCTCAATTCACGGGCTAGAGCCTCAGGAACGGTTCATCTCAAGGGACTGTCCCCTTCAGGCACACTTTCTGCATCCTTGGTCCCTGGCAACTCAGTACTAGTAGGAGCCCAGTCATGTGATAGCCCCAAGCACCACTCTCATTTCGAAGCACCCCCAGGGAGCACATTACTGCCTCCTGCCTCGCCGTGGTTAAGGCTCACCTCCGTCCACACCCATGATGAAGCGTCCCACGATGAGCATTTCAAAGGCTCCTGCCTGGAGAGAACAGGCCATCAGCAATGCAGCAGTTATCGCAAACCCATTGTTGACCAGCAGAGTGTACTTCCTGGAAAAAAAAAAAGACTGGTTTGGTGAGGAGGGGCCAGCCCTGAGGATGTCGACCTATCCATCCCAGGGACAGAGGTCCCAGCCTTCAGAAGGGTCAGCTGAGTGAGACTCAGGCACAGAGCAAAGAACTTTGGTCTAAGGGTCAGGCACAGGGGCCAGAGCCCCACTGGTCCCTACTGCCACCTCTGGTTGTATGACCCTGAGCAAGGCACTTCCCCTCCTGGTTTCACCACTGGGCTAATTAGGTCACCTTCAAAGACAGTGTCACATTCGATGAATTCCCTGATGCACTACTGTATTTCATCAACTCTAAGACCTTCACTTAACATTTCTGAAGTCAAGATGTGACGTAAAATCATCTTAAGCAGGAAAATGGAAACCACTCTAGTGATTTTAACAGAGAGGATTTAACATAGGGAGCTACTTAGGCAAGCATTGGAGAACTCAGATGTCAAAAGGGGGATCTCTGCAGAGGGGGTGCTGCCCATGTGGTGCTGACACTTTGGGGGCTTGGAAAAGGGGTCGTCAAGCCCTGGTTTATCTTCAAGGGTGGGCACTAGCCTGCTGGGGTTGTTCTTCTGAGGGGCACAGCGTTCTGGGGTGTAGACAAAGGCTGGGAACTAGACTCACTGCTGGGACTAGCAGAAAATTCAGCCAAACCAACAGGACCAAGTCCCTTGTCTCTCTTCCTCTTGTGTGGCTCTTGTGTACCTCTTATTAAAAGGCAGATGAGGCATGCAGGTCCCAGCCCCTGCATCACACAGCAGAGCATCAAGGGTAAGTCTGGAGCGGAGAGACAATAGTCTGATAACCAGCACAGTGTCCTATAGCTTTAATTAGCAGGCGTTCCCTTTCTCTTTCTTCCCCTTCCTTTCCTTCCATCTTCCCTTCCTTTCCTACCTTCCTTTCCTCCTAACCTTCCTTGCTCCCTCCCTCCCTTCCTTTCCTCCTATCTCTCCCTCTTCCTTCCTTCTTTCCTTCCTGCTTTCCTTTCTTCTCTGCGTTTCATGTAACGATGCTTCTTATATGTGATGACATCTTCGATTTGCTGAACTACAGCACCAAGTGTGAGGTTGAACTAATTCCACTTAAACAAGGTCAGCCAAATTCCTATGGCAATTATTCCTATAGCTGCTCTGTACCAGGACTGCTGTTACTCTTCTGTTAACATATCTCCAAGACCTCATGGTTGAGACGCATGACTTATTTGGGGGCCTGGAGACCTGGGTCCCTGTGCCAGTTGTATCTTTTATGAGCTAGATGACTTCGTATTTTATTGCTCTGTGTTTTCCTTTCCTCATTTACAGGCTGATTGCAATAGCTCATGCTTACTGAACTCTTGCTCTGTGATAAAACCTTTTGTAAGCACTTTACATGTATAGCTCATTTGCTGCTCAGAATGACCCTATGAGGCAGGTACTTTATTATCCTTTTTTTTATAGGTAAGTGAACCAGGATATAGACAAATTAGAAATTTAGGTCATACAACTAGTGAGTCGAGAGCTGGAGAAAAACATCATAGCTTCTCACAGGATATTTTTCCCCCTAACAACTTTAATGAGTCAACAAATATTAAACTGTTTTGTAAGCTGGAAGAAGCTATGGGGACGTGAAAGGGGACTTTGTTACTACTTTTGTGAGTTAGAGCTCTTAAATTCCAGGACTGGGCTCTTTCCATTATTTCTTATTTATCCCAAACTTTCCATTAAAGTTTTTCTCTCTTCGTACATCTTCTTGGAGAATCCCAAAGCTAATCACTTTTGCAGCTCAGTCATGACAGTACAAAGACTGCTTATTACAACATCTTCTACAATGTGAACTGAAAAAGCCCAAACGGCCCTTATTAAAATGAATTACAATACATCTATATAATGGTACAATACATAGACATTAAAACAGAAGTAGCTTTCTATATTCTGATATAGGATGATCTCCAAGATGTATTGTTAAGTCCAAAGAACAAGGTACAGAACGTTGCATAGAATGAACAATGTATGATAAAGAAATGTGTGTGTGTGTGTGTGTGTGTGTGTACATGCACGCAAAAATAGACACAAACTTGGGAAAAGATACACAAAATCCTGGTATCACAGGTTGCCTCCAGGAAGGGGATCTGATTGGCTGGGGGACAGACATACAACGGAAGCTTTCTATTTTACGTTTGTTTGATCCTTTTAAAAGTTATGCCATATGAATGTATTAATTATTCAAAACATAAATACAATCTCACTGTCAAAAAGTTAATTTAAGTGGATGCCATGATGAGGGGAAAATTATGATTTAGCCAAGACTAAAATAGAAATTCCAATCTAGGCTGACCTCCCTTATTTTTTTTTTTAGGTCTATTTTTGAGAGAGAGAGAGAAAGAACACAAGCAGGGAAGGGGCAGGGCAGAGAGGGAGACACAGAATAAGAAGCAGGCTCCATGCTCTGAGCTGTCAGCACAGAGCCCGACATGGGGCTCAAACTCATGAGCTGTAAGATCATGACCTGAGCCGAAGTCAGAGGCTTAACCATCTGAGCCAGGCACCTCTGACCTCTCTTATTCTGACGCAGAAGGTCGCAGGCTCAGGATTCAAGAAGATGAACCCAAGGGCACTAATTTTGTTATTAGTGAGGCTCAAAGCACAATGAGAATAGTCTGGTGGCCCATGTCTGCGCAGTGCTCATGGCCTTTCCTTTCAGTCTTCTTGGGAAGGGACAGGTCAGCCTTAAGAAGAAAGCAGGGCAGTGGTGGGAAGACCAGTAGCCTCATGGGGGCAAGGGCTTTCGCAGACATATCCGCTCAGGAAACACTTAGTGCAAGACACAGGGTTTACCACTGGAAGTAAGTCTTCCCTGTCCTCAGCCTCACGGGCTTTAAGATCTAGTTAGGGTCACAGAAAAATAAGCTGTCACACAGAAATCAATTAGAAGTAAAGATATTGGGTTGGAGACTGTATAAGTGGGAACTGTGTCTGCCATTGGCCTGGCTTTCCCAGGATCCTTTCTCTGCGCTGCTGGTTCAAAGGGAACTGAACTACATTTCCCAGCCTCCCTTGCTCCCTAGCTCCCTGGGAGGATTGGCCAATGAGAGGCCTGATGCTGTCCTCTGGGGAAGAGGAGAGGCTGGGTATCTCCCTATCACCCTGCTCTCACTTTGGCAGGTACATCTGCTCCTTGGCCCCAGGCCTTCTCTCTATGGTGCCAGCAACCTGCCCCCTTCTGCCAAGTGGGCCTGGCTTGGGGGCCCCAGCAATGCTGCCTCTGCCTTCCATCCTGAGTGTAGTAGTGGCTTGTGTGTGAAAAAGTGGTTTCTCACAAGCCAAAAGATTCCCCTGTAGCTCTGTCTCTGGCCCCAGTTCTACTCCTTGAGGCCTCACAGCCCAATTCCCTGTGGGTGTAGAGTTCAGCAGACAATGAGAAATAAAGGGCTTGATCAGGAATCGGACCTCGACCCCCAGGCTCCTACTCCAGTTAAACTGGACCCTTGATGCTAGGATGACAGTAACAGTATTCACGCCACTGATACTGGCATTACTCAGTGGTTCTCAAGGCTGGCTGTTCATCAGATTCGCCAACATCACATAAGAAGAGCACTTGTGGGTCCACCCCTAAAGAATCCCAATCCTTGATGCAGACTCCACAAGAGGCCTTTAGAAGAGTCTAGAAAGAGCACGGCTTTTACATAAATTATCTCACTTCATTCACTTTGTCTTCACAGCCTCCCAGCAGCATGCACTACGGACAGCCGTGCACTCTTTCTGGAAACAGTCTACTCTGGGACATCTGGGATCCGTTCTGTTTTCTCCCTACCAACCTCCCCTTCTCAGTGTTGAGCCTGGACTCCTCTCTCCCCACTCCCTCCCTGGGTGACTTCACCCAGTCCTGTGACCTTAATTGAAAACAATCCCAACTATCTCTCTGGCCTGGACTTACCTCAATCCAGACTTACATACTCACTGCCTCCTAGGCATTGCCACTTGCATGCCAGCCGGCATCTGAAGCCATGTAGCTTTAAAACAGAACTCTTGGGGCACCTGCGTGGCTTAGTTGGTTGAGCGTCCGACTCTTGATTTCAGATCAGTTCATGAGCTCAGCGTTGTGAGTTCCAGCCCCACATCAGGCTCTGCACTCTCTGTACGGAATCTGCTTGGGATTTTCTCTCTCTCTCCCTCTCTCTCTCTTTCTCTCTCTCTGCCCTTCCTCACTCCTGGGTGCATGCATGTGTGCTTTCTCTCTCAATTTTATTGATATACAAATAAATTTAAATAAAACAAACCAAAGCAGAACTCTTGGGGCGCCTGGGTGGCTCAGTCCATTAAGCATCTGACTTTGGCTCAGGTCATGATCTCACAGTTCGTGGGTTCGAGCCCCGCATCCGGCTCTGTGCCAACAGCTTGGAGCCTGGAGCCTGCTTCAGATTCTGTGTCTCCCTCTCTCTCTGCCCCTCCCTCACCTGTGCTCTCTCTCTCTCCCAAAAATAAACATTAAAAAAAAAATAGAACTCTTGTATCCCCACTGCTAACCACTCCCCACAAATGCATCCAAACCCTTCTTTCCACAGTCTTCCCCATCTGAATAAATAAAACCTCCACCTTCTTGGTGGCTTAGACCAAACATCTGGAAATAATACTTACATCTCTTATTTTCCTTCCTCCCTGCATCACTGAGTCCCACCTACGCCTGCTGCCAGAGTATATCCCCGAGCAGAGCACTTCTTTCTGTTTCTGATCCACAGTCCGGGAGTGGCGCAGGCCACCACCGTCTCACACTCAGATCCAGGAGCCTTGGGTGGCTCCTGCTTCCACTCGGCCCTGCTGTAGGATTCACAGTCCACAGAGCAACGAGAGTGATCCTTTCAAGCAAACACTGACACACTTCCCCTTACCTAAACCTTCTAGTGGCTCCCACTGCACTTGGGACAAATCCTCACCAGGGCCTATACAACCTTGCACGAGATGGCCGTGACCGCGCCATCGGACACTTGTGCCTTCATGCTCATGAAGCTTCCCGCCGTCTCCTGGGTGTGCTGCGCAGCTTCCTGATACATGACCCTTGTCGTGGGTGCCCTCCATCCATCGTACGAGTCTTATCTCACTACAGTGATTTAAATGCCACGTCCAACGCTGTCTGATGTGGTACGTCCCCTAGCTGCAGGGCCCATCCCCCACAATCCTACCACCTTTCTATTTTCTTTGCAGCCCCCACAACATGGGAGTTTAGCATACATATTTATTTGTGTGTATGCTGGCACCTGCCCCGACTGGAGTGTAAGCCCCACGTGGGCAGAGATTTTGTCTTGTCACTGTGGCCCCAGCCACTAAGCCAGTTCCTGGCCCAGGAAGGTGCCCCATACAAAGCTGTTGCATAAGTGATGGAGTAAGTTCTAGATGCTGGCTGGGTTTCCTCCCGGTGGCCCAGCTCTGGCCCGCTCTGAGTCTTACTTTAGCTTCTAGGTCTGTGGGCAGGACAAATGCTGTTCTCCTGAATCTACCTCCAATACTATTCCCACTTGGACAGCCCAGCCACATGCTAACTGAACAACTGCGGGCAGGTTTCCTACCCTCTCTGGGCCTTGGTTTCCACACCTTTAAAATGGAAGTAACAGGGGCGCCTGGGTGGCTTAGTCGGTTAAGCGTCCGACTTTCGCTTAGGTCATGATCTCGCAGTTTGTGGGTTCGAGCCCCGCGTCGGGCTCCGTGCTGACTGCCAGCTCAGAGCCTGGAGCCTGTTTCAGTCTGTGACTCCCTCTCTCTCTGAGCCTCCGCTGCTCATGCTGTCTCTCTCTCTCTCCTAGAAATAAAATAAAAAACATTTAAAAAAAATGGAAGTAACAATGTCTACCCTCTAAGTCTCCTGTAAGAATCAGATGATTTATGGAAAGTGCTTAGGATGCCACCCAGAACTTATGTGGAGCCTCAATAAACTAAAAAGGAAACAAAATCCATAGTGATAGCTAACACTCCCTGGGTACTTACTATACTTTAAGTACTTTATACTCACTGAACACCCTAGGAATTAGGTAATCTTGCCACCCCATGTCCCATGTGAGGAAACAAATCTAGAATTTGAATACGTGGTCAAGTTCACATACTATGAAATGGGAGGTTCAGCATCCAAGTTGCCCTGATACTAAGCTCCCCACAATGGTGGCTGCCATATTTACTCCGTCATTCATTCTTTCAACAATCATTCACTCATTCAACATTCAACATGTCATTCAACATGTGCATGACATCCATGCACTCAGCACAACGTCTGAATGTGGACTGGGTGCTGAACACCATTCTAAGTTCTGGCACATAGCTGCCATCATGACCAAGTCCCTGCTCTTATGTTCTCAGTAAACAAGTAAAAGACAAATGCTGTAGAGAAAACTAATCCCGGGGGTGGGGGGAAATTTTACTCAGGGAGACATCTGGGAAGGTGACATCTAAGCACAGACTTCAAGAAGGAATGCAGACCAGCCATGTGGATATCAGGGAGCAGCAATCTTGGCAGGCAGGTACGAACGGTCAGACATGGGCTATTTTCAGGTACACGAGTGAGCCCAGTGCTGCTGGAGACAGAGGAGGCAGGAAAGCAAATAGTAGAAGTGAGGGTAGAGGGACAGGAGGGGGAGCTCATAAGGGTCTTGTAGGAGCCGCCATGACAACTTGGGTTCCCAGCTGGAGAGATGGGCAGCCACTGGAAGATTCTAAGGAGAGGGATGCCATGGCCTGACTGACATCTTACATTAACAAGATCACGTAGACTTCTCTGTTGACCATGGGCTGTAGAAGCAAGTGCAGAAACATGGAGACGGGCTGGGAAGCTCTCTCAGCGGACCATGCAAATGCCAATCGTTATTCTGCCAGGACGGTAGCAGTGGAGGTAGTGAGATGAGGTCAGATCCTGGTGTGTTTTAAAGACAGTTTATAGGACTTACAGGTGGATTGGACCAAGGTAGAGAGAGAGAGAAGAGTCAAGGGTGCCACTAAGTGCTCTGGCCTGAGGTCCTGCACTGGATACGATGGTGTATTTTGTGCTACACAGAGAATGTTAAAGTTACATTCAGGTCTGACTTAAAACATCTGCAAACAGGGCTGCACACCCCCTAAGCAAGTTCATCATATTAATATATTCTTTCCCAAAATAACCCCCAGCCTGACAGTGTCCCGGTGAGGATGGAAACCTTACTTACAAATAATTTGCAAAGCTGGGGTTCAGAGACGTGGAGTTTAATGGTTGTGTTTCCATCTTTCCCTGGGGATGAACATGGCAACATAAACAAGGGAGACCAGGGACATGCCATTTCTGAGCACAGAACTCCGGTGACCCCTGAGAACCCCACCTGGGACACCAGACTCACTGTTCTGAGCTTTCCTGTAGTGCAGAATCTTCGTGGGCAGCCCAGATCAGCTCTCAGCGGAAGGGGCCAAATATGAGGAAGGGTGATAAGGTGATGAAGAGAGTAGAGAGCATGTCACTGGAGAAATGGTCAAAGGGACTCAGCATATTGACTCTCGACAAGAGAAGGCTTGGGGGAAATGTGAGAGCTTCGGCTATGTCATGCTTTAACTCAATCACACAGGACCAAGTGGTAGAGATACAGGGAATTTAGAAAGTATTTTTATAAAGGATTAGTGAATTGGGGAACCTCTGGAGATACGGCTTCCATCACCCATACTTCCAAAAATTCTTTAGCCTAGCTTGGCCTATAAACCAAGATCATACCTTGCTTCTACTAATCATCACCCTCCTCCTGTCTGTCCATTCCTGCTTACTCAGCCTGAATTCCATGGTCCACCATTTTAAACAGCCATCACATCCTCAGCTCCTTGACCCTCTGACCCAATCGCCTTCATCATGTGTGCCTGGAAAACCCCAACCCTGGTTAGATCTTGACCTACCTCCCATATGCACCACAGAGCTCAGCCTGGCTGGAGAAAACCCGAACTACATTGACTTCTGTCACTTGAAATTCATGACCACCCATCACAACTGGGCTTTGGGGCCTCCTGGCAACCATTCTATAGTTCTCTGGTTTGTTCAATGTCTTGCTCTCCTAGAGGACTATTTCATACACCTTATCCGTCTTCAAATCCCCTTATTCTCCTTCTCAGCTGATGACCTTGCGTCCTACTCCACTGAGAAAGCAGAAGCAATCTGGAGAGGAATTCACGTGTTCCCTCCACGTGTATTGACCTACCTGCATCAAACTGCCTGCTTCTGCGCCCACACACTGCCTTCCCTCATTCTCCTAAGGACATACTGTTGCACTCCCATCTCAGGCCAGTCCCTCCACTTACCCCCCAATTCCCCACCCACCTCTTACCTGCATAAGAATATTGCTTCAGCAAGTTTCATTTCTTGCCCTTGACCACCAGTGTTCCCCTCTCTGCTGGAATATCTCATTAACACGCTGTTAAAAGGTAAACTGCACCCATCTACACTCATTGTCTCAAGTTATTCTTCTCTCTTAAACCCAGTCCAGTGGTTGTCTTCCCCACCCTGCCTTTGAAACAGCTCCTGTAAGGTGACCAGAGATCTCCACATTGCTAAGTCCACCAACGCTCAGGCCTCGTCTTCATTTGAACAAAGGGGGTCACTACTTGCTTTCCAGCTCTCAGTGGTGGGTCAGCTCCTACCTCACTGGCTGATCCTTATCATTTTCCCAACCCTCTCAAGACTGGGGGACTCCTGATCTCAGCCTTTGAGCCCATTTCTTCAACCTCTATACACTTCATAGGTAATCCCGTTTTCTGTCCTGGCTTCAAGTTTCACCTATGTACTGATGACATCCAGACTAACATCCAAGCTCTGAGCTCTCCTCCAAGTGCTAGACCCATATATCCAACTGCCTGCTTCACATCTTCACTAGGAAGTCTAAGAGACAATTGAAGGTTAATATACCCCAAACTGAATTCCTAATATTGCTCCTCTTTCCTCCACAAATCCTATTCCTGGGTTATTTGGGTGGCTCAGTCAGTTAAGCATCCGACTTTGGCTCATGTCATGCTCTCACCATTCATGAGTTTAAGCCCGCATCGGGCTCTGTGCTGACAGCTCAGAGCCTGGAGCCTGTTTCAGATTTTGTGTCTCCCTCCCTCTCTGCCCCTCCCCAAAAGTAAATAAACATTTAAAAAAAAACACCCTATTCTCTCCAAAGACTTCTTACCTAAAAAAAAAAAAAAAAAAAAAACCCATAACACCACCACACCACCATCCTTGCAGTTGCTCAGGCCAAAAATGTTAGCATTATTTTTTATTTCTGTCCCTCACCCCCATCCCCCATATGATACATTACTAAGGCCTGTTTTTTCTACTTCTAAAATATGGCCAAAACTCATAAAATAACCACTACCCCTCACCGTGTCTTGTTACAAACCTGGTGAAAACCAGATCACCTCATCCTATTAGTGCAAGATGCTTTAGTCTCCCCTAGATCCACTGGTAACAGCAAGCCCTTCAAAGTGTAAATCAGACCCGCTCTTAAAACACACTAGCAACTTGCCAGCTTAGACAAAAACCTAAGTCCCAACCCTGCCCCGCAAGGCCCTCGGGATCCAACCTCAGTGCCGTCTTCCTAGCTTCATTTTCTACTCGTTGACTTGGCCCAGCCACACTGACATCCTGTCTCACTTATCTTCAAAGAACCCAAGGCTGGTCATTCCCCAGGGCCTTTTATACTTGCCGTTCCCTCTGCTGGGAGAGCTGTTTCCCAGAGTCTCTGTCCACTTTGTTCACCCCTGAGTGTTGGGCACACAGCAAGTGCTCCAGAAATATTTGTCAGAGAAATAAGTGCATGAGTGAATGAAAGTATGCAAATGGGAGAAAAACAGCCACTTTGGGAAGTTACAGTAGAAAAACCTTCAAGCACCAGGCATTCCTCCATCCACCCTTCTATCTGTCCAACAAGCTTGCTTGCGTCATGTGTACAAGCTTCCGCTCAGGTGCTGGGGCTCTCATATACACGTGGTTCTCACACCAAGGAGCTTCCCTTGCAGGGAAGAGACAGAAATGTCAGTAAGTGGTTACAGCCCAAAATGCTAAGTGACGTAACAGAGGGAAACAGAAAGTCTGACATGGGCCCAGGGGGGGCCAGTATTTGGTTCCAATAGATGTGGTGGGCAGTGTGCGGCAAGAGTGATGATTTATTGACTTGAAACCATCATTTCCAGCTCTCACATCTGTAATACAAATAGGTCATGTCCGTATCCGACAAACATATTGTGCAGAAACAGCTTGTACCAAAGTCACTGTGCATTTGGGGTTGGCTGACTCTCTGAGACTTTGGAACTCTGCCTTCCTGGAGGCCACATCTGCCATGCCCAGTCTTTCTTCTTATCATCTGGCATGAACCCCAAGCCTGGCTTGGCTCTCTTCCCCTTTTCTCTCGTCTGCTTCCATCACCGTCAAGGGGACTCCGGAAGAGCCCTCCCTCAACAAACGCATGTATCCCAAGCCCCCTCATAGGCTCTGCTTCTGGGGAACTCACCTTCCTATGACAACTCCAGCCTGAAAGAGGAGATGGTCAGCGACCAGTGTATGTCCTCTACTGTGCATTCAATTGTGTTCCAATTCCTCAGTTGAAGCCCTAACCCCCAATGTGACTATATCTGAAGACAGGGCATTCAAGGAGATTATGGTTAAATGACTTTGTAAGGGTGGGGCCCTAATCCAACAGGCACCTGCAGGAAGAACAGACACGAAGCCTGCTCTCCCTTAAGGAAAAAGGCTGTGTGAGAACACAGTGAGAAGAGAGCCACCTGCAAGCCAAAGAGAACGGGCTCGGGAGCAACCAGCCCCCCTGCCACGTTGGTCTGGGACTTCCTGCCTCCCCAGTTGCGAGAGAAGAGATTTCTGTTGTTGAAGCCTAGAGCAGGCTTCCCACGTGCACCGCAGCCGCCTGCAACAGGCACCCAGAGAGCTAACGTTCCTTCTGCCTTCTAGAAAGTAAACACACATTTTAAAATATTGAAGTAGAAAGAGAAAAATAACACTTCTGAGGACCTGCTATTTTCCTGGCAGGATGTAATGCTTGTTCAATACGCATCCTTCTGGGGCGCCTGGGTGGCTCAGTCAGCTGAGCATCTGACTCTTGATTTCAGCTCAGGTCACGATCCCAGGGTCGTGGGATTGAGCCCTGCATTGGATTCTGCACTGAGCATAGAGCCTCCTTGAGATTCCCTTTTGCCCTCTGTCCCTCTCCCATGTGCGTGTGCCTGCACTCTAAACAAAATACCCATCCTCCCTCTTCTATGGGATTTCCTCCAGGAAACATTCTTGCCTGCACTCGGTGTCGCACCCCCACCCCACTGCGGGTCCAGGAAATGGGCCCATGATATGGTACCTTTCAAGTGCATTATTCAACAGGATTTCTAGTGTTGGCCACTATGAACACTTGGGGCCACAAAATTCTTTGTGGTGGGGCCTGTCCTGTGTGTTGTAGGATGTTTCGCAGCCTCCTCGGCCCCTACTCGATGCTGGCAGCACCCCCCAGCAATGACAAACAGAGCCACCTCCAGATCCTGTCATTAAATGTCTCCTGCTGGGGCAAAGTTGCCCCTGGTTGAGAAGCCCCAGGGGTCTGCAACTTCACACAAGTAAATGAGATTCAGGCCTGGGAGCCGACTAGAACTGCTGGAAGGAGAAGTGTGTGCTGGGGATGCTGAGCAGAGACGGGGTCGCCCTGAGCTGCCGGGGCCATCCCGCCCCCGCACGGGGGAGAGCCAGCCTGTGCACCAGGCCAACACAGAGCAAGGCCGAGCTGAGAGACAGGGAGAATAGACCGGTGGATTCGGCTGAGTTATATTCCAGTTATGTGAGCCAATTAACTCCCTCTGGGCCGAAGCCAGTTTGGTTTGAGTTCCCGTCACACGCATGAGTGACAGGGTGCATTTGGTAAACATGTCTCCTGAAACCCTCGGAGCTGCTCCCTCCAGTGGGCATGCTCATCTGAGCTTTATGGGTTTCAGACTGTGCCTCTTGTACATCTACTACCTGTCCACCCGCCCACCGGGCTTCCAGAAGCCATGATGACGTGCACAGTGCATCGCTCACAGCTAGGCAGCTGTTTGCCGCTGGTGCCCAAGTGCCAGTATCGGTGCCTGGCACCCAGCAGGGGTCCAAAAGTATTCGCTGCATGGGTGGATGTGGTTTTATGGCTTGCTCAGGACCATGCCCGAGGATCCGATGTCAAAGCCTGTGTGAGGTTCCCTATGGTTTTTTGCATATCTGTTCTGCTCTGCTCCAGACGGGAAAACTAGATCCAATGGTGTGTGTAAGAAGGCCTGAATTTCAGTGCAACAGGAAATACACAATCACTACCGGTTCTGCAGAGTGACGGGATGAGATGCCTCAGGAACAGCTTATGAGCGCGGGGACAGGGACGACTGTGACGCCAACCAGCACAGGCTGGGCGCTGACTCCTTGTCAACCACTGAGATGAACATTTTATGTCCACCATCTCATTTCATTTTCACAACCCTCCAACAGGCCATTGCTGTAGCTGCATCTTGCCACTAACTAAGCAAAGCCCGGAGAATGGATTTACAGAGCCCTTGCCAGCACACCCCTACTTAGATCTGCTTGGCATAATGGGAGGTGCATGGTGTGGTGGGGTAGGTCCCAACCTGAGCTCAGGCACCGTGTAAGCTCTCGACTCCATCCCCCATCTAAGACCCTAGAGAGTGGAGAAACTGAAATAAGAGCATATGTGTGAGGGCCTGGAACATTGGGGGAGCACAGAAAATGGCAGCCTTCGCTCTGCTCTGCCACAGTTATACTTCCCTGGAGTACAGAGTTCCCATTTATGACCACCTGGAAGTGTACTTGGGGACAAGGAAAATGTCAGCACCTCTCCTGCCTCACCGGATACTACAGACTTTCCTGAGCACCACATGCGTGTTTTCAGGATGGCTTCCTGCCCCAGCCTTGTGAAAGCCTGCTCTGAAATACCATCAGTTCTAACTTACTCCTTGGTGTGGATGTGAGGCCGAGTGGAAAGGAAGTGGGGGGCACCCTTTAAAATAGTGTTTCTATAGCCCTGAGGAGTGGAAAGATTTTCTGGGGTCTGATGAATCTCCTTTCCAATTCAGGTCAGTGCAATATGGAGATGTGTTGAGCACTTACTATGTATGGGGAAGTGTATGCGCGTCAGGATAATGAGGAGCAGGATGTTAAGTAATACAGTAAATAATAATAACTTCCACTTACTGAGCTCCTGCTCATGTGCCATTCTGCCTTCATTCTTTTTTTTTCCTAGTCCCTGTAACATTTCCTACATTTTTACAGAGGGGAAATTGAGGTTCAAATACATTAAATGTCTTGGCCAAAGGCACACAACTAGGAAGTGGAAAACTCATGAGTCAAGTTCAGACATGGATGCTGCAGATTCCACTTTTCCACTAATACCCCAGTATCTCCCAAGAAGTTACAAGCAAAGATACAGAGGAAACATTTGGAGAAATTTACTGATAAGTCAATCTGACCTCAAGGAAGTCTTCGTAGGACAGAAATAAGCGAGACATGAAGTTCAGGAGGTAAAGTGGATCTGGCCCAGATGGGAAATCTCAACATGAAGTGTTTGACACTTACATTACCGTATTTGTAAATACGAAAGATCTGTAATAACCTAAGCGTCTAAACATAAGAGACTGGTTTAATAAGTTATCCAGACCTATAACAAAACACAGTCTGAACTCCCACTTTTTGCAAAGCAGATCGCTATGGACTTGCAAGGAGGAGTCTGAGACACCGTGCTGACTCTTCTCCATTTGTCCCTGCAGCCAGATCCCAGCTCCCCCTCCTCCCTTCCCGTCCTCTCTGAGCCCTGGGATCTGGTCCTCCTGGACTGCACCAAAAAGGCTCCTGGGGTTTCTGGCTTCTACTTGGTTTGACCAATGGGAGGCACTGGCAGCAGGCTGGAGGGCGTGAGGAGAGAAAAGCCAGAGTATCTCTCCCCTCCCCCCTCCTTGTTTCAACAATACAGTCTGACGTGGCCCAGTCCACACAGCCCTCCACAGCTCAGCCCACTGTCCATGGCTTCACTTCTCCTTGGCCTCAGGTGCCCTATTTCCTCCCCTTGCTCTCCTGGCACTAAAAATCTCTAGATGAACTGCCTGAGTGGAATTCTGTTGCCTTCTGGGATCCCGACTATGCTACAGACAAACTGCAAACGCTAGAGGGGCTCCCCCAGCAGGGACATCCCACTAACCTCCCAAGAACCTTTCCCATCAGCTTCACCATTAACGTCCCCACGAGTCCACCGATGGCGAATATGGACACCGTCACAGACCAGAGCAGGGTCAGCGTGTCTTGGTCTATTGACTGTCCATGCCTTCTTTCCCACGATTCATTGTAGAAGGACTTGATGTACTGAAAACAAACAACAAAACGTGTTATTCCACTCTACTGCTTGTTATAAACAAACAGATTTTACAGAGCATTTTCTGCAGGCTAGGCGCTTGGCTAAGTTCTGTTTGAGCTTTACTTCATTGAACCCTTCCAGCCAATTTTGTGGAGGGGCCCTATTTTTACTTCATTTTGCAGACAGGGAAACTGAAGCTCAGAGAGACAAAGTGACTTGCTCAGTAAGTGGCAAACCTGGAAGTCAAGCTCAAAGCTGACCCCAAACCTAGGGTAAGTGATGATACCTGGGCTTCCCCAACTCTGGTGCACAGCAGAACCAACTGGGAAGTGTGTTAAAACATGCATACCTGACAGAAGAGAAAATCTTTGTCTTTGAGGTTGACAAAGATACAGGATGCAAAAACAAAACAAAACAAAACAAAACCCCACCATAAAAGAAAAAACAAAACGCTCATTTGCATTTCAACTAAATTAAAGTGTTTCATTCTTCAAAAGATACTTTGAAAAAAAATGAGAAGACAAGCCACAGGCTGAGATAACATATGTGCAGCACACAAACTATAAAGAACTTACACTACACAGAGGACACGAACGAGTCAGTAAGACAAACAACCCAATTAAACGAGCAGAAGACTTGAACTGACTCAGAAAATTCAAGTGACCAATAAGTTGATGACATGATGCTCAATGTCATTAGTCAACAGGCAAATGCAAATTAGAACCATAACAAGATACTATTTTGTATTCTCTAGATCCCATCATCATCAGTTCTGATTTGGTGGGTTTGGGGACGGTGACGGGGTGATTCTGATGTGCACCGAAGACTGAGGTCATCATGGCACTCAGCTCCCCAAAGGAGTTCTATCCCCAAGATACTCATAGCTACCCACCGGTACCAGAGCCAGCATATGACACTGCAGAATAAACATATGCTCAGGATGCATAGACCTCAGCTTGAATCCCAGCACAACAGAGTACTAATGATCTAAGCCAACTGGACCTTGGCTTCCTCATCTACAAAATGGGATGATGGCACCAATGTTCCAGGGCTGTTGGAAGGGTCACACTAGAGTTTGGAGCAGTGCTCAGTGTTTCGGTAAAACTCACACAATCCCAAGGAAGCTAGAATCTAACAGGTCTGGTGAGACCAAGTAGTTAGTGACCAGCAGCGGACTCTCGTGCACTGTGTCATATTTATGCAACCATCTTGGAAAAGTTTGGCATCATCTGCTAAAGTTGAAGATGCCCCTAACCTAGAAGCCAGCAAATCCATTTCTAGGAAATTCCTCTAAAAAATTCTTTTCCACCCGCCTTGGGACATCTACCCAAATGTCCATGTAGCATTGCTTATAATAGCCCCAAATCAGAAACACCCAGATGTCCACCCATAGCAGAATGGACAAGTTGTGGAGAGTCACCATAGGAAACACCAGAGCCACAAACACGAACTACAGCAACACGCAAACACAGGCTTGTATAGTAAAGCCTCACAAAATACAACACTGAACAAAATAAGCCAGAAACAAAAGGGTACTGATACCATATTTCTATCCAAAATATACAAAATATAAACAATTTTGGGGAATTACATACAGATTATAAAATACAAAGGAAAACAAAGAAATAATTATTGCAAATGTCAGGTCAGGGGTCACTTCCGGGGGGGGGGGGGGGGGAAATGATCTGGGAGGGGCATCTGGCAGGATCCTCTATTCTTAATCTTCTTACTCTTAGCCAGGATCTAGATTTACAAGCATCCTTTAAACCATGTGTGTGTGCAATGCATATGTGTGCATTTTATATACTCTTAAGCATAATGCATTCCACCAATCAAAACTTAAAAAAAAAAAAAAAAAAAGGTGGGAAAGTATCCCCAGCAGAGGGAAAAGTCAGGAGTGCACGGCAGAAGAAAGCTCGTGGTGTCCACAGAATTGAAAAGAGGCCAGTGGGGGTGGGATGGGACAGGGAAGAGAAGAAGGGGCCGCCTGGAGTTGGAGGGGCAGCGAAGGGCCGGTCATACGGGGCTTAGAGGTCATGGCAGCCAGCTTGCTTGTTACTTGGAATTTTGGGGGCGGGGGGGTGGGGTGTGGAGTGGGAAGCTATCAGAGGGTTTTAGCGAGGGGAGTGGTTTACATTTTCAGCAGACTGCTCTGGCTTCAGAGTGGTGAGGGACCTAGAAGGAAGCTAGGGAGGGAGCTGGCCCCGTGTTGAGAGGCAGGGCAAAAGTCCAAAGATGTGGGTGGCCTTGACCAAGCAGTGAAGGTGGAGACAAGGGTGTGGATCCAAGATGTTTTGAGAGTAGGATGGACAAGACTAACTGGGGGGGTGGGGGGTACTGGCCCCAGATCCTGGGAGGGAAGGTGCTCCAGATGGCTACGAGGAACAGAGAAGATTGCACGGTTTCTGGGCTAGGCAAACGGGCTGATGGCAGTAGAGGAGGGAAGCATCCTATCCCTATGTGATCCCTATTCTCTTCCCATTCGCTCTCTCTTTGGCTCCGTAACTACCTTGCTCATAGCATGGAGGGAGGCCAGAACATAGTATCAGCAACTAGAGATGTTCTGAAAAATGATGAAGTTTCTGCACCTTAATGTATGAGACACTCATCATCCACTGACCCATTCAACAAGCGTGCCCTGACTTCTAGGACCTGAGCTGGACACGGAAATAAACCATCATGGCCCCCAGATCCCAAAGGTCTTCCAAGCCCACTGGGGAGGATAATGCACTAAATGTAAGGACGTTCTTGGCTGCACCTAACAGGATACTGCAGCTCAAAGCAGCTAACAGCAAGGATACTTATTACTTACACGAGTGCAAACGCACAGGAGTGCTGAGCTGCAGAGCTGGTCATCTGGTGGCTCAGTAACATTGCCAAGAATCCAGCACTTCCTTTTGCTTCACTCTGCTCTCCAGTGCTGACCTCACCTTAAAGGCTGCATCCAACCACTAGGACTTCTAGAAAACTCTGGCCTCGTGCTTCCCCAGTTTGTGTGTGACTGGAGAGAGCAATCCTAGCCTCTCAAGGGTCTCTTCTTGCTACGATCTCTCCAGAAGCCTCCAGCAATCCTCGCTTTATATCCTACTGGCCCTGGTTGGGTCACAGGCCCCTCGCTAAGACGATCATTAAGGAATGGGGCGGCTCACCAGGCCTGGCACTAGTCCTGCAAGTTGCTCCCTATTTTGTCAACAGTCAGCTTCAGTCGGACAAAATTGTTCCTTGCAACTGCTGAAACTACCAAGATACCTAAACTATCCCATTTTGGCCTCGCAGCAAAGCTAGGGGCAGAAACCCTCATGTACAGAACGGGGAGCCGAGAGTTGCCAACTTGCCCACGTGGCTAACTGATGGAGTAGGGGAGGTTGTGCAAGGCCGGCCTCACGTTGGAGCCCTAAAGGACAACTCTACTACGGGGCTCGGAACTTCACGGTCAAGGTGGCAGTGAAGCAGCCAAGTACAATGGCGCATTTATTGATTTACAAGTAAGTATCTGGGTGCCTGAGTGACTCAGTTGGTCTGACTTTGGCTCGGGTCACAGTCTCACGGTTTGTGAGTTCAAGTGAACACCGGGGTCACTACTGTCAGCACAGAGCCCGTTTCAGGTCTTCTGTTGCCCTCTCTTTCTGCCCCTCCCCTGCTCGCTCTTTCTCAAAAATAAATAAACATTAAAAAAAATAAGTATCAATTATGGGCTATACACTCTGCTGGGTGCTAAAGTACAAGGGTCACAACCAAGGAGCACAGAGCACAGTGGGAGGAAGTGTGATAAACTGCTAAGCCAGGGGTTGGACGGGCCTCAGGAAGGCAGAGATGCAGAACGCCCCCTCCCCAGGGCCACAGCATCACAGGGTCAAGACCCTCAGAGAAGCTGGTGTAAGGAGTGAGTACCCAGGACGGCATGGGGCACCACTTGCCGCCCAATAAGCAGGACCCCTCCCCCACCACACACAGAAGGTTATTCTTGGACGTGACGTTTGTCCCCAGTGCAATCTGGCACTGATTCAAGCAACCACAGCCACCTTCCCAGGAGCCGTGCTAATGCCACCCTTGAAAGCCTCTTCTCATCACGCCTGCAGCTGCGACCGGTGTCCGAGAACTGATATGCAGAAATTAGAAGGACGCTGCTGAGGAAGAAATCTTCTCTTCCTTTCCAGGCATTCAAGGGCCTGGTGAGAAAGCAGCCCGCTTTCATATCACGCACTCCTGGCTGTTGCTTTGGGCGTCCCTACAGAGATTTTGTGTTTTCAGGCTGGGAAAGTTGGAGGATGGAAGGCACCTCTGCAGAGGGCTGGGGAAAGCTGGAAGCCTGTGCCCCCTGCGCTTTCCTCAAACGTCCTGAGAGCTGGTTTCAAAGTAACAGTTGTAACGATTTAATGTTTGACTTCTCCAGGTATGACTTCAGCAGAGGATGAAAGGCAGACACAGGCTTATGAGAGCCAGCCGATGAGGGTTGTTGTGCTAACTCATTACACAAACATTCACTGAATTTGAGACGTGTGGATCTGATACGTGTGAACACTGAGAACTGGACACATATGAACTCACTCCATCGTCTTCACAACCCTATGAGGCGGGGACTGTTTTATAACTTCTCTTTGGGCAGATGAACCTTAGGAACAGAGCCATAAGGGGCTTTTCCCAAGTCACACGATTGGCATATAGGAGGGGCAGGACTCCAGACCCCATCTCTTAACCACTACTGTGTTCCGACTCAGTAGGGAAAACACAAAGGTGATCATATCAGTACTTCTGTTGCATATTGAAAGACTGGAGTAGGGGAGAAGAAGGGACAGAGAACGAATATTGACTGCCACGTATGTATCAGACATCAGTATACACCTCATCTTGTTTAACCTTAGGCAGCCATCTGGTGAAGTTTCATTAAGAGCAGAAAACTCTGGGGGTACCTGGGTGGCTCAGTCGGTTGAGTGTCTGCCTTTGGCTCAGGTTATGTATGATCTCACGGTTCGTGGGTTCGAGCCCCGTGTTGGGCTCTGTGCCGACAGCCAGCTCAGAGCCTGGAGCCTGTCTTCAGATTCTGTCTTTCCCTCCCTCTCCTGCTCACGCTGTCTCTCTCAAAAAATAAATAAAAAACATTAAAAAATGTTTTTTTAATGTTTTTTATTTATTTCTAGGAGAGAGAGAGAGACAGAGTGAGCAGGGGAGGGTGAGAGAGAGAGGGAGATACAGACTCTGAAATTGGCTCCAGGCTCTGAGATGGCAGTCAGCACAGAACCCAACGCGGGGCTTGAACCCACGGACCGCGAGATCATGACCTAAGCAAAAGTCGGACGCTTAACTGATTAAGCCACCCAGGCGCCCCATTAAAAAATGTTTTAAATAAAAATAAATAAGTTAATTAATAAATTTTTTAAAAAAAAAGAAGAGAAAACTCTGGAGTTGAGAAATGCATCTGAAAGCCATATAGAATCCAGTGGAATTGCAGACCTCTCTTTCCCCCGTGCTCACAGTGTCTGAGCCCTCCTCTTCCTGCCACACCGCCAGGTCACATTTCTCGGTGCCTTGCATCTGGATGTGGTCACATGGCTACTTCTCACCAAAGAAGCATGAGCAGAAGTGATGTGTGTCACCTCCAGCAAGGTATTAAAAGTCTGGGTGCCTTCTCACTCACTCCCTTTCCTTATAGCCTGATCATTCACAGGCTAACCACCAGAGACCTCCAAAGCCCTAAGGAATGGCAGAGCCACCATTCCTGGGTCCTGGTAGCTGAAGGAGCCCGGGTGTCTCTGCTCACTTGCTCATTGATGGTGGCATGAATGAGAAATAAACTGTCACTGTGTTAAGTCACTGAGGTTTAAGGGTTCCTTGTTATAGCAGCTACTTTACCAAAGACAATGAACCTGACTCCAAAGCCCATGCCATCACCACTACTGTGCCAGGAGTCTTTAAGAAAGAGGGGAGATTTCAGCAAAGTCATAAAGGGTGGGTAGGAGATCTGAGCCTTTGGCTAGAAGATTCCTTTGTGTTTGGGGGAACTTGTAAGACTATTTGAAAAGAGTATTCTGCAACAAAATAGAATTTTAAGATGACTAGGCTAGCTAATGTCTAGGCCTGATTTGGACCATCTCATCCATGGATTCCACCTTTCATGTGCCTCTGGGTCCACTTCCAAGGGGCCCAAGCTTGTCTTTCTCTCTGGCTCCCCACACCTGCTTCCTCACCACCAGGTGCCCAGGTTCCCAGCCTGTCTTCCAGATACAAGTGCTGCAGCCCCTGCCTTCAAGGAGCATGTAGTCTAGTAGAGAGAATAGTAGAGCTAACGCACATCTATAAATGGAGTGGAAGTAGAGCGATGGCAGGAAGCCGAGAAAGGCGGTGCATGCTCACCACATCAGGTGAGCAAGAAGGGCAGGTGGGGACGGGCTTGAGTTGGACAGTTGGCAACATAGGAAACAGAATCCTCAGAGGCCCAGACAGTGCTCATCACTGGCCTTGACTGTCAGCCTGAGGAGACCACACACAATCGTGTGGACCCTGGGGAACATGGAATCGTGAGTCTAATTTGTGCTCTAGAACATTCCCTGCGGATGCAGTGTAGGGGTTATTTCAGTAAGTTTAGACTGGAGGTGGCCGGACCAGCCAGGAAGATCCTGCAATTCACAAGGGAGGGTGAGTTGAAAAGAATTCTTTCACGAACTCATCGAGTAGTATTTATATCATGGCAAGTACCCACTTAAGCCTAAACTGGCTAGAAATAAATGAGAGGCTACACGGTTAAAGGTAAGGAGACTGAGTAAGAGCCAAGAGTCTTGGGTTCAAGACTTGCTTGCACCGTTCTGATCTCTGTGACATCCTCCATGCGGCTCTGCCTCAGAGGGCAGGCTTCTAAGTGGTTAAGGGCCCCGGAATCCATTTTATTCAGCTCTGTCACTTTTCTGCTGGTCGATCTTGAATAAGTTACTTAACCTCTCTTCACCTCCGATTCCTCATCTGCTAAGTCATTCCCCTCCTTAAAAGAGTTACTGTGAGGATTTAACATGAAAACGGATATAAAACATAGAGCAGGGTCCACAAGCATCACACACTAAAAATCAGAAGTTGGGGTGGCCGCTAGTGGTGTTGATAACGTTATTTCTGATCTGTAAAATACAGGGCCTAGATTTGCTTATTTCTCAGGCCTCGGAAGCCATGAATAATTCACCACTAACTCCCCAACCGACAGCTCAGAGGCCAAGCTTCTGGCAACAAATTGAAAGCACGCAGTTCCCATCCAGGAAGACCAGCCTAGAACACCTCCAAATGATGGCAGGAAATTGCCAGGCAATGGGAGGCAAATTACCCTGTAGCCTGTTTTACAATATTAATGTTCCTTACTGATTCACGCAGAGCCTGTCATGAATTCATCTAAAAATATTCTCAGGAGTGCTATAAAACTGCACATAAATAGAACACTTTTGTGGATGGGCTGCAGTACACACGCGCGCGCGCACACACACACACACACTGCATAATTGAGCACGTCATGCCCATAACTCTTTCGGGATTTGTAAAGACACTCAGACACTCAACGCCACTGGAGATGCTGGCACAGTGAGTAAAACAGTATGGAAGTCCCTTACGAAAGTGCCCACCGCCAAACCACGTTCCTTGAAATAAGGACCACCCAGAGACAGAATTCCACAAGCCCAGCAATGTCACCTGATGTCACCTGACAAGCAGAGGTAGGGCCTCCTGTGCCGAAGTTAACATATTTGGCTTGAGGCTTCCCTCCTCTGAAAGGCCTGCACGCAAGGTTGGCCCGAGGCTGGCGTTGGGGAGCTTGGATTTCAGGGACAGCCCCCACCACTCCCAGATCTGATGAAAGTGACTCGCAAAGCCCACAGTATGCAGGGGATGGTTTATGCCAAACACCCGCTTTGTCTCTGGGGGGTCAGGAATGACATTGCTGGAGGATTGACTCAGTGATTTCACCGAGTGAGGACTCCAGAAGCTTGCTCCTGGTTTCCTCTGGACTTTGCCCCGTGTGGCTTTTCCTTCTGATGACTCTGCTTCGAATCCCTTCACTGGAGTAAATCCCACCCTTGGGTGAGGAGTCGTGAATCCTGACGTGCCAAGTCCTATGAGTCCTAGTGAACATCAGACCTGGGGGCAGGGAACCCCGGGACCCAACACACCTCCCAGCCCTAAGGACAATGCCCAGGCCCCACTCTGACTTGGCTCGATATTTAGTCTGCATGTTTGTGGTGAGGTTTTTCTCCCTGCTGTGCGACTCTCCTGGAGGAATCCAGCTAACTGACGGGGTGAGAAAGAGGCCTCTGTACATATAGACACGAGAATATATTCTACTCCCACAATGAAAGCTGAACCCGATGAAAGAAGATGCATTGACTGCAAGCAATAGTCAGGCAAGTAAGACTCGCAGAGCTTTCTGGGTTCTCCCACCAACCACTTTTGCAATGGGAGGGGGAACCTTTGACTTTAATTATATAGGAGATGAAGAAAGGAAGTTTCACTTTCTCTCTGGCCCCCAGAGAGAGCAGTAGAGTGTGTGCGCTCCCAAAGTTTCTTCTGATTCAGCCAGAATTCATCCTGAGCCTCTCTCCTGCCACAGCATTCTTTTGAAAGAGTGCATAGCTGTGTTTACAGTGGGGCAGTGCATTCACACCGACACGTCTGTCATTTGCTCTGAAATAACACTTCCCACTCCTTTCCGTATGTCCCCTGGCTGGCTGGAATAGAAATGATGAGCGTTTTCATTACTGTTCAAATTGCTTCTGGCTCCTAAAGATAAATCTTGAGGCATGGGGAGCTTTCCTAGGGCATCTGACCCATTCCAAGTTCAGGGTGATGGTCTTGAGCCAGTTCTGGGATAATTTATTTACAGAAAAGGACTAAAAACCCTAGCCTACAGACGGGACCACTAGAAGGATTAAATGAAGGTGTGTAGTCCCTGGGATGATGTCTAGCAACAGTAGACACTCAGTAAATATCAGTGGCTCTCTCCCATGGCTCACAAACACAATGATTCTAGTTTTATTTGTTGGGTTTGGTCACACCAGCAGACCCGACTCTGACACTTCTCCTCCAACTTTTCCCGACTTCCTGCCTCTCTGGGCTAATTTTGCCTCTGTTCCCCCCGCCTGGCTGCAGCTACTGCGGGCCCCCACCCGTCTACACAGAGCTTCCCCAAGCCCTGATAAGGCTGGGCTCCCTTCTCCACTAGGTTCAACGCAAGCATTTTTCCCAGAGAAACTTTGTGAAATGGGAAAATTCCGAATCAAAGATACAGGCTTCTCAGCTCCAGTAAGCTGGGGTCCCCAGGGCATAGAAGAGCAGGCATGGGGGTCACCCCACCCCCCCCATCTAGGACACACAGACACAAACACCCCAGACCCGGACCATGATTCACACCAAACAATGACTCACAGCTCCCAATTTAAGCAATGTAGCAATGTCCTACGTTAGAGAAAAACTGGAAACAATCTAAGAGACCCACATTAGGAAGATGGGACGGTCCTATGATGCCACAGCACACAGCTATTAGAGATTCTGGCGATGGGGAATTTTCAAGAACATGGAAGCATGCTTACAATGTAACTATTAGCTTAAAGAGCACATGCAAGAGAGAATATAAACCAGCAGATATGGATGATTTTTGAGAAAAGCCTTAAAAATGGCCTCTGAGTGGGGCTGAGGTTGGGACTCTCTCTCTTTTTTTTATTGTTTATTTGTTTTTGAGAGAACGAGAGACAGAGTGTGAACAGGGGAGGGGCAGAGAGAGAGGGAGACACAGAATCGGAAGCAGGTTCCAGACTCTGAGCTGTCAGCACAGAGCCTAACGCGGGGCTCGAACTCATAAACTGTGAGATCATGACCTGAGCTGAAGTTGGACGTTTAACCGATTGAGCCACCCAGGCACCCCATGGGACTCTCTTCTTCAGGGACAGTCTATCACCCATGAGCTGAGTAGCATTGGGCCAGCTCCTCAGTCTCTCTCTTTCAGGCTCCTTTATTTGTGCAACCAGATTATTATTTCCACGCCTGCTACGTGGGCTGCTATACAAATGAGAAATACACAAAGTGATTCATAGCAATAGTCTTATTATTAAATTATTAAAATTTAAATTTGTGCTGTTTGCTTTTGCTAATAGAAACCTGTTTGGCTTATATAACTACTGAGACAAAGTGAGGCAAACAAGAGAGAGAGGGGGAAAAAAAAAGAATAAAAAGGAAAGGCTTTGGGATTTAAATATCAAAGGCAGTCCTCTTCCATGCTGAAATTAACCAGAGATACTTGTTCCATGAAAATAATTGCCAGTTGTTTCTGTAATGACAAGATGCACTGGATTCTCCTGTAATGTCACCTGTCTTCTTTCAAGACGCCAAGCCACTGCACCTCCCCATCAGCACGCCCAGCACTGATGTCTTTGACACAATCCACACTCGCCGTGCCCTATCCGTACCCTACCCGGTTCCCTGAGAGCAGGCCTGGGGCCACACGGAGGTGCTCTGCCGTGGGCCTCTGCTCCCCTAAGAGTGCCGGGGCCCTCGGAACAGCCACTAAAACTGCAGCATGGGGTGGGATTAATTAAAAGGACCAGAACTCGCTTCTGGGTTCTCTGTCTCCTGGCTTGTTGGAATCTTTCCTTTGACCAGCATCTAACTTCGGCAGCTAATTGGGGCAGATCTGCTCTTGTAGAGAGAGATGATTTTATTCGTTACCAATGCTTGTTTACCTGCCCTTAGGGGAGGATTGGGAGAGGAAAATGATGAAATGTACCATTTCTGCTGGGAACTTGCGGGGAGTCAAATTAATGCTCTGCTGAAGCCCAGGGCTTAAATACAGTAGCCGCCCCCGGACCCCTAATCTGCAGGGGATCCATTCCAGGGCCCCCGGTGGGTGGCTGAAACCTCAGATAATGCTGAACCCCGCATATGCTATGTGTTTCCTATATCTCCATACCCTATGATGAAGTTTAATTTATAAATCAGGCATAGTAAGAGATTAACAATAACAAGGTAGAACAATTGTAACAACATGTGGTAAATAATGTCATGTGGATGTGGCCCCAAGCTCTCTCCTTACTGTACTGTACTCACATTTCTTTTCCTTGTGAGGGTGTGAGAGGGTAAAATGCCTTGGTGGGGAGATGAAGTGGGGTGAGGACAGAGGCACTATAATAAAGCACGAGGCGACTATGAACTTGGACCATACGTCAGGGGGAAAGTCATGTTTCCAGAGCATAGCTGATTGAGGGAGCCTGACACCAGCGAAGTGAAACCACAGATAGGCGGAGGGGGTGCCACTATACCAACACCAGGGAGGCCCAAACTCTGCCTCCCCTCCCAAGAGAAGACCAAACGTCCCCAACTCAGAAATCAATAGAATGGTGACTAACTCATTATAAAAGCCAAACTATTCACTGTTACCTTTTGTAGGATTCTGGTTTTGTTTCAAGGAAGTCCTAACTGACGTGGTATGAGAGTGTGGTAATACGTTAGAGCCCAGAGGTCTCTTTTTTATTCTTTCTTCCTCACACCTTCCTGCTCTTGTTTACGAATTCATTTAACAGACATCGTGGAGTATTTTTATATTGAGAACATACCTTCGTATGACATACATTCCATATATGCAGTTGGATAATTAAGAATCCGGCTGGCCTTTGTCCCTATGTTTGGAAAATAGCCGCTAAACCGTTGGGATGTCCTGAGTGATGAGCGTGTCTTTGTTATTCATGGTAGGCCTCTCAGCCCCCACCTGATAATTTATGCAAATGAGATAACTCAGGTGAGGGGCTGGACAGGCACATGGGTGTTCTCTTCCAAATGGGGCATAAGTGGTCAGACAGGAAACGAGTGGGAAGTTAGGAAGCAGAGTTAAAGGGCCCCCCAACCCACCCCTGTAACGTGGATACATTAACCTTCCCGATACATCTATGACATAGGGTCTGTATACACAAAAATAAACTCAAAATGGATGAAAGACCTAAATGTAAGACAGGAAACCATCAAAATCCTAGAGGAGAAAACAGGCAGCAATCTCTTTGACCTTAGCCGCAGCAACTTTCTTACAAGACATGTCTCCGGAAGGGAAACAAAAGCAAATATGAACTATTGGGACATCACCAAGGTTAAAATCTCCTGCAGAGCAAAGGAAACAATCAGCAAAACTAAAAGGCAACCAACAGAGTGGGAGAAGATTTTTGCAAGTGATGTATCAGATAAAGGGTTAGTATCCAAAATCTACAAAGAACTTATGAAATTCAACACCCAAAAACCAAATAATCCAGTAAAGAAATGGGCAGAGAACATGAACAGATGCTTTTCCAAAGAAGACATCCAGATGGCTAATAGACACATGAAAAGATGCTCAATATCACTCACCATCAGGGAAATACAAATCAAAACCATGATGAGATACCACCTCACACCTGTCAGAATGGCTAAAATTAACAACTTCAGAAACAACAGACGTTGGCAAGGATGTGGAGAAAGGGGAACCCTTTTGCAAAGTTTGTGGGAATGCAAACTGGTGCAGCCACTCTGAAAAACAGTATGGAGTTTCCTCAAAAAATTAAAAATAGGACTATCCTACAACCCAGCAATTGCACTATAGATATTTATCCAAAGGCTACAAAAATGCTGATTTGAAGGGGCACATGCACCCCAGTGTTTATAGCAGTCAAATTATCGAAAGAGCCCAAATTTCCATTCACTGATGAATTTGAATAAAGAAGATATGGTATATACATAGAATGGAATAGTACTTGACAATGAAAAAGAATGAATTCCTGCCGTTTGCAAAAACACTGATGGAACGAGAATGTATTATGCTAAGTGAAAGAAGTCAGTCAGAGAAAGAAAATATCATCATTTTTCACTCATATGTGGAATTTAAGAGTCAAACAGATGAACAAAGGGGAAGGGAAGGAAAAATAAAAACAGACAGAGGGGCACACCGTACAGGAAAAAAAAAAAAAAACCCAGAAGAGAGTATCAAAGAACTGTGGGGGAAACTACAAAATCTGTAATATGCCTACAGTGGGAATGCCTAGAAGAAAAGAGAAAGATAGGAACAGAGGAAATATTTGAGGCAATAACGATGAGAATTTCCTCAAATCAGCATCAGATACTAAACTGCAGATCCAGGAAGCTCAGAAAACACGAAACAGTATAAATGCTAAAAAAACAAACAAAAAGCAAAAAAACTACTCCTAGGCATATCATATTCAAATTTCAGAAAAATCAAAGATTTAAAAAAAAGCTCTTGAAAGAAGTCAGATTAAAAAAAAAAATCTTACCTACAGAGGAAAAAGATAAAATTTACACCCAACTTCTCAGAAACCATGCAAGAAGAGAATGGAGTAAAATACTCGAGTTGTTGAGTGAGGAAAAATCCCCCCACCAACCTAGAATTCTGTACCCTGCAAAATTAACCTTCAAAAGTGAATGAAAAGTAGGGCCACCTGGGCGGCTGAGTCAATAAAGCATCTAACTTCGGCTCAGGTCATGATCTCACAGTTCGTGGGTTCAAGCCCCACGTCGGGCTCTGTGCTGACAGCTCAGGGCCTGGAGCCTGCTTCAGATTCTGTGTCTCCCCCTCTCTCTGCCCCTCCCTGGCTCACATTCTGTCTCTTTCTCTCTCAAAGATAAACATTAAAATTTTTTTTCAAAAAAGTGAATGAAAAGTAAAGACTTTTTCAGACAAACATTGAGGGAGTTTGGTGCCAGTAGATCTGCCTTGCAAGAAATGTTAAAAGAAGTTCTTCAGAGAGAAGGAGCCTAATATAGGTCAGAAACTCAGACATTCATAAAAAGAAGAGCATAGGAGAATAATAAGTAAAGGTGAAAATGAAAGCTTTTTTTCTTATTTTTAATTAATCTAACAGATTATTATCTGTTAATATTATTTATTGATTATTATCTATTAATAATCTAACAGATTATTATTTTGTTCAAAATATTCACGAAATACTTAGGTATAAATCTCACAAGTTATTTTGTCAAAATAATAATAGCAGTAATGTTTTTGATTATCTATATGTTTATGTCTAAGTGGGTGGGAGGGAGGAATTAGAAACGTTTTGTTATTATAAAGTACTAACAGTAGCAGTGAAGTAAGGTAGTATAATTTGTAAGCAGACTTAGCTTAGTTGAAAATATATATTACAAAGTCTTGAGGGATCACTAAAGAAAGTTTAAAAAAGGATGGGGGGATTGATATGCTAGGAAAAGAGATAAAACGGAGTCATATAAAATGCTCAGTTAAAACCACAATAGGCAGAAGTGGGGAACAAAGAACAAAGGTGACAAATAGTAAAAACAGCAACAGATATGGTATAGATATTCATCAAACTATATCAGCAATCACCTTAAATGTCAATGGTCTAAAATATGGCAATTAAAAAACAGATTGTCAGAGTGGATCAAGACAATAAATTGTCTATTTATTGCTATATGGTGTCTATAAGAAACCCAATTAAAATATAAAGACACATGGGGCAGCTGGGTGGCTCAGTCGGTTTCCATCTGACTCTTGATTTTGGCTCAGGTAATGATCTTACATTTTGTGGGATTGAGCCCCACATCGGGCTCTCTCCTGACAGTGCAGAGCCTGCTTGGGATCCTTTCTCTCCCTCTCTCTCTGCCTTTCCCCTACTCTCTCTCTTTTCAAAAAAATAAATGAAGTTTTTTAAAAAATATAAGACACATATAGATTAAAAGTACACAGATGGAGAAAGATATACCATGCTGACATCAAAGGAAAGCAGTAAAAACTATATTAATTTCAAACAGAGGATACTTTGCAAGAAGAGTTAACAGGAAAAAAGGAGGGCATTATACTATTAAAGGGACCAATACAGAAAATATAACAAGCCTTACTGTATATGTGCCTAACAACAGAGCATGAGAATACATGAAGGCAAATGCTGATAGAACTGTAAGGAAAATAAGTGAACCATTCTTAAAGTCAAAGACTGAAACACCTCTCTGTCAGAAATGGACAGATGCAGCAGGCCCAAAACCAGTGAGGACATAGTTGAACTCAACACCACCATCAACCAACTGGATACAATGAGCATCTATAGACTATTTCATCCAACAGCAGTAGAATATACAGTCTTCTCAGGTTCACATGGACATTCAGCAAGATAGACCAAATTCTGGGCCATAAAACACAACTTATCAAACTTAAGAGAATATAATCATACAGTGTCTGGTCTCAGACCATAGTGGAATTAAACTAGAAATAAATAACAGAATATGCTGGAAAATCCCCCAATACTTGAAGATTATACAACACCTTTCTTAATAGCACATGGATCAAAGAAGAAATCTCAAGAGAAATTTTAAAATAACTTGATCTAAATGAAAATGAAAACACAACTCATCAAAATTTGTGGGATGCATCAAAAGTAGTGCTTAGAAGAATATTTGTAGCATTGAATGAATATGTTAGAAAAGATGAAACATTTAAAATCAGTAAGTTTCCATTATAGGAGACTAGAGAAAGAAAAGCAGATTAAACCAAAGTAAGCACATCATACGGGAAGTCCTAGCTAATGCAATAAGAGAATAATAGGAAATAAAAGATATACATATTGAAAAAAAAAAAGAAATAAAACTATCTTTGTTCACAGATGACATGGTCATCTATGAAAAATATTTGAAAGAATTGACCAAAAAAATCTGGAACTAAGAAGTGGTTGATTATAGCACAGTTGCAAGATAACAAGTCAATTGCTTTCTTATATACTAGCAATGAAAAAAATCGAATTTTAAATTTAAAATATTACCATTTACATTAATATTAAAGAAAATGAAATACTTAGGCATAAATCTCTCAAGTTATATAAGATCTATATCAAAAATAAAAACTCTGATGAAAGATATCAAATAAGAACGAATTAAATGGAGAGATATTCCATGTTCATGGATAGGAAGACTCAATATTGTCAAGATGTTCATTCTTCCTGACTTGATCTATAGATGCAATACTGTCCCACTCAAAATCTCAGCAAGTTATTTGGTTGATATCTGCAAACTAATTCTAAAGTTGATCTGGGGAAACAAAAGACTCAGAATAATTAACTCCTAACATTGAAGGAGAATAAAGATGGAGGACAGACACTATCCTGCTTTGACTTACAATAAAGCTACAGTAATCAAGACAGCATGGTATTCATGAAAAAATAGACAAATAGGGGGTGCCTGGGTGGCTCAGTTTGTTAAGCATCCAACTTCAGCTCAGGTCATGATCTCTCAAGCCCCGCATTGGGCTCTGTGCTGACAGCTCAGAATCTGGAGCCTACTTCGGATTCTGCATCTCCCTCTCTGTCTCTGCCCCCCCCTCTTGTGCTCTGTCTCTCTCAAAAATAAATAAACATTTTTAAAAAAACAGAAAAATAGATCAACAGAATGAGACAGACAGCCCAGAAATAGACCCACATTAATACAGTGAACTGATCTTTGCAAAAAAGCAAAGGCAATATGATAGAGCAAAGATGGTCTTTTCAACAAATGGTACTGGAATAATAGATATGCACAATCCCCCCCCCAAAAAAAAGTCTAGACACAGACTTTATACCTTTCACAAAAATTAACTCAAATTGGGTCACAGACATAAATGTTTACATTTACACAAAACTGTAAGATTCCTAAAAAAGAACAGGAGAAAATCTTGATGACCTTGGGTGTGGTGATGACTTAAAAAAATGTTTTAATGTTTACTTATTTTTGAAAGAAAGAGAGAGAGAGAGAGCATGAACAGGGGAGGGGCAGAGAAAGGGGGAGACACAGAATCCAAAGCAGGCTCCAGGCTTCAAGCTGTTAGCACAGAGCCTGAAGCAGGGTTTGAACGCATGAACTGTGAGATCACGACTTCACTCGAAGTCAGCATTTAACCAAATGAACCACCCAGGTGCCCCATGGTGAAGATTTTTTAGATAAAACACCAAAAGCACGATCCATGAAAGAAACCACTGATAAGCTGGGCTTCCATAAAATTAAAAACTTCTCTTCTGGGAAAGACAATGTCAAAAGAATGAGAAGATATGCCACAGACATAGAGGAAATATTTGCAAAGACACATCTGATAAAGACCGGTAATCTAAAAATACACAAAGAACTCTCAAAACTCAACCAAAACAACACAAATGATCTGATTAAAGGATGGGCAAAAGATGTGAACAGACCCTCACAAAAGATTTATGGATGGCAAGTGAACATATGAAAAGATATTTCTATCTTTCCAAAAAACATATGAAAAGGTATTCAACATCATATGTCATTAGGGAATTAGAGTGAAAACGAGATACCAGTATTCACCTATGAACATCCTAAAACTAAAGTACTAACAACATCAAATACTGGTGAGAATGGAGGGCAATAGGAAATTTTGCTCATTGTTTCTGGGAATGAAAAACAGTACAGCCACTTAGGAAGATGCTTTGTCTGTTCACTGCAAAACTAAACATACTCTCCCCTTTTTGACTCAGCAACGGTGCTTCTTGGTATTTACCCAAGTGAACTGAGATCTCATGTCTACACAAAACCCAGCAAGTAGTTGTTTATAGCAACTTTATTCATAGTCGCCAAAACTTAGATGCAATCAAGATATCCTTCAGCAAGTGAGTGGCTCAATAAATCGGTACATGCAGACAATGTATTATTGTTACACTGTATTAATACAATGTATTAATGTATTGGATATTATTCAGCTTTAAAGTACAAAGGAGCTTTCAAGCCACTGAAAGACCTGGAGGAACCTTAAATGCATATTACTAAGTGAACAAAGGCAATCTAAAAGGGCTACATACTGTAGGATTCCAAACGGTGACATTCTGGAAAAAGAAAAACTATGGAGACAGTAAGAAGATCTGTGGTTGCCAGGGATCAGTAGGGAGGGAAAAAGGAAGGGGCAAGGCAGAGGATTTTTAGGACAGTGAAACTGTTTTATAAGACTCCACAGTGGTGATTACGTGTCACTCTACATTTGTCAACACCCACAGAAGATACAACACCAAGAATGAGCCTTAAAGGTCACCAGTGGACTCGGGGTGATGTGCGGAGGCAGGCTCCTTGGTGACAATAAATGTACCTTTCTGGTGTAGGAGGTTTATAGTGGGGGGGAGCTTTTGGGGGTGAGGGATATGGGGGGCAGTTCCCTGTATTTGCTGCTCAATTTTGCTGTGAACTGCTTTAAAGCTGATCAAAAAATTAAAGTAACTTAATCAAAGACAAGCTTTAAATGACCAAATTGCTCCTTCTTCCTGTTCCCACAGTTGTGGCTGGAACTTCTATTTTTCCATCCACATCATTTCATTCAGGGTTCATGTTTCACATGGCTTTTTGGGTCCACAAACCATGAGTGCAAACATTCTCCACCCTCTGCTGGAGTTTCTGCACACTGTCAGGGTGAAGCAAGAGTGTCAATTTCCAATCTTCTTTTTTAAATGCTTATTTATTTATTTTGAGAGAGAGAGCTGGGAGAGAGAGAGAGAGAAAGAGAGAGAGAGGGAGATGGATGCATAGAATTCCAAGCAGGCTCCACACACTACACAGCCTGGAATGGGACTTGAACCCATAAACTGTGAGATCACGATCTGAGCCAAAATCAAGAGTCGGGTGCTTAACCAACTGAGCCACCAAGTCACCCCTCCTATATATATATATATATATATGTTTTAAATGTTTACTTATTTTTGAGACAGAGGGAGACAGAGCATGAGCAGGGAGGAGCAGAGAGAGAGGGAGACTCAGAATCCGAAGCAGGCTCCAGGCTCTGAGCTGTCAGCACAGAGCCCGACACGGGGCTCAATCCGACAAACCATGAGATCCTGACCTGAGCCAAAATCAAAAGTCGGGTGCTTAACCGACTGAGCCTCCCGGGCGCCCCTCCAATATTCCTTTGAAGACAAATATGGACAAATCAGATCTCCGTGTCAGGATGATGTCACAGTGACAAAATCAAAGCCACTGGCTGCAGTAAGAGTTTGGGGAGGCCAGCCAGGTCCCTGGCTTTCAAATGCCATCACACCCCATTTTTCAAATGAACTTACACAGAGTCTCAAAGTGGAGAAGAGTTTAAAAAAAAAAAAAAAAACTGAACAAAAACTAGAGCTGTCCTGGCACCTGATTCTGACACGTTGCATTTTCTAACACAGTCCTTATTCCTCCCAGTTCATCAACTGAGACATATAATAGACATCCTTTCCAGATTATTGTCCAAAACACTGGTGACAACATTGAACAGGACAGGGCTCAGTAGCATGATTTGGAAACTGCCCTCTTCTTCCACATATATAGACACATTTGCAAAGAGGTAATGATGTAACTATTTTGGACATTCTGTTATAAAAGTTTCCAAATGCCCAGAAAAGTAAGGGAATAGAATAGAAACACCTAGGTATAGATTTTACTTTTGTCATTATTTTTCTGTATTTCTGTCACAAATATAGCACTGATTCTTTTTCCTAATTTGGACAAACCAGCTATAAAAGACATTGAGGGACTGTCAGAGGGTGTCTGCATTTTAAAAGGACAATTCTGCAAAGTCCGGGGCTCCTGGGAACTTTTTGGGACCCACCGGCCCAGCCTCCCTTGTGCTTTGCACATGGGGATGGCGGGCTCCAAACAAGGAAAAGCCCAAAAAGCCCCCAGGAAGCTCCACAGCCTGGCTTCTGTTTACCCTTTAGCTAGCTCCTGCCCCGTGCTCCCCAAAAGGCATCCTGCGTTCCAACCACATCACACCTGCATTCCTGCAAATATGTCACAGATCACAATGCTCTGTGACTTTGTTCTACCTTTAAGATGAAGCTGAGGCATCACTTCCTCCAGGAAGCCTCCAGATAGCCTTGACCTACCTCCACCATTGCAGGGTAAGGTGGATGAAGGGTGCAGATGCGTCGGGCAGAAGCCAGCACCCCCAGGAATGGATACCTACCTAACAGCCTAGGTAGGTGGAACCAAATCTGAACCTGCAAACCGCAGGGAAGTGTTAGGAGGGCCTGGGGAATTGACCTATAAAAGGAAACCCCAAAAGTGAAGTAAGTATTCCTAAGACAGTCACTCAAAATGGGGTTGGGAAGGTATTGAGGAAGCAAGACCTTTGCATCGCCTCCTGTTCTGGAACACCATGAACTCTTGACTTTCGTCCAGTGACCAGGTCTTAGAAGACTGTGGACTGTAATAGACACAATGTAGCACCTGTTGGCTACGGAGTCAGTCCTGCGTTAGGTGCTCAGTTTAACTCCGTCAGCACCAATCACCATTCCTTCAGAAGAAGTTTAGTAAACTCGTGGATTTTGCCTTTAGAAGTCTGTCTGTCCCACTTGGAATTCTGAGCACAATTTCCATTTCTGCCCTCTGTCTCCCATCCTGCAAGTCCTTAGACCCCCCCAAAAAAAACACTCTTGGTTGCTTTACAGACTCTTCTTGATTGACATAACCTAATGCCTAGATTCTAGACCCAAACAAAAGCCAGACAAAACAAATACCCAAATGACCACTAGCTGTAACTAAAAGCCATAAACCCAAAAAGAACAGATCAGGAAAACGTTTAGTCATAAGGTACCTCCGTGGCTCCGTGCCCAGGAATAAGGTCCTCAGGACGGGCCCCTGGGAACTCTGAAGACCCTCTCCTTGCCCTGCACTCTCCCAGGACACGCCAAGTCAAGGAACTGAACCCTCTACATTGTCACCATTGTCTGTTTCTGTATCTCCCATCTCCCCACTCCCCTCGAGGGCAGGGGCTGGTCTCATTCTCTCTCTCTCCCTGTCCTAACCCCCAGTGTTCTGGCAGAGGTCTGGCACAGAACCAGCCTGTAAAACACTGGAAGTGCGAATATTGAACCAGCCTTGTAACCCAGGAATGAATCCCACTTGATCTTGGTGGATAATTCTTTTTATGTGCTGTTGAATTCAATTTGCAAGTATCTTGTTGAGGATTTTTGCATCTGTATTCATCAAGGATATTTGCCTGTAGTTCTCTTTTTTTTCTGGGTCTCTGTCTGCCTTGGGAATCAGAGTGATGCTGGCTTCATAAAATGAGTCTGGAAGTTTTCCTTCGATTTCTATTTTTTGGAATAGTTTGAAGAATGGGTAATAGTAGAAGAATGGGTATTAATTCTGTTTTAAATGTCTGGTAGAGTTCCCTGGGGAAGCCATCTGGTCCTGGGCTCTTATTTGTTGGGAGATTTTTGATAACTGATTTGGTTTCCTCACTTGTTATGGGTCTGTCCAGGTTTTCTATCTCCTCCTGTGTGAATTTTGGTAGTGAGTGTGTGTTAGGAATTTGTCCATTTCTTCTAAGTTGTCCAATTTGTTGGCATATAATTTTTCATAGTATTCCCTGATAATTGCTGTTATTTCTGAGGGGTTGGTAGTAATCAGTCCATTTTCATTCATGTGTCTATTTGAGTGCTCTCTCTTTTCTTTTTGAGAAGCTTGGCTAGAGGTTTGTCAATTTTGTTTATTTTTTTCAAAAAACCAACTCTTGGTTTCATTGATCTGTTCAACTGTATCTTTGGTTTCTATATTGTTTATTTCTGCCCTGATTTTTATTATTTCTCTTCTTCTGCGGAGTTTGGGGTGCTCTTGTTGCTCTGCCTCTAGTTCCTTTAGGTGCACTGTTAGATTTTGTACGCTTTTTCTAATTTCTTGGTATTGACCTGGATTGCAATGTACTTTCCTCTTAGGACTGCCTTTGCTGCATCCCATAGAGTTTGGATTCTTGTATTTTCATTTTAATTTGTTTCCATATATTTTTTAATTTCTTCTTTAATTGCCTGATTGGCCCATTTGTTTTTTAGTAGGGTGTTCTTTAACCTCCATGTTTTTGGAGGTTTTCCAGACTTCTTCCTGTGATTGATTTCGAGTTTCATAGCATTGTGATCTGAGAGTGTGCATGGTATGATCTCAATTCTTTTATATTTATTGAGGGCTGCTTTATGTCCCAGTATGTGATTTATCTTGGAGAATGTGTCATGTGCACTTCAGAAGAAAGTGAATTCCATGGCCTCAGGATGTAGAGTTCTAAATCTGTCAGATCCATCTGGCCCAATGTGTCATTTAAGTGCATTGTGTCTTTATTGATTTTCTGTCTAGTTTATCTATCCATTGCTCTAAGTGGAGTATTAAAGTCCCCTGCTATTAGCACGTTCTTATCGATAAGAGTGTTTCTGTTTGTGATTGTTTTATGTATTTAGGCACTCCCATGTTTGGTGTGTAGACATTTATAATTGTTAGCTCTTCCTGATGGATAGACCCTGTAATTATTACATAATGCCCTTCTTCATCCCTTGTTACTGTCTTTATTTAAAGTCCAGTTTGTCTGATATAAGTATAGCTACTCCAGCTTTCTTTTGACTTCCAGTAGCATGATATACATTTCTCCATCCCCTTACTTTCAATCTGAAGGTGTCCTCAGGTCTAAAATGAGTTTCTTGTAAACAGCAAATAGATAGATTTTGGATTTTTTTATCCATTCTGCCACGCTATGTCTTTTTATTGGGGCATTTAGTCCGTTTACATTCAGTGTTATTATTGAAAAATATGGGTTTAGAGTCATCGTGTCCTTTGTGGGATTTATGCTTGTGGTGGTGTTTCTGGTATCTTGCGTTCCTTGCAACATAAAATTCAATCAATGTGATACATCACATCAACAAAAGAAAAGATAAAAACCATATGATCCTGTCAATAGATGCAGAAAAAGCATTTGACAAAATACAGCATCCCTTCTTAATAAAGACCCTCGAGAGAGTCGGGATAGAAGGAACTTACTTAAACATCATAAAAGCCATCTATGAGAAGCCCTCAGCTAACATCGTCCTCAACGGGGAAAAACTGAGAGCTTTCCCCCTGAGATCAGGAACACGACAGGGATGTCCACTCTCACCACTGTTGTTTAACATAGTGCTGGAAGTCCTGGCATCAGCCATCAGAAAACAAAAGGAAATAAAGGGCATCAGAACTGGCAAAGAAGAAGAAAAACTTTCACTTTTTGCAGACGACATGATACTCTACATGGAAAACCCGACAGTCTCCACCAGAAGCCTACTAGAACTGATCCAAGAATTCAGCAAAGTTGCAGGGTACAAAATCAGCATACATAAATCAGTTGCATTTTTATACACCAACAATGAAGCAAAAGAAAGAGAAATCAAGAAACTGACCCCATTCACAATTGCACAAAAAACCATAAAATACCTTGGAATAAACCTAACCAAAGATATAAGAGATCTGTATGATGAAAACTATAGAAAACTTTTGAAGGAAATTGAAGAAGACACAAAGAAATGGAAAAACATTCCATGCTCATGGATTGTAAGAATAAATATAGTGAAAATGTCATTACTACCCAAAGCAATCTACACGTTCAATGCAATCCCAATCAATATTGCACCAGCATACTTCTCAAAACTAGAACAAACTATCCTAAAATTGTATGGAACCACAAAAGACCTCGAATAGCCAAAGTAATATTGAAGAAGAAAACCAAAACGGGAGGCATCACCATCCCAGACTTTAACCTCTACTACAAAGCTGTCATCATCAAAACAGTATGGTATTGGCACAAAAACAGACACATAGACCAATGGAATAGAATTGAGACTCAGAATTGGACCCAAAAGCATACAGCCAACTAATCTTTGACAAAACGGGAAGGAGTATCCAATGGAAAAAAGACAGCCTCTTTAACAGATGGTGCTGGGAGAATTGGACAGCAATGTGCAGAAGAATGAAACTAGATCATTTTCTCACACCATACACAAAGATAAACTCAAAATGGATAAAGGACCTGAAAATGAGACAGGAAAACATCAAAACCAAAGAGGAGAAAACAGGAAACAACATCCTTGACCTCCACCGCAGCAATTTCTTACTTGACACATCCCCAAAAGCAAGGGAATCAAGAGCAAAAATAAACGATTGGGACCTCATCAAGATTAAAAGCTTCTGCACAGCCAAGGAAACAACCCAGAAAATTAATAGGCAACCAACGGAATGGGAAAAGATAGTTGCAAATGACATATCAGATAAAGGGTTAATATCCAGAATCTATAAGGAACTCACCAAACTACACGCCCGAAAAACAAACAACCCAGTGAAGAAATGGGCAGAAGACATGAACAGACACTTCTCCAAAGAGGACATCCAGATGGCCAACAGACACATGAAACGATGCTCAGCATCCCTCCTCATCAGGGAAATACAAATCAAAACCACACTGAGATACCACCTCACGCCAGTCAGAGTGGCTAAAATGAGCAAATCAGAGAACTCTAGATGCTGGCGAGGATGTGGAGAAACGGGCACCCTCCTACACTGTTGGTGGGAATGTAAACTGGTACAGCCCCTCTGGAAAACAGTGTGGAGGTTCCTCAGGAAACTAACAATAGAACTCCCCTATGACCCAGCAATAGCACTGCTAGGAATTTACCCAAGGGATACAGAAATGCTGAGGCATAGGAGCACATGTACCCCAATGTTCATAGCAGCACTCTCCACAATAGCTAAAACATGGAAAGAGCCTAAGTGTCCATCAACAGATGAATGGATCAAGAAGATGTGGTTTATCTATACCATGGAATACTACATGGCAATGAGAAACAATGAAATCTGGCCATGTGTAGCAACATGGATGGACCTTGAGGGTGTTATGCTGAGTGAAATAAGTCAGGCAGAGAAGGACAAATATCGTATGGTTGCACGTATAGGAGGATTAGGAGGAACTTGACGGAGGAACAAGGGGGAGAAGAAGGGCGGAAATGGTGGGGGAAAGGGAGAGAGGGAAACCATGAGAGACTCCTGAATGCTGAGAACAAACTGAGGGCTGAGGGGGTGGGGAGGAGCGGAAGGGGGTGATGGGCATGGAGGAGGGCACTTGTGGGGACGAGCACTGGGTGTTATATGGAAACCAACTTGACAATAAACTATTAAAAAAAAATTAAAAAAATGAATAAAACACCGAAGTTTTCTGCGTGGCCGCAGCGCCCTCTGCCGGGCGGACCCCGCAGCGCGGGGCACTCACCGGAGTTGGGGCGTTCACCACTGACAGGTTGTACCCGTAGAGGAAAGAGGAGCCGAAGGCGCCCAGGAGAGAGGCGACGACGAGCGAGCAGGACCAGTCCTGGAAAGCGGAGGGAGGACAGCACGTCAGATCCGGCCGGTGGGCAAGAGCTGGGGGCCCGCGGGACGCACGTGGGCTGTCCCCTCGGCTGGGGAAGCGGCCCCAGAGAATTCCCGGAATGCCACCTTCCCGCTGGCACGTGGGGTCACTGTCCATGTCCACCTACGCAGGCGGGGCGCTGGGTAAGTGGGTCAGCCCACGGAGTTCAGTTTGCTGAACGGATCCGTGACTCAAGACCTAATGTCGTTAGCAGGTGCTCTGTAAGCAGCCACACGCTATTATTTTAGCTGAATTTGGCCACTTTCTGAACCACGGCAGGAGCAAAAAACAAAGCCAGACTTAGCCGCCCATAGAAGCAGCTGGCACTTCCAAGAGGTATGGGCCAGGCATTGTGCTGAGCACTTGCAGGGTATTATCTCATGGAATGCCCGGATCAGTACTGTTTTCTCCTGATTTGATAGGTGAGGAAAGAGGCACAGAGATATCCATGGTGCTGTCTGGGATGGGGACCGGAACCTTGAAGTCACCCGCTGCACCACACCCCCTCTCCCCCATTGCCTCGTCATCTGGGAACAGTGTCTAGAGGCCCGAGGCTGCTCCCAGCTCACGTGCACGGACACATGCACACGACTGCACCCGCTGTTCTAGGCTGAGCTGTCAATCTACAGGACACCATGAGCACCGCAGGAGACGCAGGGCTCAGCCTGGAGAATGCGGCATCTGCCTCCGTGTAACCCTGTCCTTCTTCCAGAGATGGTTACAATCAGGACAGGACCCTTTAGAAGAAACATCTGGGCCCCTTGGCCAGAGCTGACCCGCTGGCAGGGGCTGGAGGCGGGTGTGTGTGTGTGTGTGTGTGTGTGTGTGATCCCAGGCTGGCCAGGGGAATGTGGGCCACCCTCCAGATGGAAGGCATCCAGGTGCTCTTGGAAGGCACCTTCTCTGTTATCATCTAACATGCGTGCGTGCATCAAGCCAGGCCCTGATAAAGCTCCAAAGACAGTGGTAAACAAAAGAGACAAGGTCCACAGTTCAGAGAACTGTGTCGGTCAAATATTGTTTGGAAGAGAGAGCTGGACCCCAATAGCCGGTTCCCTGCTCTGCCCACGTCAGTAGTCTCCTCTAGCATGCAATGTGGTGCTGGATGGTTCCACCACTCAGCTGTGGGAACCTGAGCCAATTTCTTGACCTTTCTGGGTCTCAGCTTGCCCAGCTATAAAGTGGATCTAATAGCACAGGCCACACGGGCTGTCGAAGAATCAATGTGTTGCCAGATGAAGATGTTTCTAATGTTGTGTGCACGCAGGGAGTGTTCAGAGAGGCCATTTACTCTTTCTACTTTCCCTCTGGCCCGTACAGAATGGCTGGTGTTCCAACTAGGTGCCAAGGTGTCTCCTGCCTGTGGGGATCTTGTGCATCAAAGCCCCCTTCCCAACGCCTTCTCCTCTGAAAGCTCCACTTCCTCTCTGATTCAACTCTGTTCTACTCCCAGCTCTGCCACTCATGACTGTGACCTTGGGCCAGTTACACAGCTGCTCTATGACTCAGTGTGCTTATCTGAAAATGGGGATGATAAGAGGCCCCACCTCCCGGGCTGTTACGCTGCAGAAAGAAGTTAAAGCAGGCAAGGCCTCCCCTATCCCGTGGCAGGTGCCTGTGGGTGTTAGCCGCAGAGTTTGGACAGTGGGCAAGGGTCTTTTGGGGGGAGGGGGCTTGTTTCCAGGCACTGAGCCTGCTGCAGAGAAGGTATTCGGTACATGCTAGTGATAAGATGGAAGCGAGAAAGAGGGCTTATAAGCCACAGGGATGGATGTTGCCAGGTATGGGCCCAGAATATGTCTCAGCAGTAACTGCAGAACTGAATGAAATTCGTTGATAGAACAGAATTGCATTTTGGACAAAGTGCCCGTTCTCCATGGTCTTATATCTTTCCACTTACCTTTTGGGTCTCAGCTCAGATGTCATGCTTCCTGACACCCTGGCCTGTCCTGGGCACCTTCTCTTCCTGGGCCCCTTCGCCTCCAGCCCTGATCGCTGTCCCCTTCCTGCACCCATCAGAGGCTAGAGAAAGGCAGGTGGGAGTCTCTCCTTGGAGCTCCCGCCACTGCCTGGCCAGCCCGTGCCCACCACCCTCACTGCCAGCCCTGGGGACAGACGTACCTGCTGTGGGGGCGGGGAAGGAAAAGAGGACACCACCCAGCCCAGGCGAGGCTGTTCGTGAGCACAGCCATGTTGCCAGAGCCCAAGCTCCGTGGCCAAGGTCACGGAGGCCAGGGTGCCGACTCTCACTGCAGGCTTCTATGACCCAGGGCCCCAGGCAGCGGAGGCAGCCGCCCACGCTTTCTGTGTTTACCTTTCTGGTGCTCCTGCCTGATGTCCCTCTCGGGGCGCGGCCATGCTCAGCGGCGGCCCCCGGATGGCCAGGGCCATACATCAGGGGAGCCTGAGCCCAGGAGTCCATGCTCCGCAGGCCGCGGGCCGTCCCAGGGCATCTCGGAGCAGGGGGCAGAGTCCACGAGGGGGCGGGGGCCTGGCAGGAAATGCGGCCGTCCTGTCTTGTCTGAACAGGAAGCAGGCACCATGGGCTTTCCGCCCAGCGCTGTCATAGCAGCAACCCAGGCATCCTGGAAGGGAAGCTTGCCTTCTCAGGAATCACCACCCAGGGTATAGATTTTTCCTTGAGCACCTTTTATTTTCCTGGCCAACAAGGCTCACAGGCAGGGAGGGAAGGGAGCGCTCATAAACCCGGGGTGCCTCTCCAAGGATTGGGACAGAACTCAAACCGATGGCAGCAAAGCCGGGTGGGGCCCCAACCCTGCCTCTCTAACTGTGTGTCCTTAGCCTGGCCACTTTGCTTCTCTGAGCTATTGCATTTACAAGCGCAGAACGGAAGATGGATCCTGCCTGGACTGTCCTGTAGTTCTTCTGAGGCTCAGATAGTAAACACACAGCTCCGAGCAGCATGCTGGACGTGGGCACTACCACCCGGCAGCTCTGGTACAAATGGGGAGGCCCTGGGTTCAGAAGCAAAAGGATCTGCCACTTGGTCATTCCTCTGTGCTGCTCGTTCAGCGTTGGCTCGGGGAATACCTCCCACGCATCCGCCCCAGGCTGGCTCAGCTCAGGGAGAGCACTAAGGAGGCAAGACCTCCCATGCACCCCAGACGTCATGAGAATTTATTCACCACATGGCCAACTTGCCCTGGATGTCCAAGAAGCATACCTTTAATGGTGACAGGTTTAGGACAGCTTGCCTCGGCCATTTGCACCCAGAGGCAGAGAGCAGAGGTGGAGGCCGGTGGGCAAAAAGGCATGTTTAGGGAATGCAGAGCCCTAGGAGGCCAGGGAGGCCTCAAGTCCACAAAAAGACACAAGAAGCCAGCAAAGTAGGTCTGTGGATCACAGACAGTGAAGGTGGGGCTGGATCATGGAAGACTTTCCGGAAGAGGTGATTTCTGAGTAACCCTGGGAAACACGCAGGCCGAGGAGCATGTGGGGCGGGCGGGCACGGAGCCAAGGCCCGCAGGCACAGATAGCCTGGAGGATGCCGGGAAGGAAAGTAATTGAGGGCAGCTGGGGCCTGAAGGATGGGAAGGGGCAGGGAGGGGACGCTGTGCCATCCTGATGGGGACTTAATATTCACCCGTATTTCTCCCTCCCCTCCCCCTTCCTTAGCTCAGGCCCTTTCTCCCTGGCTTCCTCATCTGTAATAGGGGGTCTCATCTGATCTTGCTAAAACTCAATCTGAATCAGGTGCTGTCTCCCCACCCCCACCCATATGCTTCCTCATTAGGGTTGAAAACTCAGTAAGCCCCAGGCCCCAGGAGGTCAACACAAATGTAGATAAAGTAGGAGGAAGGTTGGGGGGGTGGGGGGGGCGGTGGTGTCTGGGATGCGCCTGCGCCACGAAGGCTTCCAAGGTCAGCAAGCATTGTCCAGCAGGTACCCCGAGTGTGGACTTGAGGCCCCGTCAAATTCCCTCCCCGGCCAGGACACAGACCAGCCCAGAGGTGAGCAGGGACTTGCCCGAAGTCACACAGCAGTGTCCGGGCTCCAGCTCTTCCGAGAGCCTGGCCTTCAAGCTAACTGCACTTCCTTCCTTCAGGCAGGCGAGTGATCCCAAACTCCCAGGGCTTTTCAGAGTGACCCAGGGAACAGCCCTGCTTTCTAGAAACCCTCAGTGAAGCCGATAGGAGCTGCCCCCTCACTTTGCCACAGCGTGGCGGTTTACAACCCGCACATGGGTGGTGCACTGCCTGGGTGTGAGCCTCCCCTCAGCCACTTGCAGGCTGTGAGCTCTTGCACAAATCACTTGGCCTCTCTATGGCACCATGTCTTCATGTGTAGCGTGGCCATGATAACAGTGCCACCACCTCACAGACCTGTGGAAGATTCCATGAGTTTATACTCGAAAAACACCTAGAACCATGGCATCTAAGACAAAACCAGCATGCAGCCAGCACGCAATACAGCCGTCCCCAGATAAGGTGCTATATCTGTACCCAGATGTTCTCGTCCCTTTCTAAATCCGTGACGTCATGCAGACTCTGGGGAGAAAGATTTGACCCCTTCTAGGGAATCAGTGTCCTCAGTGGTAGAAGGGGCGGTCTGGGGCCAGGTTGATGTCACTGGACAGTTGCTAAGGTCTGTCTGTTCTAGGGCTCAAGTTTGGTCTCTTGGTGATGAACGTGATGGTTACAGCTCCCTGGACCAGACGGCAGTTAACCGGACCTCCCCATTTCTGGGGCGCCCTCCTCCTGCCCCTCACGGCACACATCTACACTTGGCCAGGTGTGTTCACACCCACGGTGTCACCAGTGGAGTTGGGGCGAGCTGGTGGCATCCCCGCATTTGCACGGCCGGTGGCCCCGTGCTTCCCGGCAGAGCCTGAGAAGATGAACCAGGTGCCCAGGTGTTCTGAGGCTGGGGCACAATCACCCTCTTCTGACACTTATTCTCGCACGCACACACCCATTCACCAATATTTGTGGAGTACTTCCTCGTGCAGGCTCTCCTGGCCCTTGCTCAGGCTTCTCTGATGCCCCTTAGCTTTGCTCATCCTTCAGTACTCAGCCCCTTGGCCGTCTCCCCCCAGAATCTTCCCTGGGCCTCTCTCCACCCCTCTGTGTTCCATAAGCTGCTCACGGCTGCACTGGCTATGACCACCCTTACTTACGAGTGTCTGGTCTCGTGTGCCTTTCCCTCTGGACAGGAGGTCACCAAGGGCAGGGACTGTGTGTGTGTCTGGTATGGAGTGAACTGTGTCTCCCCCCAAATTCATATGGTGACCTATTAACCCCCAACCACTCAGAATGGACTGTATTTGGGGACAGGTTCTTTGAGGAGAAGAGTGAGGTAAATTGAGGCCACTAGTGTGAACCCTAATCTCATATGACCAGTGTTTCTTACGAGAAGAGCTCAGGACAGAGACACACATAGAGGAAAGTCCATGTGAGGACACGGGGAGAAGACAGCCATCTGCAAACCAAGGAGAGAGGCCTCAGAAAGCATGAATCCTGCCGATGTCCTTGATCTTGGACTTCCAGCCCCCAGATTGTGAAAACATGTATCTCTGTTGCTTAAGCCACCAGCGTGTGGTGCTTTGTCATCATGGCCTGAGCAGGCTACTCCCGTGTCCTGAGCCTCTTAGCAGGCCCAGTTTTCTTCCCACCTGGCTCAGGGCTGGGACCAGGCAGATACTTCTGGAACTGGACTCAGACTGTCCTCCAGACGGTGTCCTGAAGCTAGAAAGTCAGCCTGGGCAAGATGGACATTTTCTTCCAGAACAGGGCAGGAAAGGGAAACAGGGGGCGTTTTCTATTGTATGTCATTTAAGCAGAATGATTGAGATGACTACAGCCCTTCATTACACCAAATGTCTAGACAGCAGAGCCTTGACTCAACCTCATAGGAGCACCAAGAAAAATACAGTGTCTACTTGGAGGGAATCACTGTTTATTTAATGCGACTCGGCCATGTCCCTGGATGACCTGAGGAGGGGGCTGGGCCTCCTCAAACCCCCATTTCACCTCTGTGGGTGGGGACAGTCACTCTCAGCCTGCCAATACCACACTTCCCTGGAAGGTTGCTAAATATGCCTGTGTTGAACTTTGTCCTGCTAAATAAGGTTTATTGAAAATACGGACATATATTGGGGTGTCTGGGTGGCTCAGTGGGTTAAGCGTCTGACTCTTGATTTTGGCTCAGATTGTGATCTCACAGTTTGTAGGCTGGAACCCCACATCAGGCTCTGTCCTGACAGCATGGAGCCTGCTTGGGATTCTCCCTCTCTCTTACTCTCTCTCTCTGCCCCTCCCCTGCTTGTGTGCTCGCTCGCTCTCTCAAAATAAATAAATATTAAAATAAATAAATAAAAGAAAGTCCAAGGACTCCTGAGGAGTGACAGTCTCTAGGTTCCCAGGACGTCCTGGAGGAGGGGCAGGGGACTGAGCCTCGTGCTGGAGTCAGGGATGAGATTCAGTGCATCCTGAGGACAAAGCATCATTGCTTTTACACATCAGTGTCACCCTGTTGCAAAATGACTTTTCGGACGCTTCGCCCCAAGTCCCGAAGGCCACCAGCAGATGGAAGCATATCATCATCAACCGAAGCACGATGCCCTCAGTGGCCTGTGCCTCAGGGCCCACGCTGTCTGGTTCACAAGGCAACCTCCTCCATACCTTTGCTTTTTTGTTTTTTTTAAATGTTTTATTTTTTTTTCTGAGAGAGAGAGAGACAGCGTGAGCAGGGAAGGGGCAGAGGGAGAGGGAGGCACAGAATCCGAAGCAGGCTCCAGGCTCTGAGCTGTCAGCACAGAGCCCAACACGGGGCTCAAACCCATGAACCATGAGATCATGACCTGACCCGAAGTCGGACGCTTAACCGACTGAGCCACCCAGGCGCCCCTCCATACCTTTGCTTTTATCCCCACTCTCTCTCCTCTGCCTGACCTCGCCTGACCTACATCTCCCTGGGAGCAGACAGGGGGCCAGGAGAGGACTGCCCCAGAGTCACCAGAAGACGGATAAGAAAACCAGGACTGACCGATTTCTCTTTCACCGAATCACTGTCTTTGGAATCTGTGGAGTCCTTTTCACTGAACTTCATGGTTTAGTCTTCAGAATTCGGACTGCGTTTCCTTGTTCCTGAGAAGGAGAAAAAAGGAAGAAGTCATGAGGCACTTGCTGTCACTGACAGGTAATGACGGAAGGCGGCCTGGATGAGGAGGGCGAGGGATTGCCTGGGGGGGGAAACAGCAGGACAGGGGTGCCCAGCTCCCCCGGAGACCTAGGCAGCAGCTCTGCGCTCCTCTCTGGCCTCGGTCTCTCCCTCTGTGAGATGGTATGTCAGACTACATCTGTGTTTTCCACACACGATGCTTATTGAATACAGACCCCTCCCCAGAACGTTCTCATTCAGATGATCATCCTTATGGTGGGCCCTCTTGGAAATACCAAAGTTTCTGTTCCCAAGATGTGAAAATAAAAGCAGTGTAGGTTCAAACCGAGTGCCAATCTCCGTTGTCAGATTGGAAACCGTTAACCAAAACGGTAACGGAATCACGGGCTGCACAGCCCTTCAAAACTATGCAGCTTTCCTGGAGTCTGAAAATAGGTTTCTAGAGGCATACAGATGTTTAGGCCCTTTGGGCCAACTCCTCCATCCATGAAAAGTTATCCTAAAGCACTGATAAAGAACGTGCACCAAGAGTTCAGCCTGACACCATCACTCTAGCGTTTTCCATGTTAAAAAATAGTATTCACAATAGAAAAAATGGCTAGCAGTAAAGTTTAAATAAGTTAGGGTACATTCATATATGGAAACTCACGTAACAGTTAATATATTAAAGCAGATTTAATGTCAGGGCACCTGGGTGGCTCGGTAGGTTAAGCATCCAACTCTTGATTTTGGCCCAGGTCATGATCTCATGGTTCATGGGATAAGGCCCCACATTGAGCTCTGTGCTGACAGCGTGGAGCCTGCTTGGGATTCTCTATCTCTTCCTCTCTCTGTCCCTCCCCCTCCTTAAAATAAGTAAGTACAATTTTTTTTAAAAAAAAGAACATTTAAGGGCGCATGATATAGCTCAGTCAGTTGGGCATCTGACTTCAGCTCAGGTCGTGATCTCACAGCTCATGGGTTCGAGCCCCACATCAGGGTCTGTGCTGACAGCTCGGAGCCTGGAGCCTGCTTCAGATTCTGTGTCTCTCCCTCTCTTTCTGCCCCTCCCCTGCTCAAGCTCTGTCTCTCTCTCAAAAATAAATAAACATTAAAAATTTTTTAAGTGTATTTACTTATTTTGAGAGAGACAGAGATAGCACAAGTGGGAGAGGAGCAGAGAGAGAGGGGGAGAGAAACCCAAGCAGGCTCTGTGCTGTCAGCTTAGAGCCCAATGTGGGGCTCAAACACACAAAAGGTGAGATCATGACCTGAGCTGAAACTGAGAGTCAGATGCTTAACCGACTGAGCCACCAGCGCCCCTAAAAATTTTTTTAAAGGTTTAAAATTAAAAAATAAAACAATGTCATGGGAAAATGCTTATAATCTTACTCGACAAACAGGAAGATATATTAAAGAATATCCACTAGTTCACTTTGGAAATAGAGGTACTTATGAATAGATTCACACTATTATAGAATATGTGTACTTAAACTATGCTCATGTGTTTTGTAATATAAAATTAAAGTTTTAAAAATACTTACATGTTAAGTGATTTATTCAGCAAGTATTCGTGAAGCCCCTAATGCCAGAGACTGACTCTGGCCTGCCCTGGTGAAGCCTGCATTCTCGGAGAGTGTACAGATGGCCCCCAGGGCACACGGTATAGACAGCCCCCAGGGCACACAGAAGGCCAGTGGGTGGCTGGCACAGGACGGGACCGCAGGAAGGCACAGGGCCGCAGTGGGGTGGGGGGTGGGGTGCACAGGACAGATCACATACTTCTGTGCAGAGAAAATAGACCCCCTGGGGGCGGCAACACAGAAAGCAGTTTCCACACTGCCGAGGTCTTTTCACCCATTTTTAACTGGTCGGTTTTCCTATATGTCTCCAGTTTTTGATACTGAAAAAAGCCACATCTGTAACTAGAAAGGCAAGGTTTAAAAATTGCTTTAAATTTAAAACTATTTTATTTTGATGAAGTGCTTAAGGCGTCAGGTAGCCAAGGAGACATAAGCAATACAATTCTGGAAGGCTAGCCAGTTCTTATGGCGGGGGAGGCTCTGCGATCCAGAAGTCACCTGAGCCGCTCTGACAACGATGTTGATTGGCCAGCTGCGGTAGCCAACACTGGAGTGTGGCCCCCGGGACCCTCCCCTGAGGGACTCCGCCTGTCTCATCCCAGCACACACTCAGGGACACTCCAGCCCCCAGACCTCCATTTCCAGGCCACTCTCGTGTTCCTTGGGCTGTCCCTTATTCTAGAATGCCTTTCCTCCTTCCCATGCACAGAAGGGAGTGATTCTGATTTCCCAGAAGGAACAGACAGTCAAGTGGAGGAGGTGAGCCTTGAAGGTGAGACTCTGCGCCCCACCCTACAGAGCCCACCACACAACTGACGATGACCTCATTGTCTGTGACACATCCTGTCACAGGTGAGAAACTGCCCGCCTGCCCAGCACAAGGCCAAATGCAGACAGCCTGCATCCCAGGCTGTATGCAGCCGTGAGTTCCAATCCCAGCTCAATAGCTTACTAGCTGTGTGCCTTGGGGAAAGCTACTTAACCTCTCTGTGCCTGTGTTTCTTTATGTCAAGTGATGGATAATAACAGGACATATCTCACAGGGCGTTTGTGAAGATCAGTGTATATGAAGCACATAGTAAATGCTAAATGACAACCTCATCATCAAGCTTAAACGGAATGATGAATAAATATAATACAAATATCAGTTCCGCATGAAGCTCCAAACATGTCAGCTCCCTATCTTTTCAGTCCGAGCTAATAATACAAAATGTGCTGCTGTTCGAATCTAACAGGCTGCCGGTGTCGGCCGGTGTGGCCGTGCCAGTTCTTAGAAGCTCCGAGTACTGCAGCCATGGGTGAACAGCCACATCCCAAGCCCCCCAGAGTGTTCACCGACCACAATCCACCAGTGACAGAGTAACGTCTACCATGACTGAGCACTAGGACTCTGTTCCTGGTAATCTGATTGGCCTCCACCTAGGCTGTCCCTGGGGTCAAATGTTTAGAAAATCACCTCGCTGCTGATAACAGAAGCTTCACAGTCACCATGTATCCATCGCCAGGCCAGCCATGTTAGAAATAAAGTAAGCAAGGGGAGCCTGGGGGGCTCAGTCAGTTAAGCGTCCAACTTTGGCTCAGGTCATGATCTCACAAATCATGGGTTCGAGCCCCACATTGGGCTCTGTGCTGACGGCTAGCTCAGAGCCTGGAGCCTGCTTCAGATTCTGTGTCTCCCTCTCTCTCTCTGACCCTCCCAGCTCACGCTGTGTCTCTCTCTTTCTCAGAAATAAAAAAAAAAGAAAGAAAGAAAGAAAGAAAGAAAGAAAGAAAGAAAGAAAGAAAGAAAGAAAGCTAGCCTTAGGGAAGCATTTTTACCCACCCAACCTGTTGCAGAGGTTGGATCTGAGCCCAGAAAGCTTCCGACGAAATCATCACTCGTACATCTGGGTTGGCTGGAAAGACAGAGGCAAAGGAAAGGTGCTGTTGACCTCCGTAGACCGCAGCGGATAGCACAGGTAGACTTGATCTCCTAAAGCTGTAGGTCACCTCCCTCAAAATGCCTGCAGGTGCTGTCATGTTCAGCCTGCCACACAAGCTCAGTGGTGCCTGGGTCACAGCTCCCAACAGGAAATGCTCCATACTTCCTATTCCCCCCATGTTTTAATGTAGTAATACTTGGCTAGGGCTTTATTCTCTATTTTAAGGGTTAATTCTTTGCTGACTTTGGCATGGAGCTACAGCTAACCCTAAAACAACATACTAAAAAGGAATGTGGAAAATAGAGCAGCTTTGAGACAGCAGAAATTTTTACCTGCAACCATGCTTTGATCAAGTACAGAAGAGCAGTCAGCAGTAGCTGATAAAATGTATATATTCTAGAGAATATCCCTCTAGAGAGGGAGAGAGAGATAAAGAAAGAAAGAGAGAGAGAGGAAGGCAGAAGATTACTGGGTTATCAGTCACTGGAATAATTGCCTTAGCCGTGACCACTCATTATCAATTTCATTTTTATATTAACATTCATCAAACACCATGCTAAGTACTTTACGTGCATTTTCTCACTAAATCTTCACCTAAATTGATGTTCAGATCCCTCACTTTTCAATTTCCTTGTTCCAGCTGCTCTACAAGAGGCTTAGAAATTCTTGAAATCATCCCCAAAGCTGGTCCAAGTCTGTGAGCATAACTCACCTGGGTCCTGGAGCCTCCCTTGCCTGCTACAGTCTAAAGAGCAAACAGAATACGCTTCATAGATAAATCAACTCGCCAGTATAATCAGATAGAAGCCTGGGAAACTGTGAGAGAAAGCAGCATTAATGATTAAACGGCATCCAGCTATTACTATAAACATTCCTTAATGTCTATCTGCACGAGAGATAAATGATTAACAGTGAACTATTGATGGCTGGCTCAGCTTATTAAAAACATGCCAGGTGGGGGTCATCAAGTCCTGGACCAGAGTCAAGGGCAGAGGTGTTCTGGCAAAGCCACTGCTGACTATCGGGTTGACCTTCCTGCGTGTCCGATGGCTTCTTACTAATGTGAGGATGTGACCGGCGCAGAATCTGCCGAGGCCGTGGTGAGGGGTAAGTGACATGACACGCACCAGCTACAGAGCGGAATACAAATGGTGCACGTTGATGGGGCTCTGAGCCCCAATGGGCAAGATGAAAAGTTTATCCTTGCTAGGCTGTCGATGTCAGAGTATAATCAGCCCCTGGAGAAATACAGGGGAGCCATCACTCTGAAATGCTGCACCCGTGGTCATTGCCATTGTTGGTGACTTATGAATGCCACAATGTCCTCCTGACCTGTCCTGGTGGCTTGAAAGAGATGCCCACGTGCGAATCCTACTCTATCTTCAGGACTCTGAGATGAACAGAGGGCTGGAGTGGCAGAGGGGTATGAGTGAAAGAGGTGAAGAATCCAAAAGCATGATGGCTGGGCAATGAGGGCAAGATCTGAGCTCAGCCACGGGCACCAAAGCCTCCTCCTGACCGGTTCACAGAGAGAGCAGAGGGCACGGGGAGTGAGGAACGGTTCTGGGGTGAAGCGTAGAAAGATGGCACCTGGGAGTCCCACCCACCACGGAAAAGGGACTCTGGGCCTGGTTCAAGCATATGCTTGGCCCCTGCACTTGGAAAAGCCCTCTTAAGTCCCTTGGCATCAATTCAGAGCACCCAGGCAACCTTCTCATGGCCAATCCCATTTCCCCAGTTTCCCAACCTTGATGTTGACAAAATGGTGGACTGGAGAACAGGAAGAAATTGCCTGATCCCTACGAAGTATCTACCCCAGGTGACTTTATCCACCAACCTGCAATGTCTGACCCAACCTGCACACCAGGAAGATGACATTTCTGTGGCCAGGGTGATTTCAGCTGGGCTCAAGGAAATGCGGACACACCTGGCCAATGCGATTGCTCCCCTGGGGTTTTCAAAGCTTCCACAATTATCCAGCTGGTGCCCAACCCTTCCATTCCCCAGTCAGTCACCTGACCTCTCTCTTGACATTTTTTAGCTGCAGCAGATCATTCTGGATGCCAGGATTATTCAACCATCGGTTTAGCAGTGTCGAGGCAGATAGAATCACATGATGACTAAGAGCCAGAGATTTCATGTCAAACCTCCAATCCCAGCCTGCCTCTTCCCCAGTGTGTCACACAGGATAAGTCACATGTTTGCTAAGTGGGAATAAGTGGTACTTGTCTCAAGGCTATGCTGTATTGACCAAACAAGATATTGCCCTTGGAATTGCCTGCCATGTAGCAAGCACCCAGTGAATACTCACTGTTGCTATTGTTTTGGGAAGTCTCTTTCCTGATCATCATTTGTATTCTTGTTTCTTGATTGATTCTTTTTCAAGTGTTTATGGGGCACCTACTATGGGGTCCACATAGTACTAGAATCCGAGAAGGCTGCGAAGAAGGGTAAACCTGTACTTCCATTGGGTAATTCACAATCGAGTCAGAAGGATGAGCCAATGGAAGAGACCTGCATTTAGTAAGCACCTACTGTGTGCCACGCACTGGTTATGCAAAGCGTCATTTAATCCTGAGAGCAGCCACTAAGCTTTTGTTATCTCTATTCTGTGGGCGAGCATCCTGGGGTTCCACAGGTCACCCTACTTGCCTAAAGCACCATGGCTTATGGATGAGAATTGATGCTTAAAGCAAGACCACCCGCTCCGCGCCCCTCTCTCCACCCTGTCCCATTCCCTGCTGCTCTGTGGGGAAGCCCCTCACCAGAGATGACAAGCCCATCAGAGTGAGCCTTGGGAACTTACTGTCAGACACATTTCTCTTTTTGCTTTCTGGCCGTGCGGCATCCAAAAAGACTTCCCGGTTTGGAAGCTCTGATATCCTGGGACTTGTGGGCACATCCCTCTCACCTTGTCAAGGCTCTTCTCCCGGACATTATCCCCTTTCCCTTTGCCATCATCCATTTCTCCTTCTGCATCAGATAACTCTAGGCTACATATCAGGGTGTCTTCATATCGCCAACTTAAAAAGGAACACTGAAGGAAGACGCGCTGGCGAGGATGTGGAGGAGCTAGGCCCCTCCTACATTGCTAGTGGGAATGTAAACTGGTTTAGCTACTGTGGAAGACAGTTTGACGGTTTACCAAAGAGTAAACATAGGATTTCCTTCTGCCCCAGCAATACCACGCCTGGGTCTAGACCCAAGAGAATTGAAAACAGATGTGCAAATAAAATGTGAACACGAATGCTTGCAGCAGTGCTGTTTACAGTAGTGAAAATGTGGACACAGTCCAAATGCCCATTAGTTAATCAATGGATACACACTTAAGGGCTCCCCATACAATGGGTTATTATTATTCAGACATGGAAAGGAATGAAGCCCTGATACACAGTTACAGTGGGGAAGACCTTTGAAACCGTTATGCTGAGGTGAAAAAGCTGGACACAAACAGTTACATGTTTTCTGATTCCATTTCAATGGAATATCCAGAGGGACATCCCGGGGGGCTCAGTCGGTTGAGTGTCTGACTTCAGCTTAAGTCATGATCTCCCAGTTCATGAGTTCAAGCCCTGCATCCGGCTCTGTGCTGACAGTTTGGAGCCTGGAGCCTGCTTCCGATTCTGTGCCTCTCTCTTTCTCTACCCCTCACCCGCTTGTGCTCTCTGTCTCTCTCTCTCAAAAATAAACAAACATTATAAACAAACAAACAAACAAATGGAATGTCCAGGAACGGCAAATCCACAGAGGCTACAAGCAGATTCATGGGTGCGAGGGAACCGCTATTTTATAGGTGAGGGGTTTGCTTTTGGGGAGATGAAAATGTTTTGGAGCCAGACACAGGTGCTGCTGACCGACATCGTGAATGCATTGAGTGCCACTGAGCTGTTCACTCAGAAACAGTTCATTCTTGGTTAAGTGACGTTCACCTCAGTGAAGAACAAAAAAAAACTTCCTTTGACCCCATGACATTCTGTTATCACCCCATTTCCTTGCTCTTTCTTACAGCTAACGTGTCCCAAAGAGAATTCAGTCTCCACTTTGACCTTCCCATTCTCGCTGATGGAGAAGGGTTTTGACCCACCACCCCACTTGCTCGTATTGAGGACATTAATCGTCCAAAGTCACTGGTCAGTTCCCTATAACCTCCCAGCACCTTTGGTGAAGGTGACCACGCCTCTTCCTTCTGGGTCCTAGAAACTTCCTTGTCCTGGGGCACCTGGGTGGCTCCGTCCGTTAAGCGTCCGACTTCAGCTCAAGCCATGATCTCACGGTCCGTGAGTTCGAGCCCCTCGTCAGGCTCTGTGCTGACGGCTCAGAGCCTGGAGCCTGCTTCCAATTCTGTGTCTCTCTCTCTCTCTGCCCCTCATTCATGTTCTCTCTCTCTCTCTCTCTCTCAAAAATAAGTAAACAATTAAAAAAAAAAGAAACTTCCTTGTCCTGTCTTGCAGCCAACATGCTGGCCAGGTGTTCCCTCACCTGTTTCTTCCTTAGTTGGCTCTTTGCGAGGCGACTGATGGCAAAGTGTCCCAGGACTTGGCCCGGTGGCCTCCCCTCTGCTCTGCAACCTCACCCAGACTCGTCCCATCACAGCCTCCAAACCCTCGGTGCGATGCTGACTCCCCACACCTACCCCTTCCGCTCAGACCTCTCCCCCGAGGTCCAGGCTCGCGTGTCCACCTCCCCGTCAGTGCTGACGCTTAGCTAAGCTTCTCAAACACACCCGGTCCCAAACTGAACTTCTGATACCCCTGTCTAAATCCCCTCTTTCCTCAGGCCTCCCCCCTTCCCGTTCAGCCCCCTTCCCAGTTCCTCGGCCAAAAAACAAGACTCCTTCCTCCCTCCAAACTCCCTCCTGGTGCCGGTTGGAGTCATGACATTTCTCACCACATCAGCTCTCAGTTACCTCCCGGGCAGATGGCGCATCCCTCCCCGGGGACGCCAGACAGCGTTTGCCACAGCCTCCAGACAGGTGCCCTCCTCACCCCCCATTCCACAGACACCCTCCATCCAGAGGCGGCCCAGGCGACTTCGTCCGCAAACACCCAGACCGAGGGACGCTCGCTGCTCTGAGCCTCCAGTGTTTCTCCTGGATCAAGTCCTGACTTGCTGTTCCCTCGGCCCAGAGTCAGACTCCCGTCCCCATTCACCCGTGTCACACAGGAAGAGCACCTCTCAGCCTGGGTTCCCGTTCCAGCCCTGCTGCTGACGGGCTGTGGGATTTACAAGGTCATGGAGGTCCTTGGTGACGAGGCCCATGTCTGCCTCTCCATCTTTTCACTCCACTCTCTCCTTCGGCCTCCACAGGCCCCTCACCCTGGCTTCTCCTTTCCTCCCTAACCCCCAAATTCCACTATCTCGGGGCCTGTGGACCTGCTGCCCCTCCTGCCCAGGGATCCGTACCCAAGCTGTTATAGGGCTGCTTCACGGTTGTCCCCAAGGCCACCTCTCAAATGTCCCCTTAGAGATGCCCTCCTTCACCTCCCTGGCTAAGCCAAACCTGATGAGGGAGCGTAAGGCCAGCTGAGGGCAAAGCACAAACTAACACCCCCCCAAGGGGGTACGCGCATGACATTCCTCAGGCACCCCTGGACACCCAAGAACAGAGGAAAGGGGGAACAAAGGGTTAACTGATGGAAATCACAGTCGTGCAGGACTTGAGTCTCCATCCGTTTACAAATATTTTAGTAAATTATAGGAAAAAGGCAACCATATCAATAACCGAATCTCAAGAAACCTCTAGACTCCTTTCCTGGAGCCCCGACATCAGCCTCCCCTCCGTAGTGAGGTGGGGAGCAGAGGCGAGAAGGAAGGCAGGTACATTTCTTTATAACCTGCAGCCCCTTGGCAAAGACTTGAGGCAAAGACAGAGTCAATCGTGTCTCCAGGAACCCCCACCGTCCTAATGTTAATGCCTTCCTGGAGGGAAAGCAACCTTGCTTGACCGCAGCAAGGCCTCCACTATCTCCTGAGTCCTCTCCGGCATGTGAAAGTCCTTCTGGAAGCTTCCCTTTTCCCTTTGCCTCCCCCAGCTCCATATATAACAAGCCATTCTTCGCAAGCCCACAGACTCTGTCCCCATCGTCTAAGAAAATCACCTTTTTTGCACCAAAAACGTCTCAAGAATTCACCACCCCAAAACCCATCAAAACTCACCCTGACCCCAAGTCTGCCTGCCTGCCTGCCTGTCCCTCCCTTCCTCCTCCTCCTCCTTCTCCCTCTCCTGTTCCTCTCTCTCCTCCTTCGCTCTTTTTCTCTCTTCCATTACCTTTTATTTTCTTCCACATACTTACTGCCTGAAGCTACTTTTTTTTGTCTATTTGCTTGGGGGCTCTTGTCTTTCCTCCCCTGCAGAATGCAACCCCATGGGGGGCAGGGACCTTGTCTCTTCTCATTGCCGTTGTCCCAGTGAGCGGTACGGAGTTCAGCACGTAGTAGGAATCTAATGCATATCTGGTGACTAACTGACCAGAGAAGCCACACTGCCCGCTAAGCTCTCTTTTGTCCTCAGAAAATTCCCACACGAGGGCTCAGCCTGGACCGGCGGCCGGCATCCCACCAGCTCTGCTCCTGGGGGCCGACACAGAGCGACGCAAAACATTCTCTAGCCAGCGTCCGGTGGCCAGTGGCCAGCAGTGGCGGGTCAGGGACCTCCTAACCAGGCTGCTCTCTCACTGCCTGCTTCCCACCCTTTCTGCGTATTTCCAGAACCTGGGTACTGGAAATACCAGTTGATATCACAACTTGATATCACAAGTCTCTCCGTTGATATCACAAGCTTCCACGGTCCACCTATTACACAGCTTCTCTGCCCAAGTCTGTCCAGGCAGGTGTGAGTTGTCTGTGACCAGCAATCACCCCCGTCCGCCTGGCTCCTCCTAACTATTGCATTTGGGCCTCCCCACACTCAGCTCCCTTATCTGGAAGGTCAACCATGAAGCCTGGAGGACTGGATTGGGCTTGATGTGGACAACTGATCACAAAATGAACCCTTTTTGATGAGAAAAGTCTGTGAACTCTTGTGCAGTACCAAAGACGCCCTCAGAATTTGAGTCGGCGAAATAAGTCAGTCAGAGAGAGACAAATATCATAGGATTTCACTCCTATGTGGAGTTTATGAACACAACAGATGAGCATAGGGGAGGGGAAGGAAAAGTAAACTAAGACAAAAACAGAGAGGGAAGCAAACCATAAGAGACTCTTAACTACAGAGAACCAACTGAGGGTCTCGCTAGAGGGGAGGTGGGTGGGGGATGGGCATTAGGAGGACACTTGTTGGGATGAGCACTGGGGGTCATATGGAAGAGATGAATCACTAAATTCTACTCCCGAGACCAATACTACACTGTATGTTAACTCGCTTGAATGTAAATAAGCAAAAAAGTGGGAGAGTTGAGCCTTCACTCAAGAGGAGAGCTAATTTTAAGTAGGTTGACAGACGACTTCTACACTCATAAAAATGAAGGCAAAGAAGTGCTTCCGTCTGTCACTAAGAATACTTCCAGAAGAGAAATGGCAGGAGTGCTCTTAAGTTTTATGAAAGTCAGAAATTAGGGTGGAGACCTTAAAAAAATAAACAAACAAGAAACCTCGGAGTTTAAAGACCTGTCTATCACATGTTGGCTTGGTATCACTTTGGTTTTACCAGAGTCCTCATGAAACTGTTACTGTGACTTCACAAGCCGTTTAAGAACAAACATGGTCAGAGGTGCCTGGGTGACTCTGTCGGTTAAATGTCTGATGTCAGCTCAGGTCATGATCTCATGGTTTGTGAGTTCGAGCCCCACGTCGGGCTCTGTGCTGACAGCTCAGAGCCTGGAGCCTGCTTCGGATTCTGTGTCTCCCTCTCTCTGTACCCCTTCCCTGCACTCGCTCTCAATCTCTCTCTCTCTCAAAAAAAAAAAAAAAACATTAAAAATAATTAAAAATAAATAAATAAACATAAAAAACAAGCCTGGTCAGACCTATGTATGGTTTAATTACCACTGTGAAAGAAGTTTGAGATATTGACCTGTTTTTAAAAAGTGAAATATTGGGGCACCTGGGTGGCTTAGTCGGTTAAGCGTCCGACTTTCGCTTAGGTCATGATCTCGCGGTTCGTGGGTTCGAGCCCCGCGTCGGGCTCTGTGCTGACTGCCAGCTCAGAGCCTGAAGACTGTTTCAGAGTCTGTGACTCCCTCTCTCTCTGACCCTCCCCTGCTCACGCTGTCTCTCTCTCTTCTAGAAATAAATAAAAACATTTAAAAAAAATAAAATAAAAAATAAAAAGTGAAATATTGACCTGTTTAAAAAAAAAAAAAAGTGGAGTGGAATGTCCTAAGATCCAGACCCTCATCCTGGCTCATGGGTCTGGTTGAATCTGGAACCCACGTGGTGACCCAGCTTGCCACCAGCCAGCGTTGTGACCTCAAGCAACTCACTTAACCTCTCTGAGCTCAGTTTCCTTACCTGGATCATAAACACAACACGTCCGTATGTGGAGATTAGTAATATGTGGACATAATACTCAGCACCTGTAAATTGTGCCTATTTTTAACACTTACAAGTTAATCATTTATGAAATTCAGAGGGTCCAAGTAAATATTTATACTTAGCTGTTCATTCAGAGTTTCTCCCAGGGTGTTGTTCAGCCGGAGCAGAGCTGACCAGCAAGAACAAGGTAGCAGCCTTTGGCGGCCGGGAGCAGGTCTTGGTGAATTTGTGTTCCCAAGGAGACTCAGCATGTGGCTTTGATGTCAAAGGACAGGCTGTGGGACAGTTGCTGGTTGCCTGGATTTTCCTGAGACCTGGAAACACTCGTCCGAGCTGCTCACTGAGCAGCTGCCTGGTTCTCTCCCGCGTCTCTGGCCGCCTTCCACATTCTTCTCTGGGGCCTCTCCTCCTTCCCTACTCTCTCTGCACTGGCTGCCGGGAGGCTCTGCTCCCACCTGCCTGCTGACGACACCCAGGCTCTACCCCAGGCAGGGTGTGCCACCTTCCTGGCCAGCCCACAGGACATGGGCAGTTGGGTACTAAGAGGAGCCTCATTAAGGTGACCAGATGAAGCCGAGGAAGTGGCTGGGTAGGTCTCTGGCAAGGCAAGAGCTTGGAGACAGTCATGTGTCTGAAGCCAGGGCGGTCCCCTGCATGAATAATTATAATCTCAAGCTCATAGGTCCACAGCCTGCCGCCCTCCCTCCCACCCCGTCCAAACCAGCTCCTCCACGGTCTTCCTGCGCTGGTCAGTGGCATCACCCTTCTGGGGAGGACCAGCTGTCCCCACCCTTCTTCCCGGATCCAGAATCCGATCACCTCCCATCAGTCCTAGCTCCTCAGCCCTAGTCGGAGCAGCCTTGCCAGCCCCAGGAGGAGCCGCTGCCTCGGCCTCCCCACCAGCCTCATCTCCCTGCCCCTTCCCCCACCCCCCACTTCCCCACAGAGCATCTCCGTGCTCTTTATGATGTAGGTGGGACCTCCTCCCTCCTGTGCTCAGAAAATGCCCCTCCCGATGGCTCCAGAGCCCCTGAGCTCAGGATTCTGGCCTCAGGCCTCAGCGAATGCTGTGGCCTCTGAGTCTGATGACTCAGACTCTGCCCCCGTCTCTCTTTCCCCGCCCCTCCACTCCGGCCAGCTGGATCCCTCGTGGCTCTAATACACTCTTGTCTCAGGACATTTTGTCCCTGCTGTTCCTCATCCTCCCCAAGATCTGCAAAGGGCTGATAGCTCACTTCCCTCTGGTCTGCACTTCAATACAGCCCACTGGAGAGAACCCCCCCGACCGCATCATATAAAGTGCAAGCTCGTAACTGATCACCCCCATAATCTCGCCTATCCTGCCCTGGTTTGCTTCTGAACCGCTCCAGACACCATCGGATGAATGTTTACCTGTTTGTCGATCTGGATCCTTCCGATGGAACGCGTAGCCCAGAGAGCTGGGAGGGGGTCTTGTGCCGACCACCCTCCTGGCCTCCGTGGCTCCGGTTCCCCCCTTCCCGGTCTTGGCCTGGGGAGCCGGCCCTAATGGACAATATCGGCGGACTCCCTCGCAAGAAGCCATCACCCTGAGAGAGGCGCGGGCAGGAAACCCACGGGTGGGAAGCATGTCCCCTGCTACGGCCTCCTCCTTCTCAGCACCACTTCCTTCCCTTGTCTTCAGGGTGAGCCTCATGGTCAAGGCTCCTCGTCGTCATGGGGAATCTGGCTATTCTCCATCTGTTCCTTCACCCCTACCCACACCTTTGTAAGTCCCTGGAACTGTCTGGGGTGGCTTCTGTTTCCTCCTGAAACCCTAGCCCAGCCTCCCAGCCACATTTCCTGCTGTGCCTGGCACCTAGAATACAGTCCGAAACATGGTGCTTGATAAACACGTTCAATGAATTCATTAACTAATTAATTAATTAGCAGAAGGATGAATGGGAGGAAATCAATATGCTACTTAAAGGAATGAATAGAGCAGGCTGCTTTGTTTCTGTGAAGGAAAGAACGAATTAGCTTCTAAGGAAGCATAAAGAGAAAAAAAATGAATTGAATCCATGAGTTCCTTTGAACTGTGTGCTTAGCAGAGTTCTGAATCTGTCTCCTGCACTGGCTCTTACTTTGAAGGTTAAGATTACAGGCCCTTCCTCCCAGCCAGAGGGATGAGGGTTCTGAAATCGCCTTGACCTTGGAGCCCCAGCTGCCGGCTCCACCCTCCCGGCCTGGCCGCACACAGTCTGAGGTCATGCACGGACTATTCAGGCTCACCCTCTGTCCAAAGCAGCAAGACTTCCCTGCTCAGAAGTCTGCAGGGCCCACGCCCCTGAACCACAGAGAGGGAGCGGAGCCTCGCGGCTTCTGCAGCAAGAGAGGACCTCGCTCACTCAGCAGGAGCATCGACGACTCCCGCATTCACCCTGCATCCAGCCGGCAGCAGCCGGCCCTTTCCTGGCTAGAGACAGAGCAGTGGGTCTGGAAGAGAGACCCATGCGCACCGTAGCCTTCCAAGGAGGACCGTTGCTTTCCTGGGTCTGCCAAAGCTTGGGCCAGAGCGGGGGGCTGGGAGGAAAAAACACAGAACGGCACATCCACGCGCAGCTGGGCCAGGAAACACAGGGAGTGGACGGGCGCTTGGAGCAGATGCCGTTTTCTGTCCCTCCGTTTCCTGCGAAGCAGCTGCTGGGGCCAGCTGAGCACACAGAGGCTCTCTCTCCGTGGGGTTGGGGCCAGGAGGCCAGTTTCTTGCACAAAGTCGGGGGAAGACCAGCGCTCTGTCGGGGGAGGGGCAGGGGCGTACCCCAGCTGGCATCACGGTTGTGCCCAGGCTGGCCAGGCTTGGCCACTTAGTTCAACCTTTACAGCCTTGCGTGACCTTTTGGGCTATCAACGTCCCAGAGGCTGCGTCAGGGGCGCATTCCACCCTGAGCAGCAGCCACAGGCAAGGCCATAAATGGACACTCATTTGCTGCATTTGGCTGCACAAACAACTCATGCATTTGTTCATTCATTCACTTGCTCATTCATTTCTTCCACAAAGGCTTCCCGAATATGTACTAAGAGCTAAAAGCCAGGCCCTGTGTTAGTCACTGTAGGCACAGAAATGAATCAGATAAAGCCCCTCCTCTAAGGGGTTCACACTCAGAGGAGGGAGACAGACACACAGCAGTGTGGAATGGCAAGCACTGACAGAGCGTGTGCCTCGGTCCTGGCACTCTTATGGCACCGTGGCTGGAGCGATGAAAACGGACAGGCAAGAATTTCCTGTCCACGTCCACTTACATTCTAATGGAGTCAGATCGTAGACCACGCTTGTAAGTACAGGATAGTTTATTAGATTTGGATGGGTGCCGCGGAAAAACAAAGTAGGGGGTACAGAGGGCTGTGGGGGTGTGTGGGGGGCATTGCAAATTTTGAAAAGATGGTTCTGGAAGGCCTCACTGGAAGGTACCATGTGAGCAATGACGGGAAGGCAGGGTGGGGTTGAGCCGTGTGGACGAGTTACAATAGTTACAACGTGTGTTATGACAGCCACACACACACCAGGGACTCACTCCCCGGCAGCTCCCTGCATGTGAGGGAAGGAGTTTCCAGCAGAAGGACACCCCAGGGAGAAGGGCCAACAGGACAAGGAGCCACCGTAGTGCAGTGAGTGGGGGAGGAGAATGACGGATCGTTCCAGAGAGGCAGGTGGGGCAAAAGATGGGAGCGTCTAGTTGTCCCATGGGATCCTATTGGCACAGGGTCTACTGTGAGTGGCAGGATGGTGGCGTGACCGAGAGACTTGGGTGCTGACACAGGACCCCCTAAGTTCAAACTGCATCTCCACACTCATTCTGTGGCCTTGAGCAAGGCACTCAACCTCTCAGAACCTCAGTTTTTTCCCTATTTTTACAATGGGAAGAATCATAGAACCCACTCCCGGGATCGAGTGACTTGGAACTGTGTCTGTCTTACGTATTCCTCTGAAAGAGCATGGAGGGTGGACTGGAGTCGGAGACTGGGCCAGATTGGAGGCTGGGAGGCGCATCTGAGAGCTTGAGAACGAGAGCTTGCAAAGTCCTTGACCGTGCCTCCCAGAGTAGGACATTTGCAAGACAGATGATTTACCCTTCAATCGGAGCCTGGTCCCTACTGGCCGTCTTCCTGGCAATGTGCGGCAGACACAAACATGGCTCTGCCTTCTTGGGTTTGCAGTCTGGGTGAAGGGACACAGATTTCAACACGCATCATCCATGGTAGGCTTACCATAGAGTCTATGGGGTCAAGGGGTAAAGCTTGTCCCTTGAGAAACCTAGAACACCAGAGAGGGCAGCAACAGCGAGATGCCAGTCATTGCTACCACCTGGAGACTTTCTCAAAAACATAGATTTTTGAAACATAGACCTGCTGATTCCAAAAATCCAGAGGGAAGATCTAACCAATAAGTAATATTTTAGGGGCGACTGGGTGGCTCAGACGGTTAAGCATCCGGCTTTAGCTCAGGTCATGATGTCACAGTTTGTGGGTTCGAGCCCCACATCTGAGCTGTCAGCACAGAGCCTGGAGCCTGCTTCAGATTCTGTGTCTCCTTCTCTCTGCCCCTCCCCCCACCTCGGTCTCTCTCTCTTTCAAAAATAAATGAACAATAAAAATATATGCTGTAATTTTAATACGTGTCCCAAGTAATTCTAATTATCGGCAAAACTGCCAAATACTGATCACAACACAAGCCCTTCATTTTACAGATAGGAAATGTGAGGTCCAGAGACTTGCGCAAGGGTGCACGGCCAGTGTGTGCTGTTGAGTCAGGGCTGGGCGTCAGAGCCCTCGGTTCCCTGAGCACATTCATTTCCTCAGGCTGTATAACAAAGTGCCACCAATGGGAGAATTGAAAGCAATAGAAACCTACTTCCTCAAGTTCCAGAGGCTAGAAGTCTGAGATCAAGGTGTTGGCATGGCCATGCTGTTTTGAAGGATCTGGGGGAGAAGCTGTTCTGTGCCTTTCTCTTAGCGTCTGGTGTCCTTGACCACTTGTGGCATTCCTTGGCTTGCAGCCATGACTCCAGCCTCCATCTGTCTATCTGCGTCTTCCCTTGGGCCTCCCCCCATGTGTCCTCTCCTTGTAATGGCATCTATCATTTGGGATCAGGCCCCCACCCTACTCCAGCATGACTTCATCTTAACCTATTAGATCTGGGTTGACCTTATTTCCAAACAGGTTCACATTCTGAGATACGGGGGTGGTTAGGACATCAGCACGTCTTTTTGGGAGATGTGGTTCCGCCCATACCAGCCAAGCCTTGGCGGTTCCCTCCATGGACGTATTTGTTGTTATGACCCACCTGATTCTGGGAAGATCTGAGGGCGCTGACGTTAAAATAAAACAGACAAAACAGGACTAAGATACTACGAAGTAATGAATAAGTGATGAGTAAGACCCGTCAAGTGGAGAGGGAGACAGAGTTGTAGCAGACGCTTCCGGTAGAGACCGTTTGCAGGCATGGAGGACTCAAGGTCACTCTGCGTGTCTGGACTCCTGACTCGTGGGGACTTTTCTCGCTTTCCCTGTATCTTTACAGGAACGTGGCTGGGCTGCCCAGAAAGGACCCGGTCAAGCAAAGCTCGCATAGCGATGTAGGAGTATGTCTTTGGGACCTTCTGAACATGGAGACACTTCTCCCCTGTTGCACACGTTGTTATGGGGAGCCTATGATATAATGCAAATTAAGCAATAACAGGAAAAAAATCACGTTTTTATAGAGCTTTGCAGTTTACAGAATGCCTTCACGTTCATTGTCAGAGATAGCCCTGCCCAGACCTTTGTGGGCTGGATCACCTGCACGGTGGACTAGTGATGAGAAGACCAAAGAGCAGGGAGGTAACTGGAGGCCACACACTGAGCTGTAAATGAGTCACAACTAGGCTGGGCTTCCTGGTTCTCGGGTGAGGCCTCTCCGCACTACCTCTCCCATGACAACAAGGAGTTCACCCTCCCCATGGCTCTTCCCGTCTGCAGTTCTCAAAGGCATCATACTCAGTCCATCTCCCAATCCAGCCACCCAGCCATCCAGCCATGCATCCACCCATCCATCCATCTGTAAGTATATAAGTAAGTGGCTATTTTCAATAAAATTATCATTTATTCTGGTTGTTAGTTCATTTGCATCATCTTATCTGTTTTCAACAAGAGCCTGTGAATAAGGCTTGGCGAGTGTCCCCCCTGCCAGGCTGGAAGGCTGGAATAAAGTCAAGAGCTGCCACCATCACTGCCCAGTGGGGTTCTGCTGGACCAGACTCTGAGCAGGGAGAAACAGAGACCCCCCACCTCTATTATAGGCATCAACCTCCTTCCCACCTGGTCTCCTTCCAGCTAAGAGAGGCCACCACTTCCTGGAGGGCTCTCAAGTCAGAGTATCTTGAACTGAGTTGAACTGAAGGACTCATTTTTTTAACATCTTTTTTTTAAATTTACTTATTTATTTTGAGAGAGCAAGCATGGGCAAATGTGCAAGAGAGAAAGAGGGAGAGAGAGAGTGTGCACATGGGGCAGAGAAAGAAGGAGAGAGAGAGAATGCCAAAGAGGCTCTGCACTGTCAGATGTGGGGCTCAAACTCACAAACTGAGATCGTGACCTGAGCCGAAACCAAGAGTTGGACACTCAACTGACTGAGCCACCCAGGCGCCCCTGAAAGGGATGTCTAAAAGGCATTAGAGAGAGCTCCTGAAATGAGTTAGCTGGGCTCTGCAGCTTCCCTAGAGCTCAGTACAGAAGCAAAGATGGAAGTCAGGATGTGCCATGTTTGTCCTCTGAGAGGTAGCCCCTTGTTATTATCTGGAACGTATCCTGTTCCAGAGCCGAGATACACTCTTGCATCCCACCCCCTGGATCATCCTGTGAAAACCCATTTTCAACATGCATACACTGAGACTCAGAGGCTAAGTGGCTTGCCTGCGACAGGGTCTTTGTTCAGCATGCAGGGGTTTCCTTGCTCTGGAATCTCTCCACGGTCTCTCAGCTCCTGCTGCAACCAGGCCCCAGGAACAGTGGGGATGAGTAGGTATGGAATTCTCCAGATGTTGCACCTGTGCCTTCTGGGCACCAAATATTGGAGGTTCTAGACGAGGAGTTACTCACCATCCTGCTACCTGTCTGAACACGAAGCTTGCCTGCAAGTTTCCACCCAGGAAACACTCCTGCCGTACGGACCCTCGTGGTATCTTCCTGGACAGGGCATTCATCCTGCCTCTCTGTCTCCTTCAAGTCCTAGGGACCTGGGTTGGACATACTCAGAGAAGCCTCACTACCCCTCTTTCCCCAAAGAACCCCCAGCACACCCAGAGTCACAGCCTCTGCGCCCCTGGCTGCCCTGTAGTGAACGTTGGCTCAACACCTCCCAGGTGGCAGTGCGATCAACTGACATTGGCTGGTCAGCGTCCCCATCTCTCTACTATTGGGCAGACCACGCACTGCCTCCCTTCCTCCTGAGCAGGGCCTTGACCTTCACGAAATGAGTAGCTCCTAAACGCCCTCCGGAGAACCAGGGCCAGGCACGCTGATGAGAACATGGATTTCCAGGTCCAAGCCTTGCGATTCTGATTTAACGGATCCGGCAGGGTAACAAGCACCGCTGTCCCCCCTCTTCCATCCACAGGTGATCCTAATACATGGCCTTCAAACCATCAGCTGATTCGTGTGTCCCAAACTTCAGCCTTAGTTTGACGCCTTGATGATATGTTACTTTGCCTTATTTCTAGTTTTTACCCAGCCTTGCCCTAAGCCAGTCGTTCTCATCCTGGCCGTTCACACTAATGGCATTTGCAGAATGTTGTATAAAATCTCAAAGCCACGCCCCTCTGTGGGCTGGAGCATTTTAAAGGCTCCCTGAGCAATTGTAAGGTATGGTTATGGCTGAGGACCACTGCCTTAAGCAATGATAGGCATGTAGTCTAATAGACATGAAAATATAGGCATAAACATGTAAATAAAGCATGCTTATGTGCAAACAGCTAAAAAGCACCCCAAGTTCCATGCTTTGAGAAACCCTGGACTAGATGTAAAGGCCCTTCTGGTCTTTTGGGTCCATAACCAAAAAACGACAGAATTCTTCCCCTTGAGCATCTCAGATGTACTAGACTCCCCTGGGGCACATCGTGTGAGTGACCTTGTGATCTCCACAGCAACCTGCTGCGGGACGTCATCATCATCCCTACTTCACAGATTTGGAAACTGAGGCTTACAGGATGCCAAATCCTGATTCTTCCACCGCTAGGGAGTTAGTTCAAAGGCCGGATCCGAAGCATCACACCTTCTCTGCCATGTCGGAGGCAGAGAAGTGAGCCACCTGCCTTCCAGCGACGTTGGACTGAGGGCTGACGGACTCTGGATAGGCACTGGTATGTGACAGCGCTTGAGGAAGAAGCTTTCCAGAGGCTGGGCTTCAGGGTCAAGTGCATGTGCATGAGCGCCCCCGTCCCGTCCACACTTACCCCTGCCATTGGCTCCTTCTGGTTTCTTGTAAGATTAGAAAAGCAGGAATAAAATTTCATCTCTATTTGAGAAGCCAAGTCTTAATTAGCATGAGAAAGATCAGATTTGTCATTATTCAATCCTTTGTGTGGCTAATAGGCTAGCGCATGACATTTTCTTTCCTGACGGAAAATGCAAGGAATTTTTGCAAGGAAGAAGTTCAGAAGCATGCTGCATTGCTTGTTGAGCCTAACTTAATTAGCTTCCAATTTCCCCACTGGCTAAAGATCAAGGAGATGCTGTTGTGTATTTTCCAAAGCAAATGAGGAGGCCTCTCTGCTCCTGGGTCACCCAAGCCATGCTGTGTTTGGAGGCCGACTCTCAGAGGGATTCCAAAGCCTCTCCTGATGGGCACTGTAGAACGCTAACAGAAACTTCCCCAACGTATCTCATGTCTAAAGAACACAGTGAATCCTTCTGGTTTTGAAAGCCTAGAATATCAGCCCTAGCAATTAAGGGATCAGGGGAGTAATGTTACAGAACTTCATTTTATAAACAAAGGAACAGATGACTCAGAGTGACGTGGCTGGTTTCAGAACTGGGGGAGGAAGATGTCACATACCCTGAGGCTGACTTCATTTCAATTCCAGGCACCGTGGATGCTGAGATGAATGAGGTTTCGTCCCTATCCCCCAGGATGCGCCGCGGATGGGGGTGGGGATGGTCACAGACATAGAATATTCCAGCATACTTCAACAGAAGTAGAAGAAGGTCCTGGAGAGGAGGCATGCAGCTGTGCTGTTGGAGGTTCACCCATTCACGCATTCATTTATTCACGAACTCATTCATTCAACGGTACGTACTGAGCCTCTGCTCTGTGTCGGGCCCACACTGTGCACCCAGAACTGAACAAGGCAGAACAGGGCTCTGCCTTCCTGGCCCTTCCACATCCCGGGGAATCTGACATTAAACATGCACACACTTGAATAGATGTTCAGGTGCGATTATGGAAATTTCTAGAAAGTGGTATAAGGTGGTACGAGAGGCCACATCAGGAGATCCTGACCTAAGCTGAGGAGTGTTAGTCTGTATGTGTGGATGGGATGGGGGTGGTGTGCCAGTCCAGGTGGAAGGGGCGGGGGGCAGCTTATGTGAGAGGGTTTGAGGGACCCTGGGGCTGGGCCAGTCCTGCCTTGTAGACAAGGCTAGGTGAGTGGGGTTGAACCCTAAAAGAAGTAGGAAGGGCTGAAGGCCTCTAAACTCGGGCAGGGGTTGTGGGGGATGATGAGGTGGGCCGGGGTGTTAGCACTGAGGGGAGCACAGGGGGAAGACGGTGATGAAGTGGACGCAGGAAGACCCAGGCTGGTCCACATGAAGGATGATGGAAGTCTAGACCAGGGCGAAGCCAGGAATAGTTACCCACTCGCACGGTGGTCCCAAGGGGGACCTGGCACACGGGGAAGGCCTGGCCTAGCTGCCCTCACCGTTTGGCCCGTGCCCTCAGCCTGTGCTGGGACAACCCCATTGTCCTTCTTCAAATGCTCCAGGAAGGGTCTTATGGGAAAGGAGGACAGTGCAGTGGGTTCATGGGCTCGAGCCCCGTGTCGTGCTCTGTGCTGACAGCTCAGAGCCTAGAGCCTGCTTTGGATTCTGTGTCTCACTCTTTCTGCCCCTCCCCTGCTTGCTCACACTCCGTCTCTTTCTCTCTCTCTCAAAAATAAACATTAAAAATTTTTTAATAAAAAATTATTAAAAAAACAAAAATGGAGAAGCTAAGCTTAAAATCTTTGGTATCCACAAAAAGCCCAAAGTATTCAGCAGACTATGCGAGCCTCTACCACCTGGCCTCTCCACCCCTTTCTAGCCTTTATTGGCCAAGAAGCAGGAAATGCAGGGTTTCTGACCCATAACTCTCCACTCCCACTGCCATGGCAGACGTCATTAATGAATCCAACTGCTTTTCTCGCTGAGCCCAGATACAGGCTTCAGTGGCGCCCAACCATTGGGGTTGCTGAGCAAGATGCCACCTGCTTGCCCTCACCCCTGACTCGATTCTGTGATGTGAGTGTGTGACACAACCCGGACCATGTGCACCTGCCCACTTCCTCTGCCTTCTCTGCCTGGTCACCGCTGCCTGATGCAAATGTCACCTCCCTCCTAAATTGGTCCAGTGTTAATTGGAATTAACGACTCCCACATCCGGCCCTAGGACTCTGCACCTGGCCGGCACTGAGTCCTTACTGAGCCCAGTGACCCAGGGAGGGATTTATAATGGCAGGCTCATCCTTTATTGATTGGCATTTTTAAGCACAAGGAAGGCAGTGATGAGAGCCGAAAAGGGGAAATGATGAAAATGGGAAATGATAGATTTTATTCAGGACAAGCTTCTGGACCAGATATTCCCACGGCCTGGCTCTGCAGAGGCCGGGTACCTGCGGAAGTTTAGCATTCCTAAAATATGTATGTCAAGAAGCCCGGAATGGTGAAATCCTTCCTCCATCTCTAAGGGACCAAGTCTTCTTTGTTGGTTATCAGTGGAAAGGATTGGATTATGAGCTCCTAATGAACTCTTAATTAACAGCTAATGTTCATCAAGAGGGTCATCCCAGTAGCCCCTCTGGGGTGGCCAGAACGAGCCTTGCCAAGGACCGGTGCATCCCTTCCAACCGGTGGTGAGAGGCGTTTACTGTTATTTTTTTTTAATGTTTAGTTATTTATTTTGAGAGAGTGGGGTGGGAGGGGCAGAGAGAGAGAGAGAGAATCCTGAACAGACTCCGCATAGCACCAAGCCCCACATGGGACTCGAACTCACAAAACCAAGAGATCATGACCTGAGCCAAAATCAAGAGTTGGCCGCTCAACTGACTGAGCCACCCAGGCACCCCATGTTACTGTTATTATCCAAATCAATAGCATAATAGTTATGAGCACAGACATGAGAGCTAGCCAAGTCTGGGTTCCTCCTCTGCAAATTGCATGACTCTGTACAAGGTTGCTGAAGTCCGAGTCTTAATGTCTTCATCTGTAAAATGGAAAATGTGATACTTAACTCACCAACTTTGTGTCAGGATTAAAAGACAGAAGTATGAAATGTCTCCTGGCAGTGCTGACACAGAATAAAAATAAATCAATAAGCAGGTGTATCACTGCTACTGTGTTACTATATTTTTAAGTGTATGTGTTTAGTTTTGACACATGTATATACCTGTGAACTCATCACCCCATTAAAATAGTAGACATACATATCAGCTCGCCTGCTGCCTCTTTGTGATCCCCCCATCCTGCAGCCACTGATCAACTTTCTATCACTGCAGATTAGTTTGCATTTTTAAGAGTTTTATAAAACTGGAATCACACAGAATGCCCTCTTTTCTTTGTGTATATAACTATTCTGCATAAAATTCTATACAGTTGTTTTCACTCTGTTTATACTTTCTTATTCTTCTTTTTCCAGTTGATATTCCAGAATATTTCTCTTCATCATTAACATCATTGATTTTTGAGAGAGAGAGAAGGCAGGGGGGGCAGAGGGAGAGGGAGAGAGAGAATCCCAAACAGGCTCCACACTCAGTGAAAAGCCCGATGCCAGGCTCGATCTCATGACTGTGAGATCATGACCTAAACCAAAATCAAGAGTTGGACGCTTAACTGACCAAGCCACCCATGCACCCGTAGCATCATTTTGAATGGCTGTTTTATATTCTTTGTGTTAGGTGACCACAGGTCATTTAGCCAGCCAGTCAGGTAGATTCCTTTTCCTTTTTCAATATTATAAAACAGTTCATATAAATGAGATTATATAACTCATGACTTTCGACATCTGGCTTGATTTATTTCATGTGATGTTGACACTCATCCTGTTGTATCAGCTTCTTGATAACCTTCTTTCCATGGCTTCTAAGACACTGTGTTCTTGTGTTTCTTCTATGTCTCTAGTTGCCCCTTCTTTCATAGCTGGGGCTAAGGTGGGATTGGTAAGGCATTCGCCTTGATACCAAAATCTCCGGACATATCAAAAACTTCAATCATCAAGATAAATATCTAATGCAACATTTTTGCACGTATAGGAGGATTAGGAGGAACTTAACTGAGGAACAAGTGGGAGAAGAAGGGGGGAAATGGTGGGGGAAAGGGAGAGAGGCAAACCATGAGAGACTCTTGAATGCTGACAAAAACTGAGGACTGATGGATGTAAGGGGGGGAGGGGGGATGGGCATGGAGGAGGGCACTCGTGGGGATGAGCACTGGGTGTTATGTGGAAACTAATTTGACAAAAAACTATTTGTAAAAAAAAAAAAAAGCAACATTTTTAAAAAGTCAAAATGAATGCCAAATAATTCCATGTTGAACAAAGTGTTAACATTTTAAATAAAGGCAGAATCTGGTGGGGTCAAGAGTGGGCAGAGACAAGGGAGGTGAGCCTTAGAGGTGGAAGGTTGGATTCAGGATGGTGAGAGCTATGGCAGCCCCAGGACATGAGTCCAATATGCATTCATCTTGCTCCATGTCTGACTGTCACAGCCCATGGTCTCCAGCTTCTTCCAGGTCTGGCAGTCTTCTCCATCCTACAGTGTCCTCATCTGAGTCAGACCTCAGATTTTAACTCAATGTCCCATACCAATGTCCTAAACAATACTTCTTCCCGTTCCTCTTCACCGTTTTCTGGCAGAACCCCAAGCCTGGATGGCTAACTCCACTTTCCTTTCTGACCTGTGGATGGGCTAGCTGGCATGTGGATTCGGTCCCTAACACAGGGTTCCCTGTTCAAACAGGGGTGTGCTCCCAGCATCTCACTCTCCATAAAGTGTTTGTCAAGCCTCCTTTACTTTCCTTGACCCTGGAACCTCCCCATCTACCTCTTGCTCTCAGCAGGTATCTGTGGTGGCCCCCAGACTCAGCCAATGACTATCTGATACAAGGTACAAAGAACAGGTCCCCTTGAATTCAGGTGGGATGGCAGGTGGACATGGTACGGATTCCCCCATTTTTTTCCCAAAGACTTTGTGGCTATATACTCAAGTAACTATACACTGGGGCAAATTAGCCACCAGGCATTGGTTACAGGGTCTGGGTTGGTGCTGCTCTCCAGGATGATGACAGCCCTCCATTGGAATAAGCTATACAGGAATCAAGTAGTCAATATCATTCTGGCCCATGTATGTCACACAGTGGGTACATTGAGTCAACAAACCCACCCTGCAGTCATTTCCTTGGGTCCTGAATGTGTTCAGGAAAGACACACTGAGGCCCTGGAAGAACTCTCACTTTGGTTCCTCGACCTGCCAAGCAAGAGCTATTGCTTAAGAAAGCCGGAGAACTTCTACCCCCTGTCAAGATAGTAAATGAGAAACAATATTACATTGTTTATAATATGTATTAGATTATTATTTGCAGAGATCAGTGCCACCCTCAGAGTATTGAGGCATCCAGGAGTGGTAGTCCCTGTGATATCCCCACGTGATTCACCAGGCTACAGGAACCGTATGGGTCAGAGCAGAAGACCCTAGAATTTAGTAGAGCCCTAGCTGTAGTCACTGCATGATATGTTGAGTTTTGTACTGTGAATTAACACAGCTTTGGGCATGTTGAATGCAGCTATTCATTGGCAACTAGATCTTTTTCTACACTGATGGAAAAAAAAGGATCAGAAGCAGTTTACATCCACATGGGACAAAATGGTACCCAGGCACCGTCTTCCTCTAGGGCTCTACTCATTCCTCTGTTATGATGGTAACCCAAAGGGACCTAGACAATCTGGACATCTTATGGGACATGGCAATGGCTTACCATGTCGATAGCACTGTGTTAAGTGTCCTCGAAAAACCTGAAGTACTAATTCTGTGTGTTTTGGTAAAGCATATTCATTCTGGAAGGTGGGAGGTAAACCAGACAAGATCCAAGGGGCTTAGAGCCCAAAGAGCCAAGGGTCACATCAGTGAGGCTCTTAGGGGTCCTCTGGTATAGGGCATGCTGGAAAATGCCCCCTCAGGAAAAGGACAAAGTCTTGCACCTGTATCTCCTACCCCTGGGAAAGAAATACAACCTATCTAGGTTTGAGAGGCACACATTCCACAATTAGGGATACCACTTTCACCTATTTGTCAGATGTGGAAGGTTTGTGTGGGACCCTGATGTAGGGAAAGCCTGTGTACAGGTCCAGGAAGAGGCGTAAGCAGCCTCGCCCCTGCGCTGTCCTGCCCAGCAGATCCCACAGAACCATAGGCATCTGTGAGAAAAGATGTCAGACATAGCCCCTGGAGGGCCCCACTGGGAGGGGCACGGTGCAGACCACCGAGAGTCTAGAGCAAGGCCATGCCATCTGCAGCTGACAGCTGTGCACTGGAGACAGCTTCTGGCATGTTGCTGGGGCTTAGTAGAAACTGTATCTGAGCATAAGACATCATCTGAGCATGTGGCCACTCATGACCTTGACATTCGCTAGGATCGGGTGGGCCCTGGGAAGTGGTCCATATGGGGTTGAAGGTCCAGAGAGCACAAGCAAACTGCACAAACAGGTGCCCCAGACCCTGGATCATCTGCCTCTGTGACACTGATGCTTCTCCCTCAGCTGTGCTTCTCTTTCAGTTAATGCTTCTCCCTCAGCTGTGCTGCTCCTTCAGCTGATGCTTCTTCTGCAGTGGACACCTTTGTCCTGGGGAGAATTCCCTTTGACCAGCTTAACTTACTCGGGCTGCCATAACAACGATATCATAAACAAGCGGCACAAACCACAGGGACTTTCTTTCTCAGTTTTGGAGGCTGTACAGTCCAAGCTCAAAGCTCCAGCAGGGTCAGGTTCTGGTGAGAGCTCCCCTCCTGGCTTGCAGATGGCCACCTTCCTGTAGTGTTCTCACATGGCAAAGAGAGAGAGAGAAAGGACCACTTCCTTGGTATCTCTGCTTAAAGGACACTGGTCCTATCAGAGGAGAACCCCTCCCCCTTACAAACTCATTTAACCATAATTACTTCCATAAAGACCTCGTCTCCAGATACTGCTGCATCGGGGGCAGGGCTTCAATAGAAGGACACAAGCATTCAGTCTCATTGTACCAGCTGATAGAGCAAGAGGGTAGTCTGAGCTCAGCTCGTGGGTGCATCAGCTTGGCAGGGGGCAGGTTCAAACGGTCTATGGCTGACCTGCAGCCACTCAGAGATGGCTTGAAAGACAATGACTGAAGGACAGCACCCATTGCCAAGGCTTCGCGTAGTGCGTCTGGTCATCCACTTTGTGGCCCGAGGTGGAGGCACACAGCATGGCTTACGAGGCTGTCTGGAAGCTGGCCCTTGCGTAACTCTCTAGCGTCCTGTTTCCTGACTCCCCACCCATACTGCACCCAACATTTCCTCACCGTTCTCTAGATATTATGAGTCTTTTCCTGGGCTATCCCTCCACCTAAATGCATTCTCCATGTACTTATCCTTCACGACTCAGTCCAAGTGTCCTTTCCTTATATTACTCTCCCCCTACACAATTGGTGGGTGTCCCTCTGTTCACCTGGTTTTCTGCCTAATGTAAATCTTGGCTTTGTCATGCCTGCCACAGTTCGTTACAAACACTGATCCCCACCAGATCACGTGCACCTCGAAGGTCGAGGCCCCTCTAGGCTGACAACTCTAAAATCCGTCTATCTGCTCCAGACCCGCACGTCCAGCTACACGCTGGACATCGTCACCTGGATGACTCACAGACTCTTGAGTTTCTCTCCTAAACGTTGCCCCGTTCTGGGTCCCTTGCAACCCCATCTCAGTATGCTGTTCTTCCTTCCTTGGGTAGCTAGAAACCTTGGCGGCATCCTGGTTCTTTCTCGCTTCCCTTTCAGCCTCATTGTGCATCAGCAACGTGCACTGGTTCTAGATCTCCACCTCTTCTCTCCCCTGGCTGCCATCGCTCTCAGCTTCTTCTGTGGGGTCATCGCCGGCTTCCCGCTGCACTAAGACCTTCTGCGCTGCCACCACACCATCCTTCCTCTCCATCCAGCCCCTGGGTTGTGTCCTTCCTGGTGTTTGTCAACCTTTATGATCATTCTGTCTGTCACTTGGTGTTTGCTATCTCCGCCAAGCAGGGACTGTGTGTCTGTCCCTGTCCGTGTACCCCCAACAGTCACCATGGTGTCTGACTCATATCATAGAAAGGGTCCAAGAAAAGCTAAGGGTGCCATTAACCGCCAGCTGAACTATTATTACTGGAGCGCGTCCCTACACAGCACTCAGATTCGGACAGCACCAGTCCATACCGTGAGAATCAAGCACTGATACCCATGTTTCCAAAACACCAGTTCATGAAGCCAAACACAGTCGTGATAAGCGCAGCGCCACAGGGCAGAGGAAAGAGAGGCAACCTTCCAGGTGGGGAGCCTGCACTGAGATGATGGATGACCTTCTTGCTATGGTCTGCTCCTCATGCGCTGCCTGGAAATCACTGGCAGGGCAATTTCATCTGGAGATTGGAGCAGTCCTGAGAGCAGAGCCAAGGTCTTCAGCCAGGAAATCATATCCTGACTCCTTCCATGAAAGCTGTCCACTCAGAAGCCCAGGAAGGATGTGGGGGAGGGGGGGGGACTTCCCCCATGAGCCCATCTGATTAATGCCTGACAGCCTCTCCCGTCCCAATGCTTACTTCCCACAATGCTTCGTGATCACCCCTTTTCCTTCTCCTGTTTCTCCCTATTAAAAATTTTTTAAATGTTTTATTTATTTTTGAGACAGAGAGAGACAGAGTGTGAAGGAGGGAGGGGAAGAGAGAGAGGGAGACACAGAATCCCAAGCAGGCTCCAGGCTCTGGGCTGTCAGCACAAAGCCCGACACGTGGCTTGGACTCACGAACTGTGAGATTGTGACCTGAGCCAAAGTCGGACACCCAACTGAGCCACCCAGGCGCCCCTCCCCCTATTTAAATACACATGTATAAAAATGGAAGCCTAGCTACTTCTTGGGGAAAGGTTGCAAGGGTTCTCCGGAGAGCCAGGGCTCCATTTGTAAGGTCATTCATAACGTGGGTCCCTTCTTCCATCGGGTTTTCATGGTGGAGCAAGATGGGAACACAGGGAAACAAACAAAATTTTAGAGTCTTCCCTCTTTTGTCTGGTGCTATTTTCTCCCAGCTCTGATTTTCAGCATTTCATTAAAAAACCCATTTTGAGGAGCGCCCGGGTGGCTCAGTCAGTTGAGTGTCTGACTTTGGCTCAGGTCATGATCTCACAGTTCGTGGGTTTGAGCCCCGTGTCGGGCTCTGTGCTGACAGCTAGCTCAGAGCCCGGAGTCTGCTTCAGATTCTGTCTCTCCTTCTCTCTGCCCCTCCCCTCCTCACTCTCTGTCTCTGAAAATAAAGACATTTTAAAAAAAAAACCCATTTTGATCTTCTGAGAGTCAAGATTTTAAAATAATACTACGCCCTCGTTGTAAAGAATGGCTTCATTGTCTGAAACCCACGTGGGGGATTTGCCAAGGGACCTCACCAGTGTTCCTTCCTGCTTTTGTAAAAAAGAAAGCAGGAAACCCAAGTGGGAGAATTGGACCCATTGTCTGCAGTCGCGAGGGAAGACTGGGTCCAAGCCCAGCTGAGCTCAGGCCCCTGTGTTTCTGGCCCCCAGCGTGCAGGGAAGGTGGGGTGGCGTCTGCCACGGGCTGGGGACCCTGCACGCCTGAGCTCATCTCACCGAGTCCCCAAGTGCTCTGCAAGGGCACCATCCAGGGCCCATGTCTGAGCAAAGAAAGCCTGAGGAAGGTGTCAAGGTCAGATGAGAGACAAGATGAGCTGAGACTCTAAGTCAGGCGCCAAAGCCTGGGGGCTGGCTCTCCCGAAGTCTTTCCCTCCCCCGTTCAAGCATCCAGAGCTCCAGCTGGGTTTTCCCCACCCACGTCACTCAGCTGAACTCACTTTGTCTCCTGGCCAGAGCCCAGCATCTAAGCCCTCACTCCTTTTTTCCCCTCTTAAATTTTTTTAATGTTTATTTATTTATTTTTTTGAAAGAGAGAGACAGAGCATGAGCAGGGGAGGGGCAGAGAGAGAGGGGGAGACACAGAATCCGAAGCAGCTCCAGGCTCTGAGCTGTCAGCACAGAGCCTGACACGGGGCTGGAACACACAAACCATGAGTTCGTGACCTGGTCTGAAGCCTGACGCTTGACTGACTGAGCCACCCAGGTGCCCCAGCCTTTTCTTCCCTGTTAAATGCAGCCACCACCCTCCCTCCAACATCCGCTTCATGGGGATCCTTTGGCCACCCCGAAGGGCCCACGCATGGAACACAGCATCCCACACTCATTCTGGGGCATTGGACACGATCCCCGAGGGAACATGTGCACAGTCCAACAACAATGACACATTAATGACCGTCATTTGTTGATTATCTTGCAGATGTTACACCTCATAACAACCCCAGGTGGAACATGATCTTTATCCATAGCCGACACCAAGAAAGCCAAGGCCCAGTGTGGTTCATCCAAAATGAAGTTAGCCAGGAGAAGAGCAGGGCCACACCAGGCTAGCGGCTCTGCACAGCCTTCCAGACTAAGGTCAGCTTCCCGGAAGTGTGGAGCCCAGACTCAGACAGCCTGGGTTTATCTTCCAGCTGTGTGACCTTGGGCAAGTTACCCAGCCTCTCTGGTTTCTGTTCCTTCATCTGTATAGTGGAGACGATAGACATCCTACCTGCTTCGTGGGGTTGCTGTGAGGATTAACTGACATAGATGTGAAATCCTTAGATTAGTGCTTGGCGACTGGGCTTAATGGATGTTAGCTGTTACCTTTCTTTTAGGAATTTTTATTACGCAAAACATCATGGGGGTTGGGTAAGAATCTTAACCTAAGTCGGAATTCTAGAAAGTCAGGGGTGCCTGGGTGGCTCAGTTGGTTAAGCGTCTGGCTCTTGGTTTCAGCTTAGGTCATGATCTCATGGTTGTGTGATCGAGGCCTGTGTTGGGCTCTGCACTGACAGCATGGAGCTGGCTTGGGATTCTCTGTCTCTCCTTCTCTCTCTGCCCCTCCCCTGCTCTCACTGTCTCTTTCTCAATAAATAAAAAAACTTCAAAAAATATATTAAAAAATTTTTTAATGTTTATTTTTGTGAGAGAGAGAGCGAGAGAGAGGAGAGAGAGAATGGAGGAGGATCAGAGAGAGAGGGAGACACAGGATCCGAAGCAGCTCCAGGCTCTGAGCTGTCAGCACAGAGCCCGACGTGGGGCTCGAACCCACGAACCGTGAGATCATGACCTGAGCCAAAGTTGGACGCTTAACCGATTGAGCCACCAAGATGCCCCTAAAAATATGTATATTAAAAATAAAAGGAATTCTAGAAGGTCAAACTGACTCCTCCACCTTCACTCCTTCCAGATCTTTTTTTTTTCCTGTGACATGTGTCTTTTCTCCTACAAAAGAAGGAATACAGGTAGAAGGGGCAGTGAGAGCGACAGAAAAGGGGGTGTTTCTCTAATTCCACCTCTGCTGTCCTGTCACGAGAGGTGGCCTAGTGGACAAGTACACGGACGTAGGAACCGGAATGTGAATCTCAGCCTTGCAGTTTATGAGCAGTATGCCCTTGGTCAAGTTATTTCACTTCCCTGAGCTTCAGTTTCTTCATCTGTAAAATGGGGGCAAATAGAGCCAGCCTCGCTGGACTAATGGGACCCCCATGACCTATGTGGAGAATGTCCCCAGGATGGAGACCCAGATGGCTTTCGGGTCCAGGCCAGCGTAGCAGCAAACGTGCTCACTGGTGTCCTCTGGTGGGTGTGCTGGGCTCATGTCCAGATTGCTGGGTTTTACATAATGAGTACATTTAATTAGAGAACGTTTGCCCCGGCCACGTCCCCACCTCCCGGGAGGTCGGAGCCCAAGCCCACATCCCCACCGACACTGAGCATCGCCTGCTGAGAAAGCACGGCCCCAGACAGCCGGACCTTCCTGTGCCTCACACACGAGGGCCTCGACTCGGCAGTGAGTCACCCTGCGCTCCCAGCACGGCCCGCCTAACAGGTGCACTGATGTCATCTGCACGCCTCTGGGAATTAGCTTCAGTGGAATCGCTTCACAGGATTGGTCAGGCCTGCCTGTCAATATCCTTTGCATATCCATTGCCATTCCTGTCTTTCTTGGCAATTTCCAGAAAAGTCCCTTGTGCATTGTGGGTATACAGCCGGCCCTTAAACACGGGTATGAGAGTCCACTTCCACAGTGCTGTGTGTTTTCTCTTCCATGTGAATTTCTAAGTAACATTTCTCTAGCTTACATCATTATAAGAATATAGTACATAATACACATAACATAATACACATAATATGGGCTAATTATTTGTGAATCTGTATGTCTTCCAGTCAACAGCTAGAAGACTATTAGTAGTTAAACTGGGAGAAGGGAATCAAAAATTATACGTGGATTTTCAACCGTGTACAGGGTCTCTCCCCAAACCCCTCACTGTTCAAGGGTGCGCTGTGGTCACATGTCAGTTTCAGATACTACAAATACTTTGTTGCAATCTGTCATCTACGAATTTGTCCCTGATGGCCTCGCACGCAACAGACATCCTCTGTTTTGATGTGCTCTCATTCATCAGTTCACCGAGTAGCTATCGGCTTTTTGGGATGCCTCTCAACAGAGGAGCCCCCAGCATGGACCAGAACATTCCAGATGTTGTCGGAGCAGCGTAGTGAAAGTCTGTGTGACTGAATCTGAAGTCTAAATTCCAAACGGCGTTGCCACCGTTCTACATTTCATGCCAACTTGTCGGTTTCTGTCTGCAATTTCAGACTGCTGAGGCTGTTTAGTTCTGATCCAGAAACGACACAGCACCTGCTACCACACACACTGATAATCATACCCACTGCGGTTTGTTGACCTCTGATAGGTGGAGATGAAGGAGAGGGCATTCCATTCCGTGTCCTGCAGACATCTTATCACGTATGATGACTGTACCCCATACGTGTGCATGACCCTCACTTGCATGTGACTCCCCTTCTCTGAGCCTCCTCTCTGTCACGATGGTGATGATAGCAACACCTGTGTCATCAGGCTGCCGTGAGTGACAAGTGTGTTACTACATGGGATGTGGGAACAGTGCCTGGGGCCCAGAGAAGGTACGATATGAATGTCTGTTATGATGGCTAGTGTTAGTATCATGGTAGTATTACCTCTGCTGTTTAAGGGATATTGAAATGGAGTCTCAAAGAGTTAAAATTTTTTTAATGTTTATTTATTTTTGAAAGAGACAGAGACAGAGCTTGAGTGGGGGGAGAGGCAGAGAGAAAGGGAGACACAGAATCCAAAGCAGGCTCCAGGCTTTGAGCTATCAGCACAGAGCCTGATGTGGGGCTCGAACTCACGAACTGTGAGATCATGACCTGAGCTGAAGTGCGATGCTAAACCGACTGAGCCCCCCAGGCACCCCAGGAGCCTGAGACAGTTTAAATAACTCAATCACATGGCCAAGGACAACAGAGTCAAGGCCATGTGCTCCTTCCTTGGACCCCGCGGCTCATGCCACTTCCCTCCGGAGATGTCTAGGTGCACTGAAATCTGCCTCTCTATCCGTCCTTCACTGGGCTTTGTCTTTGGCATCTAAGGGCAGAGAGTCAAGGCTACCTCTGCTCCCCAGGACAGGCACTCACATGTTTGAAGAGGGTGCTCATGCATTCCTGACCCAAAGCACCTCCTCTCCCCGTTAACTAGCCCCTTCCCTTAAAGTGCCCTGTGGCCAAAGAGAAGCCATTGTTTTTCACATGCAGGCTCAGTCAGTGGTGTGGACACACATAGGGCTCACACCGAGGAGCTAGGCCTCCCGGGCCCCTCACTGCTCCTCTCTCCTGCCCTGTGGGATCTGGGGTACCACCCAACCCACAGCTGCCCATGTTGGTCCCTCCACACTGGGACAGCCAATCACCATCTTTCCCGGGCACCTGACGTGTCTCCAGCCCATTCCTCTGCATCACCCTTTCTCCCCTGCAGTCCACCACACAACAAGAAGACGGAGCATTTTATTATTATTTTAAAAATATGTTTATTGAGCTCTCTATGGTCGCTCTACTCTAATCTTTATGTTCTAGTGAGATGAGCTGATATAGGGTTCTGAGACCACTAAGTAAGCTCTACACCCAATGTGGGGCTTGAACTCATGACCCTGAGATCAAGAGTCGCATGCTCTACTGACTGAGCCGGCCAGGTGCCCCGAGACTGAACCTTTAAAATGTCAATCAGAGCATGCTGCTACCCTTCCTAAAACCCTCCAGTGGTTTCTCACTTTCCTTAGAATTCAACCCAGACCATCTGGCCAACAACGGTCCCATAATCTGACTCCTCCCTTTGTCGTCAGCCTCTCTCCCTCCTCCCTTCCCCTCGCCACTTGCTCCAGCCACACAGCTGGCTTCTCCCAATCCCCTAAACATGCCTCAGGGCTATTGCACATGCTCTTCCCTCTGCTTGGAACTCAGCCCCAGGCTGGAGCTTCCTCCTCCATGGTCAGGTCTCTGCTCAGACGTTACCTTTTAGAAGCTTCTCATCACCATGCAATCACAAACTGTCACCCCGCACCCTTAACTCTCCATCCCTGGACCACACGATGTTTTTTCTCCATCATTTATCACTCCTCGGCATGTATCACTATTCTTCTATCTCTGTCTTCCTCTCCAGGATGCACAATCCCTATGAGAGAAGAGACCACCTCTGATTCGTCCCAGGTATGCTTAGCCCAGCCTGGGAACTGGTGGCAAGGACGATGATTCTCTCCCCACCCATGGCCCCACTTGCGAATCCCCAGAACCTGTAAGTGTGTTAGGTTACAGGGCGGGGGAGGGGGTGAAGGTTGCAGATAGAATTAAATTCGCTAATACACTGGCCTTAAAATAGGAAGATGATCTTGGATTACCCGGGCGAGTCCAGCGTAATCACAAAGGTTTTAAGAGTGGAAGAGCGAAGCCGAAGAGAGAGAGAGCAGAGATGTGACCTGGGAAGGAGCCTGCCCACCCTCTGGCTCGGAGCGGGAAGGAGGGGCCAGGAGCTGAGGGACTCGGGAGCCGGGAAGCAGAGGAAGCGATCAGGGGCAAGGAAACACACTCTCCCTGAGAGCCTCCAGAACGGACCATGGCCCTGCTAACATCTTGATTTTAGCCTCACGATGTCCATGGCCAACTTGGAGACTCCAGAACGTTTGCAAGATAATAAATGTGTGTTGTTTCACCCCTGCATTTGTGGTAACTGGTTACAGTAGCTGCAGGAAACCCGGCACTCCTGTTTGCTGGATGAATCAATGAATCCACCAACGATAGGGTCTCACCTCCCTGCAGTTCCTCTGGGTGCGCCCGATGCCCAGGGCTGACCCAGCTCCAGCCCCGTGTCCGACGGCGCAGGACAGCATCACCTCCTCTGCCAGCCCCACTTCGGCCCCCGCGGGGTCTCGAGTGTGCCTAAAGGCAGCACATGGCATCTGCTTCCTGTGGAGCTCGGGTAAAGTAAGAGGCTTCCCTGAATATTCACATGCTTCCCACCCCCGATGCGTGTGTCCCACCTGCTTCTGCACCCTCCTCACATGTGTGCTGGTTGCCATTCATCTCGGTGTGGCCCTGCTTTGCTGGCTTTTTGTTTGTTTTGTTTTTTTTTATTTTATTTAATTTTTAATTTTTAACTGTTTATTTTTAAGAGAGAGAGAGAGCATGAACAGGGAAGAAGCAGAGAGAGAGAGGCACAGAATCCAAAGCAGGCTCCAGGCTCTGAGCTGTCAGCAGAGAGCCTGACACGGGGCTCAAACCCACAAACTGTGAGATCATGACCTGAGCTGAAGTCGGACACTTAACCCACTGAGCCACCCAGGGGCCCCACCCAGGTGTCCCTATTTTTCTTTGTTTTTAATGCCATCCTGGAAACATCCTCTGGAATGGAAGACCCATAGAAGAGTAGCATATGTGGGTGGGTGCCATTTATTTTTAAGTTTAATTAATTAATTAATTTATTTATTTATAGAGAGCATGCGCGTGAGCGCACAAGTGGGGGAGGGACAGAGAGAGAGAGAATCCCACCCAGATTCAGAGCTGTCAGTGCAGAGTCTGACACAGGGCGCGAACTCACAGACTGAGATCATGACCTGAGCTGATTTCAAGATCCGACGCTTAACCGACTGAGCTACCCAGACACCCCGCATGTGGGGTTTTTTAAAGGACACTTAACTTTCTCCGTCACGTTACTCTATCACCACACCGGCCTCGCATGACCACCTTCACTGTTTTCCTGTCCCCATTTTACAGATGAAAGAACTGAAGTGTCACTGATTTATCACTAATTCACCTTCTCCGCTTCTTCATGAACGCTTTAACAGACCCTCCTTGAGGGCTGTCTACGTGCTGCCTTGTGTTCAGAACATCACACTCGGCTGCTATCCCCCAGATGTGCCCCAGTTCCTGAGATTTCAGGACGTGAAGCCGTGTGCAAACTTCAGTGGGCCCAGTAGCGAGAGAGGCCCAGAACTCCAGCCTCCCGTTCTGCCCACTGGTCCCCCGGTATTTAAAACAACAATACAAGCTACAGCCATGAAACACAAGACAGCTACTCACCACCTCCGGTCTTGTGCTCAGACCTGGTGCCCTTGGGGAGAGCTTCTGAGCTCAAGGCCACTTAGGAACTACCTCGAGCCTCATGATACCCCTGAGATTCCCGCTGGTTGGACAGACAGCCCTACCTCCGTGGCTGGGCTAGTCTCTCAAGAGTTTCCCCAAAGTCTCGTGGCCTTTTCAGTAAGAGTTGCCTCGAGCTTATTTGTCCAATCTGCCGGCTGGATTCCTGTTGCCTCTTTAGGGCTCCTCCCTGATCTGACCGCAATACCCCTCCTTTCAAGGGGTAAGAACTTAATTTCCTTAGTGACTCACTATTTCCCCATCCCAAGCAGGATTTCGCAACATTGGCACTGTTACATTTTAACCAAACTTCTGTGCATTTCAGGATGTTTCTTAGAATCCCTGGCCCCTCTGCCCACTTGATGCTGGTAGCACCCTTGCACCCCCATCCCCATCCCCTCATCCTCCACCCCCTCGTGAAACAAAAAAGCATCTCCAGAGATTGCCGAATGTCTCCTGAGGGGCAAAGTCACCCCAAGGCTATTTCTGTCTTCATGCCACTATTTCAACTGGATCGAGTGATCTGTGCTCTTCTCCCATGTCTCTATATCACCCATTCTCTAGTTTCCAAAAAAAATGAAAGTGGGGTGCTTTATTTATGATTGTGTTGAACAAAAGGTCAATGAGAGAGAGAGAGAGAGAGAGAGATTTTTTTTAAGGAATTGACTCATATGATTTATGGAGGTACGAGTCCATATCTGTAGGGCAGCCCAGCATACTACAGATCCAGAGAAGAGTTGAAGTCCAAGTCCAAAGACTGTCTGCTGCAGAGTTCCGTCTTGCTCAAAGAAGGTCAGTCTTTTTCCTCTGAAAGCCTTCAAGTGATTAGATGGCCCACCACATAATGGAGGACAATCTGCTTTACGCAAGGTCTACTCCGATTTAAATGTTAATGTCATTCAGAAAACACCTTCAGAGAGACATCCAGGACAATGTTTGACTACATATCTTGGCACGGTGGCCCAGCTAAGTTGGCACATAAAGTTAATCAGCATAGTCAGCAAGGATGAATTAATTTATGGCAAAGAAAGGGAAGATGTACTTGAACTCATCTGGAATGTGGACTTCCGTGATTATTGTCTGAAATGTCATTGTTATAGATGCCACACTGGGGCCATCAGGGATTCTCAACCCTGGCTGTTACAGTCACCTAGGGAACCTTGAAAGGATATAGATGTCAGGGGGCACCCAGGTGGCTCAGTCAGTTAAGCGTCTGACTTCGGCTCGGGTCGTGGTCTCATGGTCCGTGGGTTCAACCCCAGGTCGGGCTCTGTGCTGACAGCTAACTCAGAGCCTGGAGCCTGATTTGGATTCTGTGTCTCCCTCTCTCTCTCTGCTCCTCCCCCACTCACACTCTGTCTCTTTCTCGAAAATAAACATTTTTTTTTTAAAAAAAGGATACAGATGTCAGGGTCACTTTCGGAGAGCCAGATCCGTTTAGTCTGTGGCGAGGCTCAGGTATGCATGTATCGTCGGAGGTTCTCAAGAGTTCCCAACGTTTGGCCAAGAGTTTCATTCTGGGCAGAATGAAAACCTGACGGTCCCCTCAGATCAGACCAGCAGAGATGAGCACAGTCTTTGAGGCCAAGTGGGCTGGACTTGAGTCTCACTTCCCTCCGAGTGAGTCACGCGATGCTGGGACAGGCATCATATCTCCCTGAGGCTGTTGGTTAAGTAAGAAGACGCATGGAAAGCACCTAGCACAGTCCCCTGGAGGAAGGAAATACAACCTATGTCCTGCATCAATATAGGCCTGACCCGCCACTCATCTGGGTAGTAACAACCTGGCTTCTCTTCTCTGTCATTTTTATCTAAGTTCCTCTTAAGACATAGTAATAATTATGCTTTGTCAACATATCTTGAGCTTTGCGGCAGACACTGCGTTAAAAGTAAGTATTTTCAGGACACCTGGGTGGCTCAGTTGATTAAGTCCCCGACTCTTGGTTTTGGCGCAGGTCATGAACTCAGGGTGATGGGGCTGAGCTCTGCGTCAAGGTCCACGTTGAGCGTGCCACCTGCTTAAGATCCTCTGTCTCTTGGAGCAACGGTTGGGTGTGGAGGTGGGGGGCTCAGTCGGTTGTGCATCTGACTTCAGCTCTGATCATGATCTTCCAGTTTGGGGTTGGAGCCCCGCGTCGGGCTCTGTGTTGCCAGCCTGGAGCCTGCTTCAGATTCCGTATCTCCCTTTCTCTCTCTCTGCCCCTCCCCAACTCGTGCTTTCTCTCTCAAAAATAAATAAACTTAACAACAACAAAAAAGGATTCTCTCTGTCTCTTCCTCTGGCCCCTGCCCCTCTGCCCCACTTGCACACACTCTCTCGAAACATTAAAAAAAAAGTAAAAATAGATATTATTTTCTCCTCACAATTACCCAGTGAGGAAGAGTGTGTGATGGCCCCAGACTATAAATGAGGACACTGAGGCACAGAGAGGTTAAGTCATCTGTCCAATAAAGTTGCTGACAGTCTTGGATTCATCTGACTCTGAAGGTTAACATTTTTTTAAGTTTATTTATTTATTTTAAGAGAGACACTGAGAGAGTGCAAGTGGGGGAGGAGCAGAGAGAGAGAGAGAGATTGAGAAGGACAGAGGATCCAAAGTAGGCTCTGTGCCACAGAGTCTGATACAGGGCTTGAACTCATGAACCATGAGGTCATGCCCTGAGCTGAAACCAAGAGTCAGAGGCTTACCCAACTGAGCCACCCAGGCTCCCCTGGGGGTTAAGGGCTTTTAAGAACTGCTTCCAGGAGGCATAGATCAGGATTATAGCCACTAGAAAAGAGGAGGGGAAAATGCCAGGATTCCTAGATGTCACCATTTTGTGCTTAGAGAAGCTAAGAAAATAGAAATTAAAATTAATATGGGAGCATAGTCATTAGTCATGTCACAAAGACTTTTGTTTAAAAACAAAGCCACTTGACAAAAATTTTGGTGCGTGTCCAAAATTCAGTCATGTTCCTGGTGAATGGCAACAGGAAGCAGAAATCATATTTTAAAACGAAGATCTCATTCATAACAGCAACAAAAACATGAAATACCTGAGAATAAATTTAGCAAGAAACGTGAGGTAGGTTTTAATGAATACAGCTACCAAACTTTATTAAGGGATATTAGAGAAGATTCAACCTTCAGAGAGACGGTCTGTGAACTTGGTAGGTACTATAAAAAAAAATGCCAGTTCTCTTCAAATTAGTTAGAGGTTGAAACAATTTTCTTTTTTCAAATAAAATTTAGGCATAGATGTCATTTTGAAGCAATTCAAAACTTTTCAAGTGTGATACAGAGTGCCTTCTGAGTTCACGGCAACTTCCAGTATCTCAAAAGGAAGAGTCGGCCTTCCTGAGCTCTTGAATCACTTCCAGCCTTCATTTTAGATTCAGTGACCCAAGGCCATGTGAGTCTTTTTGCTTGGCTACCCCTGGGCACCCTCAGATCCAAACTAATTTATGAAAAAAATCACTTTATGGTTTTTAAAATCTTAAGTTGTGAAACATAGGTTTACAAATATTAGACACACACACGCACACACTTTAACAAATAGTTAAATGGCTACCTGTGTACCACTTGGGGCAGGCAGACTCTTAAGGGAGGCCCATGGTCTGGCTTTTATGGGCTCGTGTGATGCCTCCCACTAAGTGTCGGTAGAATCCAGGACCTGCTTCAGGACGTAGAGAATGTAGCAAAAGTGAGGGTGTGTATGGGATTGCATGTGTGTGATTATGCTATATAGGATGGTTACCTCCATAGCGTGCTGTGTTGTAAGCTGTCCTTCTGAGCTGGCCACATGGCCGGGAACTGGGGACAGCCTCCATCAAGACACCGAAGCCCTCAACCCAGCAGCTTGCAGGAAACTGAGTGCTGTCAACAATCATGCGAGTGGGGGAGCAGACCCTTCTCCAGTAGAGCCTCAGATGAGACCACAGCCCTAATTGACGCCATGATCGTAGCCCTGCAGGGGACACAGCTAAGCTTTGCCCAGACTCCAGGCCTACAGAAACCATGAGATAACAAACATATATATTTTTAAGCTGCTAAACTTGGGGAAATATTGTTATTACTAATAGATAGTTAATGTGCCACCACACAAGTGAAGCAATAGAATGTTTCTAATACTATAAAGGCCCCGTGTAACTTTCCTAACACATTACTTCCCTCCTCCAGAGAAGAATGCACTATCCTGACTTTTCTGTTGATCATTACTTTGCTTTTCTTTGTAGATTTGCCAGCTATGAAAGTATCACTAAATAATATATTTGGGGGCACCTCGGTGGCTCAGTCAATTATATGTCTGACTTAGGCTCAGGTCATGATCTCATGGTTTGTAGAGGTTCAAGCCTTGTGTCGGGCTCTGTGCTGACAGCTCAGAGCTTGAAGCCTGCTTCAGATTCTGTGTGTGTGTGTGTGTGTGTGTGTGTGTGTGTGTGTGTGTGCCCCTCTACCACTTGAACTCTGTCTCTCTCTCTCTCTCAAAAATAAATAAATGTTTATAAAAATTTAAATAGGATATGTTTGGCAAGCACACACCTAACTCTGGTAAAAATAATAATAAAGACATGGCCAATGAGATAGTTTTTAACTTGACAAAGTTACTTTGAAATTGATCTTGAAGAATACATAGAAAGATAGAAAGTAACGACAAAAATTTGGAAAAGAAAAATAATGGAATGGTTCTCTTTTTAGAAATGAGAAGCTATAATAAGGCTCATATAATCCTGCTGTAAGAACGGGTTGTGGAATGAAACAGAATAAAAATGTGCATCGTCTTTGTTATAGTTATTCCATTTGCGATTGCCTGTCCCCAGCGAGAATTATAAATGCAATGATTGCTGTTAAAGCACGTTCACCAAGACATTTGCACTTGCAAAAATGGAAACAGAGTAAATATTAGGGGAATCACAAAACAAGTTATGGTAAATCCATCCGCTTGTCCGATAAGATGCAGATATTAAAGAGTTTACTTATTGTTTTTTACTTTGCCTTTTTGTTTACATTGCCTTTAATGACAAAGATAAATTCTCATGACTGTAATTTAAAACAAACAGAAACAGCACTGGAATCCTGTGACAGGCTCTTCCCACCAAAGAGATAGCAGTTTTTTGGTGGGGTTGGACACATCGGGGTCAAATCGCAGTGACACTACCAACTTACTGTGTACCTTTGTAAAGTTGGTTCATCCTTTGGAGCCACAGATCTGCTCATAGAATTTTTCTAAGGCTTCAATGAGATCACATGAACGAGATAACTCTGCGTATTCTAGGCACTTGACAAATGTTACCTGCCTCTTGTTAGTAACAAGGAACATGGGGCTTATGTGGAGGCAGAGAGAAGAGGTGAGGATCCCAAATCACATGTAGACTGATTATAAGTTTAAACTCCATATTTCTCCACTAAGAGTTAGAAGGATGGAAACCGTTGGTTCTAATATTCCATTTTTAAGGAAAAGTGGAAAAGAGTGTCCGTATTTCCAGGAGAGTGTGGCTTCTGTCTTGGGTGGAGCCTGGGACAATCTTGTTCACAGGACCTGGTGCCCGATCTTCAGGTGAGAAATCTCATGCCAGCCTTATTCCCTAACGACTGACTTCTGGAAAAATCTTGTAACGTTCTAACCCAGATGGGAAATGGGGGCTGGTGTGATTTGTGGGGACGACAAAACCACCTCTCTCACAGATGACACACAGCCTGCAATGCTGGTTGTCAACTTCCACTGTACACCAACACCAGCAAACACACAAAATGCAGATTTTCAGGCTCCCTAGTGAGATTGAGATTTGGTAGGTCTGGAATGAGGCTGGGAAGGTGTCTGTGTGTGTGTATGTGTGTGTGCGCTCACGCGCGCGCATGTGAAACATATAGTAAAGTTTGTCAGTCATAAGCATGAGCTCAATGCACATGTATGCACTTGTGCATATATGGCATATGTGCATATATGGTATATATGCACCATGGTGTACATATGGTAAACTAGGTATAGATAATATACTAGCACATATACCTGCATATACACGTTTTTTCACATATGTATATATGCATCTAACCACCATCCATATCCAAATATAGAACAGTTCCAACATCCCGTACACCCCTTCCCTTCCATCACCCCTCCCCTCACTCCAGGTAACCATTATTCTGTCAACACAGATGAGCTTAGTCCGTTCTTAAATTTCATATAAAGGAAACCAAAGCATACTCACTCTTTCATGTCTCGTTTCTTCTGCTCGACAATATGTTTACAAGATGGATAGATTCCAGGTTGTTCCGTGGAAAGGTAGTCGGTTCAAGTTTATCGCCAAGTGTGGACAAACCACAGTGCTTCCCTCCATTCTTCTGTGGATGGGCTTTCAGGCTGAACTCAGCTTTAGGCTCTTTGGAACAGCGCTGCTCCAGCGTTCTTAATGCGTGTCTTTCACGGGACACAGACTCGCGTCCTCTTGTTCATACTTGGGTGTGGGATCAATAGGCTTCTGACTCTAATCTCATAGACACTACCACTACCACACGGTGGAAAGCCATGTCTGTATGAGGAGTTTTGATGCAGGTCGTCTTGGACTTTGAGAAACCCTACTTAGCTAAGAGCCCCGTTATGTAAGCAAACATAGTCCATTGAGTTGACCCTTCTTGGGGTACAAGTGGGGACAAGCTTGCTTACATTGAGATACCAGCTAAGTGATTTGGGGGATGGGGGAGAAAGGAGAAATTACATTTCTACCACCCCTTAGCACCTCTTTGGAACAAATCTTTGCAGTTTACTACTCATGCCCCAGAGCGAGAAGCCAAGAGCGGGGAAGCTTTGATGGGAGTAGGAAGGTGAAAATCCAGGTCACTGTGCCCATCAACCAAGTCCTATCTCACGCCAACCACAAGCTAGACTAATGTCCACTTAATTGCTGGCACAAAGAGACATGCTTGGGACCTCGGGTTGTCCCTACGAGGAGCAACTGTCTCTTCCACTCACCTTAAGCTGATTATAAAGCCATTTCCCCATGCTCTTAACAAAAGGGGTGGCTTGCAGGAGATGAGAGAGATGGACTTCCTCCCGCTGTGCCCAGCAGGTGTGACAATAAAGGCTGGTTATAGAATAGCCGTCCTTCTTAGCCAACCCTGGCCATTTCAACACAGACCCAGCCAGCTTGTCTGAGGTCAGAAGGCCGGGAGGCAGGGCACATCAGCAGGGGTGTGGGCAGGGGGCCTGCCTGTCCTGCGAGCCAGGGCTCTGCTTCCTTGGTCTCTCTGCAGGAGCCCGTTAGCCTTACAAAATGCGGTGACCTCAGCAGGCAGGCTCAGCCATGGCCCAGGCGTGATCTCAAGCTGCTCTCTGCTGTTTTCAGCAGGGCACTACAATCAGGGCCGCAGAGACCCGATGGCTTCCACTCGGAGGCAGGCGTGGCGACTGAGATGTGGGTTTAGTAAAAGAGCCAGGGTTCTGCACACGCTGGGGGGGTGGTAACCCCCACCCACGCCACCCACCCCACCCACCGTGTGGGGCCTCACGTCCTCTCTCGGGCCCCACAGCTCCCCGTGTGTCCTTGACCGGAACACTCCCCCCTCACCCTGTCCCCCACTTCTCTAGGAAGCCACTGAAACAGGACAAACCATGTTTGTCTTCCTCAAAGCTGAGTGTGTCCCCAGAGCTGGATGTGCTGCCTGGTACATATTGATCGATGAATATTTAGTTGACTACATGAGTGGATAAATAATTGAGAGCACTTTGAACGAAGGGAAGGAGTCCAATATCTCATTTGTGCTGTGTAAGAGAATTAAGCCATTAGGATCATAGAGCTATAAAGCTCTTCTGCTGAACAGCAACAAAAATCCCTAGCTCTTGTCTGAACTGGCAGTGACCGGAGATATTTGGGGTCACAACTGAATCAGCAGGGGGACTTCTGGGATCTAGTGCGTAGAGGCCAGAAACACCATCAAACCTCCCGAGATGGACAGGATGGTTCAGCACAACTCAGAGGTGTCCTGGCCAAACTGTGAATGATGCCGAGGCCGAGTGGGCATGATGGGAGCACAGGTCTGTGGGACCGCCGGCGTTGACCTTGCTGGTGTCAAGCAGCAGCCGCAAATCTAAATCCGCCAGGGAGAAACTTGCTCCAGTCAAAAGCAAGACTGAGAAACTGAAACCCATAACGACTACTCAGAGATTTGACAAGTTTTATCGGTAGAAACCAAAGATTTGATACATCTGTATGTCAGCAAGAGAATGCGTGATGTTTCTATAAGACATGCCCGCTAAGCCCAGAAATGTGTTTGCATCTTGTAGCTAAGGTAACACACTGATAAAGGCGGCTTTCCTCCCAGAGCAAAGATTGTGGTTTGTGGCTTTTTAATTTGGCCAGACCTGGAGTACTGGGTTCATTTTGATAAACGGTACTTTGCAACCTTCAAATATTATCAGTGTTCTTCGCATACGCAAATAATTGGATGCTATCATGGAAAGGAAAGAAGGCAGGAAGGGAGGGAGGAAGGGAAGAAGGAAGGAGAGAGGGAGAGAGGGAGGAAGGAGTGAATTAGAGAATAATAGTCGAGTAGATGTAAAGAGTAACAGACACAGATAGAAGTTATTCTGTAGCACAGAGGACACCCGATGGGCACAGAGCTGGAAGACAAGGCCACTTGCGGCTCTCCTGGAGCCGTCAGAAGTGTGATCTTCCCACTCCCTCGTCTGTTCAAAAAATAACATGTCTCAGACTTACCATCCTCGGGATGCCAGGAAATCTAATTTAAGCCCGGATCATCAGAGCACAAGCTGATGGTCATAATTCAGTTGCCAATAAGACGGTGTCAGTCTCCACCTGTGAACCGTTTATGCTGCTCTCCATGTGGCCACACTGATGGTTCCAGCCGATGTTTCTTACAATCTTTTTGGTGGGGGGGAGGGGGGGAAACGAGGGGGATACACAAGATGACCTTCGGTGAAGATTGTGCTACTTTAAGCTAATTTGTTTATCATACAAGGATACAAGTCCTGGATTAAGTTCTTAATAATAGTTCCTCGCGTTTGTCTCTCAATCGCCCTATTAATACAAATCACCCCAAAGCTGGCTTCCCCGCGTCTCCCCACACCCACTTTATCCCCAGAGGCTCAGCGCGGCCCCTTAGCCTGTCCCAGACCCCTCAGGAGGTGGGCGGCAGATCCAGGGCTAACGGCTGCTCTTCCGGTCAGCCTCTGATGTTGGAAGTAGGTGCTAGAAATGCACTGCTACCTGCATGGTCTGCTTGCTTCAAGCTTCCTGTGTCCAAGGGCGGGCGCCTCCTTTGTTCTGCTGAGCCCCCAGGCAAGTCATGAGGTCTCTTCCCCTCCCCCTCACCGCGGCCCCCACCATCTGGCCTGCTCCACGGGACCTGCCCTCTGGGGCGCCCAGCGGGGCCCCAGGCCTGTCTTGCAGGCAGCCAGCTCGGCCACTCTGTGTCCTCCAAGTCCCTGCAAACCAACTGCCCTCCAGTTTAGTCCTCACGCCTGAAAATGGGACAGAGCGTGGGGACTCCCCCAGCAGGCTGGGGACAGCGTCTGCCTGGTCGTGTGAATGACTAAGCGCCTCCCCCCTCGCACCGTGATTGCCATTTACTTGTGAAACACTAGTCTGATGGGCAAGACAGTGGTCACCTTCCTCCTTCTCTTTTAAAAAAATTATGGCATAGAAGGTACCAGAACAGATATACGCAACCACGAAGTGTGGCAGTAGCCATATTAAAAGGCTCAATTTAGGGTCACTGGTACTAGTCTGGCTCAGGCACGAAAATGTTTTTTCACATGCACCCCTTCTTCCCATCTAACACCTAACATCTCGGGACCTACTGGGTCAGTTGTTTCCAAGATTCTTTTTTCTTTCCAAAATTAGTCAGTTATGGGGCGCCTGGGGGGCTCAGTCGGTTAAGTGTCCGACTTCGGCTCAGGTCATGACCTGACAGTTTGTGGGTTCGAGCCCCGCGTCGGGCTCTGTGCTGACAGCTCAGAGCCTGGAGCCTGCTTCAGATTCTGTGACTCCCTTTCTCTCTGACCCTCCCCTGCTCATGCTGCCTCTCTCTCTCAGAAATAAAATAAAACGTTAAAAAAATTTTTTTTAATTAGTTATTGGGGCACCTGGGGGGCTCAGTCCTACTCATGGTTTTGGCTCAGGTCATGATCTCAGTTTGTGGTTTGAGCCCCATGTTGGGGCTTGGGGCTGACAGCTCAGAGCCTGCTTGGGATTCTCTCTCTCCCTCTCTCTCTCTGCTCCCTCCCCTGCTCACTCTCTCTCTCTCAAAATAAATAAATAAACTTAAAAAAAAATCTACTGAAAATCAAAATTAGTTAAGAATTGCATTAACTATATTAATTTATATTATTTATTAATAATTAACAAAAGTACTGATTTTCATTACTAATATGATTATAAATTAAGAAATAAATAAATGATGGGGTGTCTGGGTGGCTCAGTCAGTTAGGCGGCCAACTTTGGCTCAGGTCATGAACTCATGGTTCATGAGTTCAAGCCCCGCTTTGGGTGCTGACAGCTCGGAGCCTGGAGCCTGCTTCAGATTGTGTCACCCTCTCTCTGCCCCTTTCCTGCTCATGCTGTCTGTCTCACAAAAATAAAATAACATTAAAAAAATAAATAAAATAAAAACATTAAAAAAAGAAATGACAGTAAATTAATAAATGATGAGCCACTTGGAAAGGGCACTTCTGTGGTGACAAGGTCTGTACCTTGAGCAGGATGGCAACTGGGTGGCCCCAAACTTAGCACCTCAACAAGTGGGAAGCACATACATGTAACCCACGCTTTTCCAAACTCTTGCGTTATGCTCCTACGCTTTTACGAAAGACCTACGTTAGTTAGTTTTCGCTAGCTGAAGTCCAAAGAGGATTTACACTTTTATGGAAAATGGCGAATAGCATAATAGGGGTCAGAGCTGGTTTTGCAAGAAGAGGAGCCGGTACAGAGGCAGCGCCCCCTAGCGTCTTCCCCGGGAACCACACTCCACATTTGATCAAGCCGCCCTCCCGGCTGCATCTCGACTTGTGTGCATCTGTGAGCAAGGTCTGTCCTAAGGTACCAGAAAGGCCTTAGAGAGGTTTTATTTGGGGGTCTGGGGATGCTGGAACAATTTTGTACACATTAATGGTAACTACTTCTGTGCTTTTGGCCATTTTGGCTCAGAAAGTTTCACAGGCACACTGTACTTTCAGATTAGCCGGGCGACCCTGCATGTTGTCAATACTAAATTTTGTCATCCTCTAATGAGATTCTTTATGCCCCGTGGCCCTCAGAATCCTGGCTTATGAAAACAACGCCTTCCCTTCCCTCAGTTTGTTTCCTAATAGCTGCTCAATACCGATTTTAGACAGGATTATGATCGCCAGGGGTAAATCAGAAAACAGCAGACTCCCAGATATCTAGGACTTAATGCAAGAATAGAGAGAAAAAAAAGATTTTTGTATTAAATGCAAGGTTTATAATTGCTTACCTCTGTAAAAGGGACAAGTGAATAAATCCAAGCAAGAACACTGGATGATATTAAACAGTGTCTTGGATATTTTTCAGGAACGTCACAGCCTGATTCCATTTGGCTTTCTGAAAGCATCCTCCTAGCCTCAAGAGACCCCCTATTCCAGGAAGCCAGCCCTGATTTCCTTCCTCAGAGTTCCTCCTGAACTTCACATGGGCACCTCCTGGGGCACAGGTCACTATATGTTGTATATTAACATTAGATGGGCACTCATTTGGTGTCCGTCATTCAGAGGTAACTACCTTCTTGTGTGTTACTTACAAATCAATTTCCTAATTCCTTCTACTCCACAATGTCTCACATCTGTCGCGTTAACTGTGGGCCAGACACTGACATAGGCTTTACCTGGAGTATCTCACATAATCCCTGCACAACTCTGAGAGGTGTACCTTCATTACCCCCATTTTACAGATGTAGAAACTGATGCACTAACAGCCCCGATACACAGGTCTTTCTTTGTTGCTGTGTTAAGTCAGCTTGGTCTAGGCTCTGCTGTGGTAACCACGAAATCAGTGGATTGATGGAATAGGATTTATTTGCTGCTTGCACTACAGAGTGGGGGCAGGGATAAATACATAGCCCTTAACCGCCCCTGGCTGGCAGTGCCCCCCAACTAGACCTTATGGGGTGCAGTATGAAGGTGTTCCTCCTCGAAACGAGTAGGGATCTTGGGTCAACTCAAGCTCCACTTTAAAAAGCCTCTGGTGATGAAGGAAGGGGTTGAGGGGGCGGCTCCCCGGGCTGGCTGGTGATCCACCCTCCTGCCCCCCAGTTTAACCTGTCCCCTTGACCCGAGAGCCTTGGTTTCAAGATCCAGGCCTGTGGTCTTTTTCCATAAATGTAGTCGCATTATACACATTATTCTATCACTTAGTTTCCTATCACAGATTTTGAACACTACCCCATGTATGGACGTATAATTTCCATTAAAAAATCCTGTGTGCTCAAGGAAAATTATGCTAAGCATCAAAATGTACACATCCTTCGGACTAGTGTAGAAAGTATGCCCTTTGCTGTAATTTAAAAATTTGTTTCTTGTGGATTTTTTCTGCTTCAGTGCACTTTTAAGAACTACAGCCAAATGTATCAATCTTTTATCCTCTATGGTTTTTTGTCATTCTTAGAAACACTCCTGTCTGTGTGGACACAAGGTCCCTGGCCGCCTTCTAGTGTTACTGAAATTCCATTGTTAACTAAAAAACTTGGATCTGCTTTTAATTTAGTCCTGTGTACGAACAAGGGAAGCAATCCTTTTTTTTTTTTCCCAGGTTGTTACCAAACGTAATCTTCACTGTTTAGTGAATAATTCGCCATTTCCCCAGTGATGTGAAGTGAAAAGTAGCCCGTCCCCAATCCACATAGGGATGCGGCACACTTCTGGACTTTGTGATCCGTGGTGACCCCAGCCTTAGATATTATAGACTAACATTTAATTCTCTTGTTCTTTCTCACGTCCTTTTTATACCTGAACTGTGGAAGCAACACGATGAAACCAGAAGGGGGGCGGGGGGGCTGCAAATTTAGACATCTTTACGCTGTTGTCTCTCTGGCCAAGAAAATAACCTTTCACAATTAAAATGAGTCTCTGGGAATGTAGTTTTTCCCCAACATCTAAACACACATTATTCCTTACTTTTGAAGGCAATGCCAGAAAGGTCAGGGACTGCCCCAGAACTTGACAATCAGGTGGGATCTGGGGACCATCTGGTCCGATGTCTTTAGTTTACAGAGAAATAAATTTAGGTCCAGAAAAGGGAGATGGGGTGGCCCAGGTCACACAGTAATCTGGCAGCTGGGATGAGGACCCAGAAGTCCCGGCCCCTTCCCTGGGTGCTTCCCTCCCACACCAGGTGGCTCTGACCATCCGGGTTCCGGAACGGTCTCCCTCTGAGGCTGCAGGCTGGGGAGAAACCAGAAGGTGCCGAACGGCTCTCCACATCCCCACCCGCATGGGCCCCCCACCACACAGAGTCAGCAATCCACAGTGAAGAGAAAGACATTTAATCACTTCTTGGTCTCATCTCTTAAAGCGCTCAGTGTTTCCACAAGTGCAAAGGGAGCGATTGCTCTCAGCCAACATTTACCAGTAATTCCGACACACGCAAAAGAACTACAGATCACCGTGCTTTATACTTACTTTTAATTTCTGCACTGGAAAAAAAAAAAGGTGAAAACCATAACAGGTTAGTTTACAGTGACTTCACCTCTGCCTTTAAATTAACCTTTGCTCTTGAGGGCAGAAGGGGGAAAGAAAGACAGGAACACATCAGAGCAGGAGAGCAAATGGTGGCCGGACACCTGGGCCCGGCTAACAAGGGCTCTGCAGAAAACCCGGAGGCAGCGCCCTCAGCGCACTGGCCTGTAAACACGGACAGCCAACAGTTAAGATACACTTAAAAAAAAATCCCACAATTCCATTCTTAAAACCAAGCACAAAAACGGACAGTGAACACAAGGTCCGCTGCGGAGGCCACCACACAGCGCACCCCGGGTCGGAGCGGCACCTGCTCTGCACACAAGGCCGGCTTCGCTGAGCGGCCCTGGGCGCTCCCTCTTCTCGCCAGCAGGGGACCCTCTGCAGGTAGCGGAAGGGGCTGTGGCTGCTGCCGCCCTGGGCAGGGACAGAGGGCCAAGAGCCGCCGGGGGTGGTGAGTGGGTCTGTGTGCTTTTGAGGCTCTGCCTCTGGAATGTTCTGCACTCGGGCTGGGCTGGGTGGTGGGTTTCAGTTATGCTCCACACGTTGTTTAAGTGCTTGCTTTATTTCTCATGTGCAAACTGTCACTGTCTAAAGCTTTCAGAAGGACGTGTACATACAGGGACACCCTGCGGAGGCTCGGGTGCCCTGCGCTAAGGCCCCTCCCTCCGGAGCGGGGCGGGGCGGGGGGCGCACGACAGAGAGATGTAGAGAAATGACGTGTTCTGCTGCGGTTAAGCTCTAGTCCCTGATTCGGTCCGTCCACGGGAAGGGGCTCCTCAGTAGGTGATTGTCCACTCTTTGACAGAGGCGTCGTGGGAGGTGGTGACCAGCGTGTGCTCGTCCAGCCAGGCCAGGCTGCTGACGTGGTGGAGCCGGTGCGCATCTGCGGAGAGAAGGCGCTCTGAGGGCGGCCCGGGCTCCCTGCTCCCACCACCCGCTGGGCCTGGGGCAGGCGGCCAGCTGCCCCTGCACCAGCAACAGGCCCCTGGATCACCGTTAATCTGACCCCGTCCCTCTTCGGAGGAGGAGCGTCTGGGAGACGGAAGGCGGGCACAGGCATTCTCAACCCCGCCCCCGCAACTGCCGCTCGGGCTCCGCAGCGGCCCCGCCTGGACCTCCCAGACACAGGCACGGTCCTGACCACCAAATGCATCCCCTGGGAGACAACACTGGGGTGACAAATCTTTTCTGCATAAAACAAGCCACGGACAGCACACAAACAGCTTCCTGGTCTGTTTGCAGTAGTAAAATGTACGACAATAAAAAGGCTGAGAAGCAAGGGGCGGGGGGAGAGCGGAGGGTGCCCAAGGTGATGGCATTAGGAGGTAGAGTGTTAGAAGAGCCGGGGTCACTACTGAGAGCACCGCCCCCTCCCGCGCTTGAGGTCCAGCTATCGTGTCTGACCTGGAAGGGCCCCCGAGCCCTCCAGCCACACCGACCCAGTCTGGGACTTGGGTCTCCGGAGCTGGGAGCAGTCGCTCTGTGGTCTACGAGCTGCCCAGCCTGCACTACTCTGCTATGGAAGGGAACAGACTAAGCCAGGAGGACAGGTCAAGAGTGACCCCCGGGCCCTGTGCATGGAGCCCACCTGCTCTGGCGCAGGGAACACAACACATGAGCCTGGTTGCTCCTCGTGTCCGGCAGCGGCCGCCAGAGGGAGCAGGTGAGCTGGGCCCCCTGGCTAACTTTCCCAAAGCAGACGGGACACTCAGGCCCGGGCAGCCGAGCGACAGTCACCTTGGATCTTGACCCTGGTCTCGGGGTCACTCAGGGTCCAGACGTACACCATCATGTCCATGCCACCGGATGCAAAGTGCTCGTTGTCCGGGGACCAGGCCAGGCAGACGATCTTCGCGTGGTGTCCATAGAAGACGCTGTTCTCCTAGTGGCGGGCAGGAACACAAAGCTGGTAGTCAGGGTTCGGGCCAGAGTGGCGCCACCTCACCCGGCCCTCACGGCGACAGTAACGAGGGTCGGCCTCACGCAGCGCTTTTTCTGCCAGGCACCGCGCTGTCTCTTGGACGCCACAGTGCCTGCTGCTCTGGGAGACGAGGAAACCGAGGCACCGCCTGCGGGGCGCCTCCACACCAAGCAGTAACCACCGTGTCCCCCTGGGACCCCTGGCCTGCGTCACCGCACTTATCCTGAAGTGCGAGACACGTGTGCGGTCTACATGGAGCCCTCGGCATGGCGAGGGGACAGGGACACCTGCCAAGAAACAGCCACCCAGGGTCAAGGGGTCCCACCCCACACAGGTGGCGCTGGGTGAGGCGAGTGCTGGGGGCGGAGGGCGCTGGCTACCCTGCAGCCTGGGCGGAGGGCCTAGACGGAGCCTGTAGGCTGGACGAGGGCTAAGGTTTCCCTGAAGCTTCAGGAACGCTTTTCCTTCAGAGCGTCCCGCTTTCTCATTCCCTAGAAAGCGTGGGCCTGAGGGTGAGTCTCTCGAGTTTGCTGGGTCCACGGCACTGCTGGTCCCGCTCTGGGGGACTGCTTACCAAGCAGGCCGCGAACGAGAGCTGTGCGCTCTACAAACAGGACCGTTTACAGAGTCTGGGGAACGTGGTAAGGCGGCCGAGGGAAATCTGGGAGGCGGGCGTGATGTCCACAGAGGTGCGGGTCCAGCCGCGTGCCTGACTCCGCCACCGCCTGCGTTCGCTCACGCCTGTCGTCAGAAGTGATGTCACAGGAAAACGTAAACGGATGAGACTCCCCTCTAGTTTACGATACGTAAGGCTGAGTGTTGACGGGGAAACGTACGGGGGCCTGTAATTCACTTTAAAAGTGCCCAAAACGAAGATGAAGACGACTGGATGGATGAGGGGGCGCAGCGAGAGATTAACGGCAGAATCTAGACGGTAAATTCTTTCGCCTCTGCCACGCTCCAACCTGTCCTGAGCAGGGCCCAGGGACTGGACCCCCCCAGCCTGTGCCCCCTGCTCTGGTCACGGCCAGCAAATGACTGAACCCCTAGCAAAGCTCAGTCCCCAGTCTGAACCATGGCGAGTGGCTCCCAGGCCCGCATTCTCCCAACAATAAGCGCTCTCGGCCCCCGATGTCCACCCAGGCCCGGGCGCCACCACAGCTGGGTTCACGCTCGCCAGTGTACTGCCCCGCGGCCCCCATGTGTGAGACAGCGCCGGCATGTCAGTGTCCATCTTCCCAAGACTTCAGGGGGCGGTGAGACTCCAGAGGAAAAGCTAGTCTCAGCCCTTCAACAGAGGAGAAACGCAAGTTCCCTGAGGCCAGGAAGTCACTTAGCCAGGTAGCCCAGGTGACCAACGGGCCTGTCTTCATTCACAGCACACCTTGCTGCCATCCAGGGCCCTTTCTGGCAACTGTTCTCCACCCTCCACCCCCAACAACCCACCAGGTCTTGGATGACAGGGTGTGTCTCCTGTCCCACATCATTCAGCCCGAGAGCCACTTGGCCTCGGGCATCTGCCTGGCTGGTGACAGCAGGGGAGAGAGGCCACGGCTCGCCACTCGCCACAGGCACTGCCCGGCAGGGGGACAGAGCCGAGCAGCCTGCCCACTCACTGAGTAGCCATCAGCGACGCTGAAGACCGTGACCACCTTGCTGGCATCACACACGGCGAGGAAGGCGCCATCGTGGGAGTACGCCACATCGGTCACGGGGCCCTTGGCCTCCAGGAGTTTGCCCTCATCCTTCAGCGTGGTGCCCAGGATGGAGTACAGGCGGACATTCCCATCCTGCAGGACAGAGGAGCAGCGAGTCACTTCCTGGCATGCGCACACGCACACACGCACAAACACGTATGCTCCTGATACCCTCCTCAGACCCTCCCATGGCTCGCTCAGCACAGTGGGAAGAGTTCCATGGGAAGAGTTCCATGGGAAGGTAATTTGTATGCAGAATGCTAGGCGCCCCGAATTCTGTGTTGGGATGTTCGGGACTCAGCCTTTTTTCACCAATGCCTCAGAAAGTTCCAACACAGGTGATCAGAGGCCAGGTCTGAGGGCCACCTGTACACGTGTCAGCGCTCCGCCAGGGCCCCTGGTGTGGCTGTCCCCTCCGGCCACACTGCCTGTCCCCAGTGCTCCACACCTGCCCTGCTTCCTTCAGGCACCCCCTCGCTCTCCGACCAGGCCCCAGCTCTGTGGAGCCTGTGGTCTCCCAGGACGTCCCTGCAGCTGCCCAAGGCTGCCCTGGGAGGGCAGGTCTCCTTGCTGTGTCCACGACACACTCCCGGCTCTGCCTCAAACACGGAACAGTCATGTCCCGCCCCCGCAGGGCTTCTGAGCACACAAGTCCTTGAGCTCATGTGGCAAGCACATCTGATGCCCAAGGGAGCGGGAGCCCACGGGCTCGTGAGCACACTGCCCACAAGGAACGCATCCAAGGAAGGAAGAGGCCATGTTCACAGACGGCACCTGGGGCGCGTCATGGGAGGTGCATACCGATGTCCACCACGGGGCCAAGTGACGGGGCAGCCACCTGCTGGAAGGTCATCGAAGCAAACGAAGATGGCTAGCGTGTGTGGGGCAAGGGGAAACTCGGTATAGACCTGCACCTGTCCTGTGTGTGGATCTTGGAGGTTCACAGGCCCAGGGGTGGGAGACGAGGAGGGACGGAAGCTGCCGGGGCCTCAAGGGACCAACTGAGGGGATCACACACTAGCCATCTTTCTTTACAGGAGGGACAGTGAGGGTCTGATGAGCAGGGCACAGGGGCACGGCCATGCAGGGGGAACACCAGGCTCAAACCCACATCTGACCTTGACCTCCCACCCCAGGACTGTGGCTGTGATCTCCTCCCTAGAATGTGGAACCGGTTTCTCAGAACCTGCCAGAGGACAGTTTCTGGGAAGGAACGAAGGTGGAGAAGGGGGGGGGGGGCTGCAGGGGCGCAGGTGACGGGGACAGGGTCTGCCCTGCGGGAACTGCTGGGCTGTGGCCCAGTTGCGGGCTTGGGCTGCCCGCTAGGAAGAGACGCAGTGCCCTGTGGAGGGGCGGCCGCTCCCTGCATGGACGGGCAGGTAGCAGGACAAACGGAGGGCCGGTGTGGAGCTGACGCACCCCCTGTGCCAGTACAGGCCCTGCCCTCCCTCAGACCAGCCTTTCAGCCGTCATGCCGGCTCCAGGAGGACGGCCATGCGTGCCCTTGGTGGGCAGCTGGTCCGCAGGGTCCTCAGGCGGTTTCACAGCAGGCACCTGCAGGTGACCCCCGGCTGGTCTCTGACGCGGCTGGCACTGCGAACGCCAGCTTCCTTCCCCGGAGGCACGAAGGTCTGCCGGACCTCCTTCGCCGGGGTACACGGGCCCCCAGGACCAGATGGGACGAAGGGAGCTGGTGTGCAAAGCACTCAGGACTCGGCCTGGCGGCCAAGGACCAGGCCCGAGGCTCTAGGTTAAAGAGCAGCAGCGCACGAGGCGCACGACGGGGCCAGCACTGAAGGAAAGCCCTGACCCTATCAGGTCAGTGCTGCTTCCAAGGCATTAAGAATCTTCTCGTCACGCTCCCATCTGCAACCTGCAAGCCCAGCTAAGTCACGTGTGCCCCAAGCACTCACGTGGCCGACGGTCCCCGCCCCGCCGAGCTCACTGCCTGGGACCAAGTCCTCCCGTCCCAAACCGCCCCCCACAAGCCAGGGCAGAGGACGTGAGGGACGGGAGCCTTACCGTGCCCCCGACAGCCACCGTCTCACCACTGGGGTGCACCGCCACAACTTCAGGCTCGTAGCCAGGGTCGTCAATGCTGAAGCACTTCTTCTGATTCTTGAGGAGGACGATCTGAAAAGCACAGTCTGTGAGTCCAGGTGCAGTGGCCGGGGACAGACTGCTGGGCCCTGCTCTGGGCTCTGTCCCGAAGCTTGCTGGGGGCAGGGGCCTGGGACCCTGGCTCCGTGCATCCTCCCTCGTCAGCCATCGGGCCCAGTGACAGCTCCTAGTCACGGTATCACAAGAATACTGGCTGCCGTCACCATCACCACGTTACCGCTGCCGTTACCACGACGAGCACCCACCTGGCCCCTGAACTTCCCACCTCATCACCCAGTAACCTCACCGCACAGCGTTCTCACAAGGTTCAAGAGACACAAACGTCTGGCTCTAGCACAACACTGGGAACGAAGGGGACACGCGAGGACTCTCCGTTCTGGCCCCCAGGCCCAAAGAAACCCCTTTCGCAGCTCTGCCCTGCGGCGTGTGGAACCTCCAACGTGTCAGAGCGCGCGTCCCCCACAGCCGGGGAGACGGTGCTGGGACCCGTCTTCCAGACAGAAAACCAGGCCCCCTGTTCCCAACACACACCTGGTCCCAGAAGCGGGAGGGACCGCGCCGGGGGCACACAAGGAGGTGCCCCAACATCACCTCACAGTCCCGGACAGAAGCAAACAGCCGCCAGAGTGCACGGAGCGTGTGCCATGAGCCTCGCTCACGGTGCTGCATGCGCTGCGCCCCTGCCCACCGCGGAGGAGAACGTGGGGTGCCCACAGAGCCACGGGGCCGAGGCCTCCCAAGTCTCAAGACCAAGCTGCGGGGCGTCTGGGGCTCAGTTGGTTAAGGATCTGACTTTGGCTCAGGTCATAATCCTGCAGTTCTTGAGTTTGAACCTCGCCTTGGGCTCTGTGCTGACAGCTCAGAGCCCGAAGCCTGCTTGGGATTCTGAGTCTCCCTCCCTCTCAAAAACAAATACCATTAAAAAAAAAAACTTAATGAAAAACAGCAAAAGAAAAAAACAGCAAAAAACAAAAACCCAAAAAACCAAGCTGGGTTGCACATCCGGGCCCTCAAAGGCCTCAGCATCCCTGGCTAGCACAGCGTACCTCCTGCCCTCCGGCGGGGACCCTCTGCCGCCCTCCGCCCTGCTCGCTCTTTGCTACCCCTCCTGCTTCCAGCTCACTGGCCCGCTCCCAGGGAGCACAGCCTAAGTCAGTGACAGTTCTCATCAGTGGCCTCACCCCACTGTACCCTGGCCCGAGGTACCAGCTGTCCCACAAAGGGCCCCCACCCTCCAGCGACTTCTGCCTCTGGTGTCATGCGGGCTGGGGGGCAGGGGAAGGGGAGCAGGTGGGCGGGCGGCAGCACCCTCAGTAAAATGTGTATGTGCACCTGCGAAGGCCGCACCTGTCACCCGCCCGACTCGGGGGCTGCATTTACCCACCTGAGGTGAGGCCTAGGCCCACAAGCGTTGCTGAAGTTTGCCTCAGAGACGAGGCTTGAACCTGTTTCCTGACCTAAAATCACGGCCCCCTTCCGCACATTCTGCTAACCCTATGGCCTGCACTGTGGAGTGGGAGGGTGGAAGGGAAGCTCGCTACCTGGAGCCAGGAAGGGCAAGGGCCGCAGCGGCACATCACGGAACATCACAGAACAATCCTGCGCTCCTGGCCCCGCTGACCCGCCTCATGCAGCCTCAGCACACGGCGCCTTGAGCCCTGGAGGAGGGCCTGTCAGGACCGCCCTCCACCCGCAGGACTACACCTCAACTGTCGCCTGAGGCCCTGCCACAGAGCAACCCCCCCCACGCCCGTCCTTCTGGAAGGCGCCTCTCCGAGCCCCCGAGCCCCCTTTAGGGCACTGCATGCAGTTCATTCTAGCTGTTCTCCCACTACCCCCCTCCCCCTCCCGCCCCCCAGCTGCCTGCAGTAACGGCCTGGCAGAAACTCCTGTTATCTGGGACACGGAAATCCGTTCGCATGGCACGGGGGAGGGGCGGTGCTCTGAAGGGCCGCTTTCTTTAGCAGGCTGTCACTCCTGCCATCGGGGCTCCGTCAAGCCTGCCCCCCCAGATCTACATGCCGGGATGCCAGGGTCCGCTGACGGGAGCCGCGTGCTTCAGAGCAGGACGTGGTATGAAGCGGGTCACGCTGGGGTCTAGGTCAAGGACCATTTGTTCCAGCATTGCTGAAAGAACAGGGGTGCAGGTGACCTGTCTTCAGTGGGAACTCAGGCTGCACAGCTGGCATGGCCCAGGCGCCCCAGCCACGCGCGGCCTCGGAGAAGCGAGACTACTGTCCGCCTCGGCCCCCTTTATGAACGAGCTCACACCACACGTCCTCGAAACCCTCCCCGTGAGCTGTTAGGGAGGAATGAGAAAGGCAGAGCCCAGAGAGGGTGAGGAGCGTGCGTGGAGCCACACAGCTCCAGGGCTCAGGGCTGGGATCTGAGCTCCTGTCGTGAAGACGGTGCCACCCTCGCATGCCTCTGACAGGCCACGTGAGCCAACAGACACGCAGGCTGTCTGGTCCCGACAGCTGCCCAGGTACAAATCCCAGCTCTCCTTGTGCCTCTGTTCCCTCAGCTGTAAAATGGGGATGACACTGTCCTAAAGGACACGACTGCTGAGGACCAACTGAGCGAACACATGTGCCACGCTCAGGACGCACAGGTGTCAGAGCTCCCGTCAAACAGACGTGTGCAGTTCGGCCGACAGCCCCGGCGCCCGGCCACCTGGCGCCCGGCCCTGCTGCCCTGTCGCTCCCCCAGCCAGACCACTCACCTGCCCGATGCACACGACCACGGTGTAGCCTCCGGGGCCCACAGCCACGCACTTGGGTTGGACGTCCAGCTTCACAACCCCCTGCCCGCTGTTGGAGACGAGGGAAAACACATTACACCCATATCACAGGGGCTTAGTGGGCATCTTAAGCACACTCACTGCACCCCTGAACGGCTCAGGGGTCAGAAGTGGAGGCTCTAGGGGCGTCTGGGAGGCTCAGTCAGTTAGGCGTCCGACTCCAGCTCAGGTCATGATCTCACAGTTCGTGGGTTTGAGCCCCAAGCCAGGCTCTGTGTTGACAGCTCAGAGCCTGGAGCCTGCTTCCAATTCTGTGTGTGTGTCTCTCTCTCTGCTCCAACCCCACTCATGCGGTCTCTCAAAAATGAATAAATGTTGGGGTGCCTGCGTGGCTCAGTCGGGTGGGTGTCAGGCTTCGGCTCAGGTCATGATCTCACAGCTCCTGGGTTCGAGCCCCGCGTCGGGCTCTGTGCTGACAGCTCAAAGCCTGGAGCCTCCTTCCGATTCTGCATCTCCCTCTCTCTCTCACTGGCCTTCTCCCACTCGTGATCTCTCTCTCTCTCTCTCAAAAATAAAAAAAATTAAAAAAAATGTAAAAAACATTTTTTTTTTTAAATTAAGAGAGGTGCAGTTTATTTTTTATTTTTTATGTATTTCTAGGCGAGAGAGACAGCGTGAGCAGGGAAGGGTCAGAGAGAGAGGGAGACACAGACTCCGAAACAGGCTCCAGGCCCTGAGCTGGCAGTCAGCACAGAGCCTGACGCGGGGCTCGAACCCACGAACCGTGAGATCATGACCTAAGCGAAAGTCGGACGCTTAACCGACTAAGCCACCCAGGCGCCCCTAAAAAAGTTTTTTCTTAACATTTATTTATCTTTGAGAGACTAAGCATGGGTGAGGAAGGGGCAGAGAGAGGGAGACATAGAATCTGAAGCAGGTTCCAGGATCTGAGCTGTCAGCACAGAGCCCGACGTGGGGCTTGAACCCAGAGACTGTGAGATAATGACCTGAGCCGCAGTCAGACACTCAACCAACTGAGCCGCTCAGGTGCTGACTGCCAGCTCAGGGCCTGGAGCCTGTTTCGGAGTCTGTGTCTCCCTCTCTCTCTGACCCTTCCCTGCTCACGCGGTCTTTCTCTCTCACCTAGAAATACATAAAAAATAAAAAATAAACTATAAATTGCACCTCTTTATTAAAAAAAAAAATTAAGAAAAAAAAAAAGAAGCAGAGGCTCTACTCCATCCATGCTCTGGGAGCGATGAGGTAAAACCTGGGAATGGAGAAGAACCGTTTCCGGGAAAGAGACCAGAGAACACATGGGGGCTGGAGGCAGGTCAAGAGGAAGGAGGGGGGACCCTGGGCAGCTCTTGGCCCTCAGTTCTGGCGCTCCCAGGGCACAGAGGCAACGGAGCCCGCTCCTCATTCCCGTGGCCACAGCCACAACGCTCAGCACCAGGACTCTTTTGAAGAGGCTGGCGTGTTCTCGGGTGACAATCTTGTGTTCGCGTTCGGAGAATGCCCTGAAACCACACCCTAGGGGAACTTGCACACAGACCTAAGGAAAGTCCCATGTGACCGTGCCGAGGGCCAAACTAAATAACACTGCCTGTTACTCAGGTCCCTGGGTGCCTGTCTGTCCTTTGGAGCCACCTGCTATGTGCCAGGGGGCCTTCGACGGCCTCACTGGGACTTCCCGACAGCCCGCAAGGCAGCCTCCTCTGTCCCCTTCCTTCGTTGTTGAGAACAGAATGAGGGATGCGCTTGGGGTGAGATGTTCCGCCTACTTCCTAGGCAGAATCTACACAGGTCACGGTCTATGTGGACCTCTTGGACTCTAGCCTGGGCCCTGGCCACGGACGTGGCCACGGGAGCACTCAGGGACAGCAGGGTGAAGAGCAAAGTCGGCAGCAGTAAGAGCTGCGGGCAGGGGGCCTCCTGTCCGGCCCCGGCCCCTCACCTGTAGTCCCTCAGCGCGAGGCTGGTGTAGCGCACCGTGTCGTCCATGCTGCAGCTCACCAGCTGCCCAGACTCGTCCACCGTCATCCTGGACACCTGGTTCGTGTGGCCCTTGCCGGCGAAGGAGTCGTTCTCCCCCGTCTCTGAATCCCAGTAATGTGGGGCGGGGGGTTAAGGAAAAGCCACCTCCAGGGACCAGGAGGACCCTCACCAGGAGAAGGAGGTCGAGGCCCCAGTCCCAGCCGCTGCCCACAGCCGTGTGACTCTGGGGAAGGCACTGGGGCATTCTGAACTTCTGTCTTCCATGTTTAAAACAAGGGGTCCGTACTGAGAGGTTCTGGGTCCTTCTGAATCCTAAGACTCATGACTCACTGCTTATAAGAGAGACCAGGTAGCCCTAGGGGTCCATGTGGAAGAGAAGCAGCTCGATCCAGAGTTGAACAGCCACTCCCAGCCACAGAGGAAAAAGTGACCTGTCAGGTCACGGCCGCAGCCTGGAGCCTGAGGCCCGTGTGGGCAGCCAGGGCGGGCCAGGCCCTGCTGCTGCCACCTGGCTGGCCTTGCCTCTGGCTCTGCAGGCACAGGAAACTCCTGCCTCTCCTGCCAGTGGACCCAGAGCCAAATTCAAGAGTCAAAGGATATTAATGTGTCCATCGTGGCTCCCAGAGTAGATGTAGGACTTGCCACCGTTTTTGTGCACCGTCAGACACTGGATTGATTTGCTGTGACCCTGCAGAGGAGACGGACGGGGCAGGGTGAGCAGAGAGCCCACCATCCTGCCCCTGCAACTTGCCAGCCGCCCTCTACCGACCGTAGCCCTGAGTGAGGAAGAGGCAGAAGACCCTCAACACTGCAGCCGACATCAGCGCCAACCCCCTGCAGCCCCCAGTGTGCCCGGAAACACCTGCCAGGGGCCCCGATCAGCTGTATCCCCGCTGACTGAGCATCTGACATCTTATCACGTAGCCTCTTCCCTCCTAGATCCTCAGCTCAACCCGGGCCAAGGACAGGATCTAATAAAGCCCAGGAGCCGTGAGCCTAGTCTTGGTAGCGCCCCCGAAAGGGGGAAATGCTCACACCCGTCACAGAGGAGGATGAACCCCAACCTTGAGGCGAGTTTCTGTGCAGCTGCAGCAGCTAATGGATGGGTCTCAGGAGGCTCCAGTGCTCACAGAGGCAGGTGGGGAGGCGTCTCCGCCTCCCAGAGAGACCCAGACTGTCCTGGGGTGCTGAGGACAGCCTCTCTCCTCAGACCCATAACTCACAGGCTATCCGAGGGCTCTGACTCCCCCAACCTCCCTGACTGGCAACATGGCAGGCGCAGAGGACTCTACAGCCAGACCTCTGCGGTAAAGAGGCCGCATAACCTCCCTGTGATTGCTCTGGGGGTGGGAGGGGGGGGTCTGGGATGGGGCCTCATCACTGCGCCCACCCCCCCCGACCAGGGGCAGGAGGAGGGTCTCTGTCTGGTCTTTGCCAGCAATGCTCTGCTGCACAATTCTGCACAGGCCCTGCCCCAGAACTTCCAAGCTTTCCATGGGCTCCCACTTGTTGCTACAACGTGGCAAGTGTCTTCAGAGAAAGGTGCACACAGTTCTCAGGGGACACACTGGGCTATGTCCACCTCCCGTCTCCTTCCAGGACAGAGTCCCGCCAGCCCTGACACTTCAAGTGACACTTCAGCTCTGGGCAGAAGCAGTGTCCGCAGGGACGGTAGCAGAGCCCACCCTGTCCCCAGGAAGCTCCTGGCTCTTGCCTGGCTGCTAGTTTCCAGAGAAAGTGAGATCACAAGGGCTGACGGAGGGAGAAGGCATGCCCTCCCCTGTCAAGGAAGGGGCACCCAGGGCAGACCCTGGCCATCAGCTGGCCCCTGCTGGTGACAAGATGGGAGCAGGGGGTGGGGTTCCACCACTTCCTATGGCTTTGCTGCTGCACGAACTCCCAGCTGGGCCCTCAAGGCCTCTGTACCTCAGGGTCCACCAGTTTCTCTAGGCTCATCCCGTCCCACGTGCTTCCCTGCCTGAACTACACAAAACCCAAGGTCTCTCCTTTCCATGTTCAAATGCCACATAACACCGAGGTCCAGCTCCAAAGCCTCCTGGTCCTCCGCAAGGCTCTCTGCGGGCCCTCCATGTGGGCGGCGATGCCCCTGGGCTCCGTGTGTTACAGCCGTATGCCCCTAATGAGGGAGGGTGCTCTTCCTAGGACAGAGGGGCTCCTGACCACAGGGTGAGGGTCACCGTCCAAAACCCCAGGCCCTGAGGCCCAGTGCTTCTAGAAGCTCAAGGGGAGCTCGGCTTCCAGACTCCCACTTCTGAACTCACGCCCCACCTGCCAAGCCCCCAGGGCTGGCTCCCTACTCAGCCTCACCTTGATGACCCGCAGGGGCTTGCTGGGGTTGTTTCTGTCCAAGTAATTGATGTAGCCGGACAGGGAGATGCTGAGGAGGTGGTCCTTCTGCCACAAGCAGCCCAGCTGCTGGTCCAGGACGGTGGAGCCCATCGTAAACGTGCTGACGACAGAGTTCACATTGACGTCCCAAATCTTAGAGGTTTTGTCTCCAGAAGCAGACAGCAAGTGGGTGCCGTCAGGACTCCAACTGATCTATCAGACGGAACCGTGGGCCACGTGTCAGGGAACAGAGTGGGGAGGGGCCTCAGGAAGCAGCCTGTCCACAGCCCTCCTTTCTGAGCAGGGAGAAGCCAAGCCCGGGAGGGACCCGGGGGGAAACACGACGCCCTTTCCACGGGACCCTGAAAGCTCGCTACCACCACCCCCGCTCCCAAACCCTCAATGATGACGGCCAACACAGAGGCGGCCCGACCACAGCTGCAGGCCTGTACTCACAGCATAAATTCCTCCGTCGTGAGCCTTGTTTCCACCCAGGCCACACACTTTCTCTCCCGTCTTTCCATCATAGATGTAGATCTTTCGAGAAATAAACACACATGTGAGTCACAGGCGTGAGGATGCTCTCGCCAGCAGGTGTGAGAAACGAGCCCCTCCTGCCCCGGCTCAACCACCAGGAGTTTGCCATTGTGACTCCTAAAAAAAAAAAGCAACCTAACACAAGTACTAACAGGACCTCCAGCCCCATTAAAAAGGAGAGCAGTGGGGCACCTGTGTGGCTCAGGTAGCTGTGTATCCAACTCCTGATTTTAGCTCAGGTCATGATCTCAGGGTTGTGGGATGGAGCCCCACATCAGGCTCTGTACTGAGCGCAGAATCTGCTTGGGGTTCTCCCTCCCCCTCTGCCCACACCCAGCTCATTCTGCCTCTCGCTCTCCAAAAACAAAAAATAAAAGGAGAGATGAAAGGGGGCCCACCAACCCGGGAACCCGGGCGCCCTCCCAGTGCGGGAGGAAGGGGGAGTCCGAGTTCCTCGCAGGAAGACGGGCCTTGGAGGGGCCCGGAAGAGGCCATCAGATGAGCCCCCACGCCAGCCCCCGGCCCTTACCTGGCCATCCGCGCTGGCCGTGGCAAACCTGTTCCCGTCAGGAGAGAATCGCACACAGTTGACAAAGCGGCCGTGGTCCTGTAGGAAAAGAGGATAGTTATCCACCTGGACAGGAGCCTCTGGAAAGCTCCTTATGAAATACGCAGTCCGCTTCAAACATCCACTCTGGCTGCCAATGTGAACTGCCAGGCCACAGGAAGACCTCAGGGCTTAAATAAAACAGTTCGAAGAAGCCCCTGACTCACTGGGAGGGCTAAACCTCCCCATTCCCATACTCGGAGTGCATTCCGTCCCCTCTGGCCTCTTCCCTCAGGGGCCCAGAGAGAACTCACGCCCAGAACCCGGAGGCCTCTTCCCTGAGTCTCCAGGGCCCAGCACACAGCAGGTGCTCCTTGGGTTGGAGCTAACAACCAGAAATTAAACAATGGTCATGTGTGGTCATGTGTGTATTTCCTGAGAGTAAGACTCCAAATGATCCTCCAGGGGTGATTCCCTTTGCTAAAGGAGCAACTCATTCTTTCCCACATCAAGGGTTTGCATAAGAAAACATCCTCTGAGCACCCCATGCCCCTCCCCATACCAGCAAGCGCTATTAGCTCTCCCAAGAGTAGAAAAGACTATCTGCTTCTGTGGGTATAAGCGGCGAATCTTCAGGAAAACCCTCCACTCATCACCTGCCCCCACAGCGCCCTCCGAAACCAAGCACTGGCTCAACTTGATCAGGAGCTGCGAGTGCGAGGCGTCTGCATGTGTCCCTATCATGTTATGAGTTGAATTATGCCCCAAAGACACAAGTTTGCAGATGAGTGTTTGCAGATGCATTCAAGGTGCGGTTGTTAGCGTGGTCCTAATGCAATGACCCAGACAGGGAGGGAAGAGCAAGTGCACATGGAGGTGGATGGGGGTTAGGCTCCCTCGAGCCAAGGAACCCCAGGGGTAACAGAATCTGGAAGGAGTTGGGGGAGCACAAGCTGGGGACGCCTGGATCTCAGGCTCTGGCTTCCTGAAATGAGAGTAAGTGCCTGCTGATTAAGCTGCGGTTTGCAGAACTGTGTTAGGGCAGCCACGTAATGCCCTGCAGTCACAGCCCTTCAGGTACACTGTGCCCACTGCCCTGGTGAAGAAACCCAGGCCAGGTTCCCGGGGAGGGGAGCCCCAGAGCCGGGATCAAAGGAATCCAGGAGCCTGCCAAGTCCAGCTGGGAGGGTGAGAACAGCCTTCCTGAAGCTGACGTTAGGGTTTCCCTGGTGGGGGCAGCCCGACAGCGCGCCACAGAACCACGTGACTGCGATCTGGCTCCAGGCCAGGCGCTCGGGCCCCACGAGACGCGGTCCCCATCCTGAGCTGCAGCACAAAGCAGGCCCAGCACCTGCTCTCCTGCACTAACTCCCCTTCCCTCAGCCGACGAGGCCAGAAACAGCCAACACTGTATCTCACTGGGAGGGACCCCCCGCAGGGGTGGGGACCCTCAAGAGACCAGCGGGGACAAGAAAGCCTGAGCGCCGAGGAGCGATGCTGGGGACTGGTTTACACAGCCTGCTTTCCTTCCTGCCTCCTTCCAGCGAGAACCACATGGGGCTGGGACTTTGCTCTGACTAAAAAGCTTGTCCTCTGCGGCACCATCACCAGTGCCTCTGATGGAGGCACGGCAGGCTCACGGCTTCAGCCTGAACTTGGCTTTGGTTTTGTGACTGTTGGGAGGCAGTTCCTATTATGAACAGGCCACCGCCCCCCTCCCGGGGCCCAGCTTCCATCAGGCCGGGTGACACAGCCCTGAATTTCCCGTGTGTGCTCATCTGTGCTCCATGACCAGCAGCAGGAGCAATCCACCAATGCGAGGCCTCCTGGCTGCTTCCGCCTATACCGCTGCCACCTGTCACCCGTCACCTCACCACTGAGAGGGCTTCAGGGAGCCTCCAGGCACCGCCCAGGAGACAAGACAGCCGGGAGAGAACCTGGGGCTCCTGTTTCCCCTCCAGAGCTCTGGACTTGACTGCACCGGCTCTGGGGCCTTCCGGAGGGGTGCGGTCCACCCAGCTGCGGCCGGCCCAGGGAAGCAGGGCCCCCCGAGACCGGGATGCTGAAGTGCACACGACAAGTGGAACAGGCCGTGGGCTGAAGAGGTCGCTACGGTGGGATGCTGACTCCCCTTTACGGGGCATAATGAATATACTATGAATTAGATGACCAGCCGCCATTTAATTCTACCTTGTAACAAACTGCAGTTTTGCTGGTTCCCTTAGAAAACAGGGACGTCCCCTACCCCAACCCCAGCTGGCAGAAGACAGGACGCCCTCCTGAAGGCCACGCACCTGCCCATGTCCAGCCAGTGGCTACTGACGCGACCCCAAGATGATGCCGCTGTCTCCCCGACCCTCCACCCCGTCTCTCTGGATCGGGTCCCTCAGAGCACTTAGCACCCCTGATGCTACAGGGGACGCCACACGATGGATATGTGGCCCGAGCCAGGCCGGGGAACAAGGCAGGCACGTGGGACAGCCTGGGTCTGGCAGGGTCAGCCCCAGCAGACAAACCGAGGGCCAGGCGCTGTGTGAACCCGAGGCCTTGGGCTTTAGAAACTCCTCCCCATCAGCTTTTCCTACAGCTTGAGCCAAGAGTCCAAATGAGCCAGAGACTGATGTCTGTTCCTGAAATAGCCCACTTAGAGGGAGACAAGCAGCGAGCAGCCCATTAACCAAAAAAGTGAGGGCTAAAAATAGCCCGCTCCACAGGGAGGTAAGGCCTGAGTACAAAGAAGGAGTGGGTCTGGGGAAACTTCCTGGGGAGGGTTCAGACATCTGAAGGATTCCTCAGGATGCCTAACCCGGCCACCACCCACTGAGCTGGGACTCCTGGCCCCTCCCCCCCAGAGGAGTCACTCTCCCCCCACAATGTGGAAGGCCCTCGGGTCTAATCCTGTCCTGTCTGCCCATCAGTCACAGCCAATGCCCACTGGAGCTCTGGCGGGGACCCTGTCAGTGGACCCTCCTCAGAACACCCAGCGTCATAATCTCATCATCACCTGACCCACCAACACCCTCTTTCAACACTGAGAACACTGAGTCGTGAAGCCATTAGGTAATAGGTAATGTACCTGAGCCCACGTCACTGATAGGGTCAGAGCACCACTGGGCTCACGGCCTGACTCCAGCTGGTCAGCTCAGATGTCCCCTCTGGGAGCCCTCCCTGGCTCCACTGGCCTCAGCTGTCCCCTGAACATAGGACAGCTACTAGCCCTCATGCCGAGGAGCCCGGGCCCACCTGTGTTGTTCCCCTGTTGGGAGCTCATGGAGGGAGGAACAGGCTCGACGCTGGTGCCCACCCCCTCCCCCTCCTTCCTGAGCACAGCCTCCACAGCCGGTGCTCTGGAAACGGGTTTCTGCCTTGCCTTGCTTCACTCTGTGTCCCCCCCCTCCCTCCGCATAGTCTTCCCTGTAAGGCGCTGTCAGGGGCCGCAGGGTATCCTTCGCCAAGCCCTTCACCCGCCTCAGCCTGGCGGAGCAGCACAAAAGTGACTCCTAGCCTCTGCCTGGCTTTCCCGCCACCCTGGCCAGACTGGCTCAGCTACCACTGACTCCGGAGAAAGGGGAGGGGACAGCAAGCTTATCCGTGTGAGCATGGCCAGGCCACTCACCCTGCCGTCAGCCACAGCTTGTGCAGGAGACCAGGAAGGAAGCAGGGGGGAGGGGAGGTGTGCTGCCCCCCACACCCAGCACGACCTTCGCTAACGAGCCCACAGCTCTCTGAAAAGCAAGACCAGCAGACGCAGAGGCAGACAGGGCAGGGCATTCTGTGGGTCCAGCCCAGGCCCGGGACAAAGAAGGCCCCCGACACACTTCGAAGGCCCACACAGCCGCTTTGTGCCTGTTGAAAGTCAGGACATGGGAGAACCACCACCAGAAAATCCTGCGTATCAGTGCTCCAACTTTACTTAACTGTCTGGAAAGGCAGCATTCTAACAGCGAAGACAGATTTATAGCTCCAGTCACCTCCGCTGTGCAGAAGGACGTGGGAGACCCTGTGGTGGGGGCCACGGCACAGGCGGCAGGGGCAAGCCGCTCGCGGGGCAGCTGACTGCATCGCACGGCGCCTGGGAGGAGAGGACACCAGGTGTCCCCCCGCCGCAGGTGCTCCATCCGCGCCTGCTCAGCCGGGAAGCTTCCACGTCCAGGTCAGCGGCCGCAGCCTGCACATGCAGGCGCGGGGCCCAGGAGAGCCGATTCGGCCATCATTTCGTCAGACGAGCTGCCCCATGGCCACGCCTAGATGTGGGTCGGGATGTGGACACCGTCCTCCCACGTGCCTGCTCCAGACGGGCACCCTGGACGGCCCAGGGCAGCCGACCGGCTCACCCGACAGAGGAGCAGAGCCAGAGGGCTGTGCAAACTCGCAGGACACCCAGCAGGCAGGTGCACGGCAAGGCCGGCCAGCGGACGATGCTTCCCTGGGCCTGTTCTCACACCCCCAGACGCACCTGCTGCAGAGATGCGCGTGGCAGAAGAAATGCCTGCTGCAGAGGCAGGAGTGGGCAAGAGCCCCCTGCCCCTTCTTTCTTAGCTCCTCAAAGAGAGCCTATACCTTTACCCACAGAATGCCAGGGCCAGGGGTGGAGACAGTGATGCCCAAAGCCTCTGTTCTCCAGCCGGCCTCCCCAGGTGGCCCATGGCATCTGAAATGTGGGTGGGCCAGGGCCTATGCAGGCGAAGGTTCCTCCACCCCGTGTTTCTACAGCCTCCTGGGCCCACTGCAGGTTTAAAGAAGAATGAATGCTGAACAGAGAGCCTGAGGGCCCAGGAGAGACTGGCTGAGCTGACCCGGGACTCAGGCCTGGAGGCACCCAGAGTCTACACTCACTCTCCACAACACGAGTGGCTGGCTGAAACCAATCAACGCAAGAACAAAAAAGAAATGCAATTCGACCCCCCTCCTCAGGCCAGCAGGATGGGCAGGTGGTCTGACCTGAGTGGGCATGGTCACTCGTTTGTTCTGACACACTTTCACTTCCCCTTGGGTACAAGCACCAGAGGCACCTCACTTTAGCGCATGCTGACGCTGAGGGCACTGTGCTCCTGACATGCCCACTCCTCACCACGTGGCCTTGAATGTGCTCAAGAGAAAGACAGCAAGAAGCTGGAGCCTGGACGGGTGGGCAGCCAGCCATCCACTCCAGCTTTATTCAGGGGTTCTGAGGCTTCATGGCAGACACACATGGAAACATCAGACTCATCGATAAAGCTGTCAGCACTTTACAAGGCATTTTGGGTGGGTGCCAGGGGGGCCGAGTGCTCTCCCCAGGCTTCATTCTCTAGGCCAACTGAGCCTATTAGAATCTTCTCCAATGGAAGCCCAAAGAACTCCTCGTGGACAGGGAGATGTTTGCCAGCATCTCACGTGCGCCCACAGCTCAACGGGGCTAGGGGAGGAGGGCCGTCATCATCCCGTCTCCTGAGGGGACCCAGACACACCAGTCGCCCACCCGAGGGTCACAGAGCCAGCCAGCTGCAGCACTGGGCTGCCCCCTAGTGTCCCCCATTCCCGGTCCGCAGCCCTTCTGGCCTCTCCCAGGTCCTCACGTAGGACCCACGGGAGACAGGCTCCTCAGGCAGATGCGAGGACAAGCTGTGTGCCCTTTCTGGACATAGTTGCCAGCCAGGCAAACGTTCACACCTGACCCCCCTGGGCCAGGGCACCAGGGTAAGGGCTGTGTTCTCGGGTTAGAAAGGAAAACGGAAAGAAGTAGTATATGCCAGCCAAGTCCCCAAGCGAGCGCGCAGAGAAGGCTGGCTGTGCGCTGGAGTCACAGGCTTGAGCTGACTGGACGCAAAACCGCTCCACTTACTCACCACTGAGCGGCTCTCTGCCGGGTTTTCTCTCCATCTGCAAAGAGGAAACGATCCCTCCCGGGGCTGGGAAGGGAGCCCCACCAGCTCAGAGCCCAGATCGCAGCCAAGTGCAATCAAACAGTGGGGGAGGAGGAGGGGGAACCTGGGAGGGAGGACAGCCTCCTGTTGCCACAGAAACCTATCTCCCTCTGCCTTCCTCTCCTGGGTGCAGAGCAGGATCTGACTCCATCTGACTCAGCACTCCTCGCTCACCCTGCGTCCCACGGCACGTCCATGGGTATGCAGTGAGCACTGACCTCGATCCGCAGCCTTTACCAAAGCCGCCGCCACGTACCAGCCAGGCGGCAGCCACAGGACACAGCCACACAGACTGCTGCAAAGGGACCTCCGAGCTGCACACCCTGGGGATGGGTCAAAGCCTGTTTCACTCCCAGCAGGAACCCTGCAGGGCCTTCCCGAGAAGCCGAGATCAGTATCTGCAAATTCCACCCACCGCTTGAGTGCTGCCCTGTGGGGACCTGCTGAGGAAGTGTCATCATCCTTTCTTGCCACACCCCACCCGCTGTTTATGAATCACTGTGGTTAGTCATCAGAGTTAAAAGCAGGACCCAGTGAGCCACTTCCAGGGCATTCTCTCACTTAATCCTCCATGAGGTAGGGCAGGGAGCCGCTGGACCCGTGGGCCGCTATGCAGCTAAGTTCAAGGTTAAAATGCTCTTGGTGGGTTATTGGTGCCTCCATACCCACCCTGCTAGAACCATCCACGGGGGCCTGAGGACTATGTGGGCGGGGGCTCGAGCGCTGCCCCACGCGCTTCGTGTGCGAAGCTCCCCTGTAAACCCCACTTCTGGCCACACGTCAACACATTGCAGCATTAATGGCTCCTGCCTGCGATCCTGCTGCTGGTACCTGCAGGTCTAGACTGTTGGTTTCCCACACCTACCACCCCCAGGGGGACATCCACTTACGCCGATTGTAAACTTGAACTTGAATGGTGGCCCCTCAAAGAACGCGGCACAGTTATCGTCACTGCCCGTTGCCAGCCGGTACGGTCTGCTCTGCTTGATGTCCACGCTATTGATGACTTTGTTGTGTCCCGTGATCTCTCCCACGGAAGAGCCACTGTCCCACAGGAAGACGGCTCCAAACCTTTACCCAACGAGAGGAGTCACAGGAAAAAGTCAGCCCTGGGGACGGTCACTGAGATGTGGGCACTTGAGTGGCCAGTGCTGGGGGGGGGGGGGGCACGTTCATTAAGGGAACGAACACTGAAGGCCCCTGTGGTTTCAGCTCTCAGCTCTGCACTGTATTTGTCAGAGAATCCACGAGCAGGTGTCTTCGGGAAGGGACTGGAATCCCTATACGGTCTGTATGGTCGAGGCCAACAGGCGTCCCACGTGGAAGGTACCTTAGAAACACCTGCCAGGGTAGCAGCTCTGTAGCTTACCGGTTCCCTAACAGTTTCACTGGGCGGAACCAAGGGATTTACCAGCCACTGCCCCCACTGGGAAGGAGAGGATGCCCTGCGCTCAGCTGGTGTCTGATAAAAATGTACTGTGGGGGTTACTACGTGTGACCGAATGAAAACTGAATTGTTAAGACCCGTAGGGTGACTGGAAAAGCTATGGCAGAATTAATACCTGTCAGAACATGCAGTAAAAATAGCCTCTGAGAAGGGAGATGCATGTTTGTCAAGTCCAAGTGCCTGGCGACAGCCCTGGCAGAACCCTAGGGGAACCCCGACCACGCCTGGAGCAGGAAACCCCTTCTGGTCACTAGTGCTGTGAGTGCGGCAGCCACTGCAGGCCACCTGGCCCCCACTTCCTTCGTTAAGTGACCACCTCGGGTGGCGTGCTCAGCTCCCTGCAGCCAGGTGTGGCCGGCTATGCTGGGAGGGACCCCAATAACGCTCCTAGAGCAGTAACTCTTTGACCTTCTCCTTTCCTGCTGCCTGGTCTGAGGGCCTGAGGCTGGAGCTCCAGGAGGTGAGGGCCAAGGATGTCAGAGACCGAGACGGTGCCTGGGCCCGGGGGGGGACTCCACACACGAGTCCAAGCCGGCACAGATGTCACTGCTCCCCTCCCACCGGGGCAACCCAGAAAGAAAGCAAAGCCAAGGGACACGGGCAGGGAGGGCCGGGGCCAGAGACTCACTTCTCCCTTCCTTCCCCGACCACTGCGATCCTCTTACTGTCTTCAGTCCAAGCAATGTCCTTGATCTTCCCAGCGAAAGGCTGATACTCATACTTTAAGAGGTGCTCCTTCTGCGTGGTGTCCCAGATCCTCAGCTTCCCGGATACATCTGTGGACGCAAGGCGTGTGAGAGCCATGCATACCCCTGCGGCAGGGCAGTGTGAGCACAAGGCCCGTACAGCGCCACCCAGGGTTTGCAGGCTCGCTAGAGGTGCCCCAGGCTGTTCCCGGGAGGAGGGACATGTCTCAGGTAAGCAAAACTGCCACTGGTCAGTCAGAGCCCGTGGCCTCTGCATGGGCCAGCAGACACCTGGGTGACACGCCCCGTGTGTGGACCAGAACGCCCAGAGGCATGCTTCCGAGGCATCAGGAAGGGGATCTAGGTGGCGCAAGGATCTCGGGCAGAAGTCTCAACGCTTGGGGACTGCAGTTCTCCGTTTCCAAAATGCAACAACATGAGTGACAGCCTCCTCTTCTGCGCAGTGGCCGCGCTCACACAGACCAGGAGCACAGCTACGTGCAGCTAACACATGCTGTGGTGTGCGTGGCGGCCCCTGCCGGGCTCCCCTCCACCCAACCTGCGCCGCGCCCTGGCGTCTCAGGCACATCCCACAGCCCAGACGACTGGGGTGTCGCAGGATCCCCGTGCAAGGCACACGAGGGGCTGGAAGGGGAAGCGGCGCTACACACAGAAGCTGGAGCCAGGCTTCTCCTAGGGGGTTAGTAACAAAGTGATGTGGGGGCAGGGGGCGGCACAGCCTTCCTTTCCCTGCCAGGGTCCCCGCACCAAGCTGGTCATCGCTCGACAGCAATCTAAGGCTCTGCAGGAGGCTACCGGAGACCCTGACTCGTGAGCAAACACCCAGGGCCCACGGTCCTGCACGGCAGACGAGACTGACTTCCACGTTGAGAGCCTCACATGCGGCGTTCCAGGGTCCCTGGGCCTCTTTGGGTGAGGTCCGGGAAGGCTGCCTGGCAGAGGTGAGCTCCAAAAATGACCTGTAGCCAGGGGCGTCCGTAACAAAGGGGCCAGCAGGAAGGGAAGAGGCTGTGTGTGTGCATGAAGGACACTCACACTCATGCACACACCAGGCCATGGTCAGCTGTGCCCAGGCCGGTCCAGGAGTCTGTACAGAGTCACGTAGAATCAGCATCTACACTTGAGTGTAGCAGAGCCTGAGAGGGGCTCACCCGCTCGACCAGGACGGACCCAGCCTTCCCGCCCTCCCTGGGCTCCTCTCCAGGCCTGGCACAGGCCCGGCATGGGTGGTTTGCCCCACACCTCCCCCCACAGACCACTAGCCGCCTCCCACGGGCTCGTCCAGGGTAACTGTTGATATTACATTACTTTCAGGTATACAACTTAGGGATGTGACAAGTTGACATATTATGCTGTGCTCACAAGTAGCTACCATCTGTCCCCACACTTTGTTATTACAATGTCACCAACTGTATTCCCCGAGCTAGGACTTTTGTTCCTGTGACTTGCTCCCTCCACACCTGGAAGCCCTGTCTCCCTCTCCCCTTCACCCACTCACCCCTCCCCCCCCCACCACCAGTGTGTTCTCTGTATTTACAGGTCTGATTCTGCTTTTTCTTTTTTAATTTATTTATATTTGAGAGTGAGACAGAGACAGTCGGAGCAGGGAAGGGTCAGAGAGAGAGGAGACACAGAATCCAAAGATAGGCTCCAGGCTCTGAGCTAGCTGTCAGCACAGAGCCTGACACGGGGCTCAAACCCATGAACCGTGAGATCATGACCTGAGCCGACATCAAACACTTAACAGACTGAGCCCCCCAGGCGCCCCAGATTCTGCCTTCCATTTATTCCTGTTTATTTTATGATTCCACGAAGAAGAATCATATGGTATTTGTCTTTCTCAGTCTGCTCTGCTCAGCATGGCACCTTCTAGGTCCTCCCATAGTGTTTCAAATGGCACGATCTCATCCTTTTTAGGACCGTGTCACTTTCCACTGTATGCATGTGTACACACACACACACACACACACACTCCCCTATGTGTACACGCATACACACACACCCCTCTGTGTACACACACACACCCACACCCCTACGTGTACATGCACGCGCACACACACGCCACACTGTCCGTACCCGTTCATCTACTGAGGCACACTTAGGTTGCTTCCATACATTTAATCCTTTCTGGAAGCAGCTGGGACCAAAAGAGACAGTGGGGTTGGAGGCCAGGTGCTCGGGCCCAAATGAGGCAGGAGGCCCCCGTGCAGTCACAAGATACTGACCAAGTGCCACAGAGCCCAACGCCCATGCTAAGGGCCGAGGGCACAGCAAAGACACCTGCTCGGGGCAGAGGACGCCTGTGGGAGGCCACAGACGATGGGGAGAGGGCCTGCTGTCCGCCACGGGGACAGGCAAGAAGATGCACCAAGGGCGGCGGTCTAGGTGGGCCTGCCCTCGCTGTCCCCTGCTCTCCAGGTTAGCAACACGGGGGGGCGACAGGGAGCAGGGAGGGTGGGGGCCTTTCACCAAGGCGTCTGCTCACCAGCTCCACAGGCAGCCTCTCCTCTACGTTCCTCACCTGAGCAACCCTCATGTCCCCTCCTCTACGCGTGGAGCCTCTCCCGGGGAGCCCGCCACTCTGCAGCCTGGGATTCACAGCCCAGGGGGTGCCCCAGGGACTGAGCGTGGGGCACAGACCGCCAGCATCCAAATTACACAAGAAAGACACTGCAGGAAAGAACTGGGCTTGCCCTGTAGAAGGCTCTGCATGGAGAACAAGGCACCGTGGGCAGTGTCAACCCCGGGGCAGAGACCGGCTGCATTGTTTGGGGCTGAGGGTCCAGCCCCTGCCATGGGCTCCTTACTCAGGCCTTCCAGAAGGTTCGATCATTCAGCAGATGTGGACCATCCAGACTTCCAGGGCTCTAAAGTTCCCGCAGAGGGCTGGAGCCCCATCTGGGAGGGAGCTGCAAGCCTCCCGAGGTACCAGGCCCCTCCCTCCACAGCCCCCGGGCACCCTGGGTTCCAGGTAACCCAGTTAACCAGAGCGCGCGCTTTCCCAGCCTCCCTCCTGCACACTCCAAGCCCTACTACTATACAACCACACTATTTTTAGCCCAGGACCTAGTCTCTGCAGTGGAAGCTTCCTTGTGTCCGCTCAATTCAAGGGAGCAGCACGCTAGAAACGAAAACATGATCTCTGCACAGGAACACCTGATCTGTACGTGGCCCAAACCTCCCTCAGTTCCTCTGTTGCTGAAGAACAGTCTCCCTCACCAACTCGGCGCTGGGGTCTGAAGCGCCCAGATTTCCAGGTGGTGCAGCGCCCAGCCTGGGGCTCCCAAGTGATTCAGCAGCCGGGCCTGCGGCTCCCAGCACCAGGGCCACGTCTCAGGGTGTTCAAGGAAAAGGTGTTTTGCTGGCAAGCAGGACTGAGGCAGGGGAATCACAGGGCAAAAATATATCAAAGCAGCATATAAATGAAAGGTTTATAAGGGGGCGCCTGGGTGGCTCAGTTAAGCATCTGACTTTGGCTCAGGTCATGGTCTCTCCGTCCATGAGTTCAAGCCCCACATCAGGCTTGCTGCTGTCCACGTGGGGCTCTGTGCTGACAGCCTGGAGCCTGGAGCCTGCTTCGGATTCTGTGTTTCCCTCTTTCTCTGCCCCTCCCCCGCTCACACTGTCACTCTCTCTCAAAAATAAATTAACATTAAAAAAAAAAAAATGAATGAAAGGTTTACAGATAGCCTTGGAGCAGATCTAAACACAAACGTCATTAAATGCCCACTACAGGCCAGGCTCCTGCCCGAGCCCTTTACATGCGACCCCGAGCACCGGCATTTGCCATCAGCCAGCAGGCCTGTTGGCCCAGCATGTCCCCGTTTTAGTGGCAGACACTTGGGTCACCTGCTGTCAGGTGGCCAGCAGTGCAAGACCGTCATATGCATGCCACACACACTGCTACTCTGGATCCTCTGTCCAGCTTCTGGGAGAGAACATCAAGGCCCAGGAAGGTAAATTATTAAGGAAGGCTGCACAGTCAGTAAGGGGTGCACCCTCCAGGGCCAGGGCCCTGCGCTGCCTCCCATGCAGGGAGCGACCCCGTGCAGACCGCGCGGCTCCTGGAGAGTATGAACTCCAGCCTCCTCTCCTGGTCGGTTAGCTCTTCTGGCCATTCGTCCATCTCTGTGCCTCTATGGGGAGGCTGACAAGGCCCACTTCAGCTCCCTCGCCTGGCTTTCCCTGGGGCTGGAACACAGCTGGGTACAGGCAAGGCCGCCATAAGCATCTTGCTGAGTGTAGAACGAGTGAGGCAGTGAACGAATGTGAGACCTCTGTGCCTCCCTTTTTCATCTGTAAATGGTAAAAAGATCTACCCCAAAGAACGGGGTAAACAAAGCATCCTACGTGGTAAAGATCTTTCTGTCCCTCCGCTTAGCCAGCCTCCCACAGAGCCACACAAAAGCCCGGCTGGAGAGAGCAAAGGCACAGACCAGAGCGCTTGCCTGAAGCCAGCACCAAGGGGGACTGGGAAAGGAGCAGCTCATGAATAAAGGTGACATGAGACAAAGCTGCAATTCAGAAAGAGCGCGCGCGCGCGAACACACACACACACACACACACACACACACACACACAAAATGAGCTCCAAAACATCATGATACGGCTACCCACAAAGGCCTCAGGCCAGCCTCACGTGGGCATTTCTCCTGACCTCGGAGCCGGAACCAGCTGGAACACCACCAACTACAAAGTCCTGCGACGGGGCTTTTTGGAGGCTTCTACTTTCCTTGTCAGCTCCAAGCGGAATCCATCACACTGGAGCCACCTGCCACCTCCACCCTCCCTTCCCCTCCCCCCATCACCCCTCATATATCTCTACCTCCCGCCACCCTACCCTCCCCAAGCCCAAAGCCCATTGTGGCCTGGAGGCCTCCCGGGCCCCACCACGTGCATCCGTGTGCGCGCACAGGTACCTCCAGAGGCGACATAGAAACCGCTGGGTGCGTACTTGGCCACCACCACCTGATGGGCGTGCTCCGTGTAGATGTCCGCAACGGCTGGGTTCTGCAGGGAGGAGACAGAAGGGAACACAAGGAATGCCTCCCACTCTCCCGATCAGTGGATCTGGGGCGGGTGGGTGGATCACTCACACACACACACACACACACACACACACACACTCTGAAGTCAAAACTTCCAACAGCACGCCTACCTGCCCGCACACCTACCGCCTGCCTGCCTGTCTTAGGGTGACAGAAATCCAAGTATTTTCATCTTTCTCTTTAGTCTACGGCTGTAGAACTTGAGAGCATGGTCTTTGCTTTCCTGCACTCATCATAGTACAAGTACGTGTTTATGAAACACACACATACACGAGACGGAAGCTTCACCGAAAGTCGACTGTCCTACTTTCCTCGGTGGGAGGCAACCACCTGCAGCTGCGTTCTCAAGTCACCTGCGTGTCAGTCCCCCTGTTCACAAGCACTCTACCCCAGCTGCCAGGGTAAGGCCTGACCCAGGGCCCTGCTTCGAGCTACAGGGTCTCACGGGGGTGTGGGGCTGGGAGCCTCTCCTGGTTACAGTCTTCACAGGGAAACTGGGCTTCCCACTCGCTGTGTAGCACAGATGGAGGGTTGGCTGGACTCGCAGCAAGAACAGGGCCGGCATCTGGGACTAGGAGTATCTCCACTACTCGGCAACGAGGTTTTAACGTAGAATTTACTAAAAGTAGAGCACGGCGCCCCCCGCTTGCACACACAGCCGAGAGGCCTCAGTGAACCCGACACACGCATACTGCGATGCTCTCAATTTGTCTCTGCAGCCGGGCTTTCTTTCAGGAGGGAATAAAGACATGGTCCTCTACTCCTGATTCCCACTGTCCACTTTCTACAAACCAAGCGCTCTTGAAAGAGGCAGCTTCCCACCGGCGGGAGGCTGGGGCTACATCAGGTCCCCGTGCAGGATGCCCAGCTTTCCAGAAGCAGCTGCTGCAGGTGCATCTAACCTGATCCCCAACTGCCCTCTCCTCTCCCTGCCCTGACCACAAGATCAGAGGCCTGCACTCTTCTCTGCCTTCTGGCTATGGGATCCCCACACCCCCATCCCACAAGACTGAGACCAGAGGGGTACACCCTAATTTCTAGCCCCGCCTACCACCGGCCACCTTTTGCCTTTCCTTAGTCCTATGCCTCTGCGAACGCCGTTCCCGGGGCCAGGAGCACCCGTCTTGCCTACTGACACCTACTTAGGAGGCCTAACTGAAGAGCTGCCTCCTGCACGAAGCCTCCTGTGACCGTCTCCTCTCACCTCTCCTCCAATGCTTGCACTGTGCCACTCTGCTTTTCCAAAACACCTACACTAAGTACCTGTTTTCACTAACTGAAAAATCCAAACAGGATTCTTCACTCTCATGAAAAAAGGCAAAAGGCCAAGATAGCATTCAGCATGGGTGTCACAGGGAGATGAGCCAGTATGGGGCAATGCGCACCCCCCCCCCGGAGCAGCAAGCGGTGCCCCCCAGCTCCCTTCTGAGGAACCGCACTCAGCACGTCACAGTCAAGCTACCAGAGCTCTGCGCGGTATCTGAGAGCACCTGGGCTTTATCGCCATTTATTTCGTGCATCTGTTAGCAAGATGTGTGCTAAGGTATCAGAAAAGCCTGAGAAAGGTAATTTTGGGGGGGGTGGTCTAGGACCACTCAAAAATGTTTTCATTCCAAAGTGATGGTAACTATTTCTTTGCATTAGGCCATTTTGGCTCATATAACGTTTCATAGTAGAACACTCTGTTTTTGGATAGTGGGAAAACCCGCAGTCCTGAACCTCGTTGTCCCCTCTTCTAATTTTTCTGCAAGTTGCTTCAAGTGCATTTATCTTTTCAGCCATCAGAGCAGTTAACGAAAAGCAGGTGCTTAATAAATGGTTTTGTGGAGAAAGTTTACTGAGTCCTTTTCACCCCAAGACTTAACACTTGGCATTAAGTGACGTAGTGGGCACTAGATGTACATTCTTCATAAATTAATCCATCTCAGAATAACTATTTGCTAGTGAAATTAGAACGGTTTCAGGTATTCAAATGGGATGTCATGAATGGCAAACAAGCACAGGAAAAGGTGCTCAATGTCATCAGCCTTTGGGAAAAGCAAATCAAAGCCACAATAAGATACTGCTGTACACCCACTGGACTCAGCAAGATTCAAAGAGTGACATCACCAAATGCTGGCAAGGACAGGGGGGCGGGGCGCTGGAATGTTCATGTACTGTGGGTGGGAATGCGAGACGATGCGGATGGAAAATAGTTTGGCTGGTTTTGCATGAAGTTAGGCTACACTTCCCACACAAAACCTGCAATCCTACTCCCAGGGATGTGCCCAGGAAACAGAAGCACACCACCCCCCAATAAGTCACACGTGTGAGGGTTCATCATCACTTTACACGTTAATAGCCCCAAACGGGAACAACCCAAAGGTCCACCAACAGGTGAATGAAGAAACACCACGCTGGATCCACACAGTGGATGCAACCCCGCGATAAAGGGGAGCAAACTACCACCACATTCAGCAACTTGAGTGAACCTTACAGGCATTACACTGAGTGAAAAAGACACAAAAAACGCCCTCGGTTGCGGGACTCCTTCTCCATGATATTCCAGAGAAGACAAACTTATACAGACAGAAAGCAGACTGGTCCTTGTCGGGTGCCGGGGGTGAAGGGAGCCCACTGGCTGCAAGGGGTTAGGAGAGCGCTTCTGGAAATGATGGGAAGGTTCTGTGTCCGGATTACAGTGGCAGTTATGGGCCGTACGCATTTGTCAAGCTGTGCAGCAAAAGAAATCTTCCTCTATCTAAATTATGCCTCAATAAAATTAAGATGTCTGGAATCCAACCCACTCCTGGCCCAAATTAGTGCATCATACTCTAAAACCTGAACATAGACAAGATCCCTAGCACAGAAGCTGGCCACAAGCAGTCTGCAGACAGGCTACCACTACCAATATCCTTCTCCACGTGTCTGTTTCAAGGCTGACTGAGGGGTCTTACACCCACACAGCGGGCACCACCAGCCCACTTTACAGATGAGAAAACCCATTCTGAGGACAACTGAGCACCCCTGCTGGCTGGCACCCAGCCCCCTTGGGGGCTCCGAGGCCCCAGGGCAGGGATACCAGAGAAGCAGGCAGAGGTTTTGGGAGGAAGTTCTAGCCCTACACATTCCTTCCCCTAAATGGTGTGGGTGGCCAGTGCAGGGGCTGTGTAACGCCCAAGGTCATCCTCCCTCCTCTCGGCCACAGGCACCAGGATCTCCAAGCTGGGTGAGACAGGGCTCTGTGTGCCTTGCAAATGCAACTGAGCCAGCGAGGGAGGGGCCAGATTTTCCAACTGAACACAATGACTCTGTCTCACACCTCACAGGGGGAGGCTGGCTACTGGAGGCAGAAGTAACAGGTCCCCTGACCCCACTGTGTTCTGCCAGGTCAGGCTCCTTCCAGATCAGCGGAGTCTGTAAGGCCCCAGGACTGGGACCCAACCCCCACTCCCTGACCTCACAGGGGGCAGCAGCTCACTGCAACTTTCCATCTACCAGCCCCCCCCCCTAGGCCTGCTCCTGGCCCTCCACCCCCTTCCTCAATAGTTCCCGAACCCACCTCCGCTTTCCACCCCCGCCAAATTCCACCCAGGCCCTCCTGGGGAGCGGGACACTACCTTCTGGACCGCTCTCTACCTCCCGTGGACTGCTACACCCCCCATCCCCCGCTTCTAAGTCCTGGGTCTCATCACCTGGTTCCCCTGGTTGATATCCTTCCCTCGGGAGCAGCAGAACCTAACCCCACTAACTGCATTCTTCCCGGACCCCACCCCCACACTGCACACAGGACCCCCACTCCAGCCTCACTCAGGCCCTCCAGGCTGAGGAGCTACTCCCTGGGCCTTACCTGGCCGGGGCCCCTTCCCTCCCTGGGCCCACCTGGGGACTAGAACAGAAGCCACCCGCGCCCTACTCAGGGTCTGCAGTGGTCACTCAGCAACATCGCTGAGTAAGGGGCAGAGCTCGGGGCTGGTGAGACCCCAGTGTCGGTCCAGGAATGCGGCCCACACACCTGAGGGGTCAGCGAGCCTCACAGAAGACACGGAAGATGAGAGTCACAGAGGTGAGGGAAGATTCCGAGCCACAGCCGGCCTATCATGTACCTCCAGACCCCAAGGCCTGTGGGGCAGCAAGGTGAGTGAGGGCGCTCCGGCTGCTGACGGAGCGCTGGTTCGGGCCCTGCGGGACCCAACCCGAGGAGGCCCATTCTCCTGCAGACCAGACACCCTCTGGCCTCCCACCTGCACCAAGACCCCTCCCCAGGGCCAGGCTTTCTGCCAGGAAACTAACCCCCATACCTTCGCAGGCCCCGTCCCGCCCGGGAGACTCACTACACCGACCAAGGGGGGGACTCCCGAAAATCACTTTGTATGGGCAGCATCTGGGCCACCGGCTTCCCCAAAGCTCCTTCACGTCCCCATGTCTGCTCAGGTGCCAAGGCTCTGCGGGAGGGGCCTCCATGCTGTCCTGCAGTCCCCTGCTCCCGGAGCCTCCAGAGAAAGCCCTGGGCTCCTCCAAACTCGGACCAGGCAAAGTGAGCACAACCTTCCAGGAGGATTGCATTTCAGAGCTTTCTATAAATACTTGCAGTTCCTAAAAACAGTAATCAGTAGCTGGACCCATGTATCAGACACAACCTGCAGGAAGCTCTGTCCGTTGTTGACTAAGGACAAACTCAGGTTACTGCACGGTAACCGGGCCCCGAAGCAGCTACAAGGCACCTGTGCTTCCTGATCGTTGAGCCTGAAACCAAAAGCTGAGCCCCTACCGCACAGCCTCAGAAGACAGGACACGTACGGATGGCTCATCTCCTCCTTCCAAGAATCTGGCTGGCCCTGGGGAGCCAGCGGTGAGCGAATGCTCAGCAGAAATAGAACCTGCCACCCAAGCAGCACCCAGCAGGCACTGCCCTGCTCAACCTTCGAGGTTCCCTCTCGCCTGGAGGAATGGCACCCTCCCCTACAATCCAAGGTCCACTTTCCATCACGCCCTGCTCCTTCCTCCATCAAACCATTATGTGACTTTCTTCCCTTTATCTGCCTCAACCCGGAACTTCCTTCCTTCCTTCCTGGTCCTCAATGACTGATATCTCCTATTTGCCTTCTAACACCCAGGCGAAGGCCCCACCTCCGAGAATCTTTCCCCGCTGCTCCAAATGGGAGGTCTCTCCCAGTCTCTAATGCCTACTCCCATCCAGGACCTCCCACCCCACCACCCTTACTGCTTTCTGCCGTGTACCACGTGCCATTCTCACACCCGCGTGGCTTCACACTAAGTGAACTCCACAGAGGGCAGGGCCTGTATCTGATCCAACATGGCAGCCTCCAAATACCCCAGAAGACCAGGGCTCGCTGGACCCTGAGGGCCATTTGCCAATCACCGTGTATGAAGGGTTCACTCCCAGCCACTGGGCCAGTGGACCCTTCTGCTGATTTTGAAATCCCACAGGAAGGTAACCTCACAACCCACCTCATAGGCAAAGAAAAACCTGGGCACAGAAAGAACGATGTGCCCAAGGCTACCCACTTGTAAGTCGTGGAGAAGGGGACCTGCAGTCAGGTAAACGCCTTCATTCCGGAGTCTTACTGTCTCACCTACGGTTAGAACCATCGTTAGCCTGACTCTAACTCAGAGCAGCACTTCTGCCTAGCCCACAGGGGAGCGTTCCCGAACGGCGTGGGGCCAGGTCATTCAGTGTTCCTGTGGGGTCCCTCCCTCCCAGAGTGACTTTCCCTCCTGCCTCACAGCTCAACCCCTTCCCGACGGAGCAAACTGAGCCTTAGAGCAGGGACCCCAGCACAAGGACACTGCCACCTCCCTTCCTGCCCCTCCTCTCCCTCTGCCTGCCCAGGGCCTCACTGAGCAGTCATGGCGGGAGACGGCTCGTGTTCTGATCCCAGCACCTCCTGGGGCTTCAGTGTCCACACCTCTAAAAAGAGACAGTACGGAGCCAAAGGGCGGTTGTGAAGGGGAAGGCACCACGGACCGTCACAGCCCAGGCAAGCCTCTAGGAGTACTTGAGAAAGGGCTCTGTTAAATCCCACGGTGATCCTGTAACTGTTCTCCCTGCTTTACAGAGAAGAAAACCAAACTGGGTGAAATACACACGTTAAGTGCCTGGCCCCTGCCCAGCGTACACTGTGCTCAACCAAGATGAGCTCCTTCACCAGAGGCGGTGCTCAGGGCGGCACGGTGGACTAGTAGAAGCCTGTGGTCCCCCCAGAGAACAGCTGGACATGGGCAGGGGTGCCCAGGCTGGGATGGTCTGTGGTGGAGAAACCGCCATTTTCTGGGTAAGATAAAACTGGCGAGTAGAAGCTACTAGCAAGCTGAGCAGAGCTTGGGATCCAGGTCTAAGGGGTCTACCAGCAGCACCAAGGGCGGGCAGGTTCCACCACTGAGACTCTGGAAGAGTCCCTTTCCTCTCCAGAGTCTACACGTCACCTGTATTACACGTCACTACACGTCACTGGGCCAGTGGACCCTTCTGCTGATTTTGAAATCAGCAAGGCCCCGCGGGGGATGATGGCACACGGATCCAAACGGGCATCTCCAACCATCCAGGGCACAGCTAACTTCCACAACCTTACCAGAACCAGGACCGCCCCTCCACTGGCCTCAGCCATGAGGCTGCAACCTTAATTTCTTTAACCTTCAAGGCTTCGAGAACCCTCTCTACACCTCCACAAACAGGGTAAGGAATGTACCGAAACCACTGCCCAGAGCCCACGTCAAACTTCTTCCAACCTCCGTGCACATTTGGTTCCCAGTCTAGATTCTTCCTCATCTCTGCTATGTCTCTGCCTCACTCCTCTTCCCGGAGAGCTCTTACTCATCCTCCAAAACCCAACTCAAATGTGTCCCTTTCTCCAGGAACCTTCCTTGCTGCTCTGTGGCATAACTGGTTCTTTCCTCTTATTTCCAAATCATTCAGGACATGTTCGTTTTTGAGAGAAAGAGCACGAGCAGGGGAAGGGCAGAGAGAGAGGGAGAGAATCCCAAGCATAGCACACAGCCCGTGTGCCCTGAGCCGAAATCAGAGTCAGTGCCTAACCGACTGAGTCACCCAGGTGCCCCCAAATCACTCAGAACATTCTTTTAAAGTGCTTAACCAGAGCGTTATAATGTTCCCCACCAAGGTTCTTCTATCTCAAAGCTACTGAGATTTTGCCAGATAACTTGCAGGACAGTCCTGTGCACTGTGCGATCCTGGGAACATCCCTGGCCTCTGCCCACTAGATAAGATACCAGTAACACAAAAACGTCTTCAGACATTGCCAGATATCTCTTAGGAGGTGGGGCTGGGGGCAAAACCTCCTCACAACCAGATTTAAATCTTGGACACCATGGCCACAGGCAAGGCTCGAGACAGGCTCAGTGAACGTGTGCGGGGATGCCAGCAGCAAGGGCTAGTTCTAGCAGCTGTTATGCACTTGCTGAGTGTGGTCATCTCGAACCTCCAATATGAGGCACAGAACAAATTCTACTACAGATCTGATCACATTACTGGTCCACGTGGCTCATGGCCTTGTCTGGGCTCTCTTAAGATCAGACCACCCGCCCCCCCAGCTCTCTCCCGGGTTAAGCTCACGCACGTGCTGCCCTGCTCATTTTCTGCACAGGTGCTAACCAAGCACACCGTTCCCTTCGGTCACCTGCTGGCTTGTTTCACTCCCACCATGACCACGAGCTCTGTGCGGGGGCGGGGGGGGGGTGTGCCTCTGGATCTGTGTTCCCAGGGCTAGTGGCCGTCCGGCACACCCAACAGGGACTCAGGAGGCATGTGCAGACAGAAGGGACAATGTCAACCATTCTCAAGCCATCTGGCCTTCAGTACACCCCCCACCCCATGGGGGGGGGATGCACAGGTGGTCCTTGTACACATGACTGGCCTCAGACTGCACCATGAGCAACTCAGCACTCAAGTTCAACAACCCTGAACTTCATATGGAAGCAGAACATGCTGAACCACAACAAACATTTCACTTCCTAGAGTTCGATTCTATGCCCCTAAGTTGTTCAAATACACAGATTTCAGTTCTGGAATCTGGGGGCTGGGTCCTTTAAAAGCAAACCCCAAATCTGCCCCTGCAGCAAATCTGCTGGCTGCTTCTGGCAGCTTTTGAGGGGCCTCTGACACTGGGCGGATCAGAATCCTGGAGAAGCTCTTCCCCATCTCTGCAGACTAGGCAGGTGCAATGGCCATGGTGGCCTCACAGTAAGAATACACCAGATTCTCCCCTTCTGGATTTTCCTTTTTTGATTTTTATTTTAAAGAGAGAGTGTTGGGGGCGGGGGGGGGCGTACAGGGAGAGAGAATCTTAAGCAGGCTCCACTCTTAGCACAGAGCTCAATACAGGGCTCGATCCCACAACCCTGATATCGTGACCTGAGCCAAAATCAAGAGTCGGACGCTTAGCAGACTGAGCCCCCTAGGATCCCCTGGATTATTTTTTTCCCCTGATGAGTCACATCGCTGCACACCTCTAATTCTGCAGGTGTGGCCATGGATGTGTTGAAAGGAAATAAACACTCTTTTCTAAAGTGTATGAAGTGCCAGTATGCTGGGTTCACAAAACTTTTCAGTACACAACAAATGACAGCAGTGGCTCCAAGTGGGAAGTCACAAGGGTACAGATGCCTGTTTGGTAGGAAAGGAGGAAGATGCCACAATTAAGATCCAGCAACCTTAAGCAGGCTGAGCCTTACTTATTTCCAGACAGTAAAGCCTTCAATGGTTGCCTATTATCTCCATGGCACAGCCTGGTTTTCAAGGCGTTTTCACAAACACGTACTTACTGAGCACCTGTTATATGCCAGGCACTCTCCTGGGGGAGGACACAGCGGTGACAGAAACAGGAGAAAAAGCCCCAATTTCAAGGAGCTCCAAGTCTGCTTACAGATGACAGGCAGATGGGCACATCTGGTCATAGGATGTGGCGGCCCACCCACTGGCGCGCTCCATGTTAGTGTTGAGGGGTAGAGGAGGCCAGGACGGGCGTGCCGTTAGTTCCCATGTCCTGAGACAGATACGTGGCATGTTTCAGAAAGATCACGGAGGCCAGAGTGCCTGGGGATGCGTGAGAAGGGTGGGGTGGGGTTTAGGGGGTGAGACTCAGGTAGCAGGCTTGATGGCGAGGCCGTTATCAGCCATAGTAAGGGAGGGCAAAGGGAGCAACGAACGCCACCTCCCACTTTAACACACCCGGTCCAGCCGTGCTCTGAGAGCAGACCGGAGGAGAGCCAGCACGGAATCAGGGACACCAGTTTGGGTTTTCTGTCTCACAACCCAGAGAGGACGGTAGCTTGGAGGAGGCGGAAGCAGCAGGTAGAAAAAACGTCAGATTCGGAAGTTAGTTTGAGAGGAGGCACTAGGATTCACTGAAGAATTAAATACAGGGTGGAAGAAAAAGAGGGAAATCAAGTCCAAGTCCAAGGTCTGGGGCCTGAACAGCCGGAGCAATGGCGTCGCTGTTTGGGAACAGGACACACAGGAAGCCTCACTGTGGTTTGGACATGTCAAGTGGAAGCCAATCAGACATCCATTGGACATTCCACGACCTGGTCTCCACCTTTCTTTTGGATCTCTTCTTCCTGAGGCTGTAATTTCACCAGACCACCTTCCTTCCTCTTCCCTGAGTGCTCACGTCTTTCTCCCAAGAATGTGGTACCCAAATAAAAATGGTGCTCGTCCTTAACTGAGTACCAATGGTCCCCCAGTCCGATAAGAGCCCAGGTGTCTGATTTACATACAGAACCGGAAGGGACACGGTAGCAGCACCCGTGTTGTCCTGGCCCCGCAGAAACTTACAAATAGATGGGAAAGGAAAACAGACGCACCCACACCAGAGAATGGTGAACTCTGGGTAAAAAGACTTCCGAAGTACAAGCAGAAGGAGTTTCACAAGGTGGGGAATGTTTGTGAAGGGGGTGCTTGTGGGCGGCTATGAACACCTCCACTGGAAGCAGCTCTGATCACTGTCCTCCTTGACCCTCGCTGGCCTGACCTCTCTTTGGAGCAATGGGCCCACAGTGGGGTTGCGGGGGGTGCTGAGGGAGATGCTGCAGTTCAAGAACCTTTGCTGGTACCAGACACACAGTAGGCACCTCACGAGCAGCCTCCCATCTCGAAGCGCATGTAATTGGCCGTGACGTGAGCATTGACTGCTAGGCGCAGGCCTGGCGCCCCGCTGCTCTGGCGCCCCAAGAATGGTTCAGTCCATTTTGTTTGCCACATTACAAGTGAGTATCTACTTTGCGTCACCTAACTTTCATTTCCTCGAAATCTCGGGACCTCACCCTGGAGACCTCCGGATCATTACCACCTAAGTCCTTGGCAAGGCTTCCCCCAGTTCTGAGGGAGGCCAGATCAGCTTTCTAGGAACCCGTGTGATTAGCACAATAGCTGTTAGCACTTTCAGGGAACATTCACACCCACCCACCCCCTTCGTTTGAGGTGCCCGGCAAGCCCGGGAAGGGCTGAAACTGCCACACGGGGCCTGGTCCTTGAGCAGAGGAGCACGAGTGACTGGCCGCCTTACCCAGAGATGAGGGCAGAGCCAGAAGCACCCCAGGCCAGGCAGAGGCCTCTCCTTTTACAGGCAAGAAGACCGAGGCCCACACAGCCCCTTCAATGCCTCAGCCAGTTGTGAGGCTCCTGAGGGCAAGTGCATCGAATCAACAACAATCCCAACCCACGAGGGGTAATCACTCACAACAGACGTGAATCTAAGCTGACGTCCTGAGAGAATGCGGCCAATCAAAATCACCCACCTACATACTGTGCACAAGGCCCGACCCCAAGCACAGTTCAGGAGAAGCCCCCCGCCCCCTTCCCGCAACCAAGGTTGTGCTGGCCCTTCCCCCTTCTAGCCCCCATGCCATCACTCTGGCTGACGAAAGGGGAAGACAGATTTTGGTGTGCAACCTCAGCTGTGGGGAGACCAACAAACAGCCTGGGTCATTTCAGTAATTACAGAGGAGTAAGCATTCTCAGCCTGGGTACGGAATGTCTAACTGCTTCATGGGAATAAACTGTTCCCGATCTTGCACCAGGGGCTCAGACCCAGTTGGTGTGCAGAGAGGCCCGAGCGTGAGTCCTGGCCGGTCACATTCAGAGACCCTGGGCGTTGGTAATGATTATACACAAGGGCCATTTACCAAGCACTGGGTGTGTGCCAGGCGGGCCGGCGGGAGGGACGCATCATCTCATTCAGCGGGCACAGGCAGTCAGGGGAAGTGGGGGAAGGGAGCCTTGTGTCATCACCTCCATTTTACAGATGAGGGCACTGGGATTCCCAGGCCCAAGTCACCAGCTACCCCAAGGTCAAGCAGCAGCTGCCCGGGTGTGTCCGAGCCCCCTCATCCAGGGGCCTTATACTTATGACCTGAACTAATCTGAGCCTCAGTTTCCCCATGAAGACAAGGGGGCCCGGATCAACTTGAAACCAGCCGCTGGTCGGCTAGGCTTCCGAGGTGAGGTCCCAAGGCTGAGGGGGCGTGGCATGCTCACCCTCCTCAGGCTGCCGAGCGGGAGAGGAGGGGGGTAGAGGGGAAGGAGAATTAACCTGCGAGTTGCGCCCATGATGGGAACCCCCCCGCCTGGGCGGGGAAGGGGAGCGGGGAGGGGGTACTCACGTCGATGTTTCTTAGAATGACGCACTTCCCATTGGTGTAAAGAAAATTGTTGCCCTTGGGGTCGCCGCCGATGATTTTGGAGACGCCCCTCTCCACCTGGGGGAGGCTGGCGAACACCTTCTCTGCGGAGACACAAATCAAGCACAGCACGTTAGGGGCGGCCCCCACCTCATCCCCCCCGGACGGGCTGAAAACGGAGGGGCGGGAGCGGACGAGAGAGGGGCCCTGGACCGGTCTCAGCCGGTCACCTGTTGCCTCCACCGGGAGGGGCGGCAGCCACTTTGAAGGAGCGCAGGGGACAGCGCGACTTCCTGGTCCGCGCTCCCGACCAGGCCCTTCAGGGACTCGGGGGCTCCCACGGGCCCAGCCCGCAGCGGCAACTTTGGGGCACCCCTCCCCGGGCCGGAGGTCGCTGCCGGGTGCCCCGAGGGCTGCGGGGCGCTCTCCGGCCCGCGCCCTCACCCCTCCCCCGCGGCAGGGACCCGCCGGGCGGCCCGCGCCTCGCGCCCCACCGATGGCCGAGGGGGCCGGCGGCGTGGGCGCCCACCCCGGGGGCACGGGGCCGCGGCACTTACTGATCTCGTACGGCATCCTGCCCACTTGTTACCGCGCCGCGCTCGCAGAGAGCCTCCGGGGCCGCCCGCGCCGCGAAGCCGACTGGCCGAGACCGGGCCGGGGACGGGGGCCGAAAGGCGGCGCCGGGCGTGCCGGGCGCGGAGGGGGCGGTCCGAGGCCCGGGCTCAGAGGCCGGCTCGCGCCCTGCCCTGCGCGCTGCCGCTGCGGACGCGCCGAACCCGGAAGCGCGGCCCCGCGCGCGGCTCGCCCCCAGCTTTGACCATATATAGTCAAGCACTCGGCTCGGCGGCTGCAGCCCGCGTGAGCCTGCGCGGACGGGGCCGCCCCTCCCCCCGCGCCGCGAGGGGGCCGCCCCGGGCGCCCCGCCCCCGGAAGTGACGTTACCCACGACTCCGTGAAAAGGCGGCGCGGGAGCATCGTCTCCGTCAGACTGGTCCTGGCCTGGCCGCGGGTGGAGGAAGGCTGCGGGTTTCCTCTTCGGGGGTTGGGTGGGCAGACGGGCTCCTCGGGGCGCTCCCCGCAAAAGTTGTGCGGGGGCGGAGCGCGCCGGCGGGCTGTAACGGGGGGCTGCGGAAGCCTCGTCCGTGCCTGTGTTTGCGTAGCGGGCGTTCCCGAGCCGCCAGCCTTCCGGCCGAGGCTGCGTGGGCGCCTCTTCGGGTTTTGCAAACATAGTGGGCTTTTTGTTTTTTTCTTTCTAGAGGCCAGGCTGAAGGGGAGTCGCCCTTAGAAAACAGTCTTTCGCAGCAGAAACTTCAGGGAGGTTTCTTTCTGACCCCAAACTCTCTCTCTCAAAAGTTCTTTAGAAAGCTAAGAAGCTGAGCGCAAAGGGGAATCTAGGTTCTGAGAAAACCAGGGTTGGTTAATGACGGAGGCGGAAGGGAAAGGGGAACTTGTAAGGTCGGGGCAGCGGCTTGCAGGTGTTCTGCGAGCCTCACTTTTCAGCAGGGGGATGGTCTTCCTGAGCTGGGGCGGGGGGTGAGCGAGAATCTGTAAGGCACCTGTGGGTGCTTAAGGCGTCCGAAGCCTACGCTAGAAAACCTTAGAGGATGATGCTTGAATTCCTATTTTTCTGATTTGGGAAGTCTAGCGGGCTCTGTCTTTGAAATGTACCCAGGTCAATCGTCTCTTCCGTGGCTGTCTGTCCCACAGAATCAAGCCCTGAATGCTCATCTGGGCAACCGCAGGTGCTTGTTACCTGGTCTATTAGGCTCCTGCCCTCCTCCCACTTCAATTCAGTCCCTCCAGATTGCAGCCGGAATATTTCTTCTAGAAGCTGAAATCTATTTTTCCACTTTATGAAACTATAAAAGCTCTTAAGCTCAAAAGCTAAAGTCTTCAAAGTGGCCGACTGGGCCCTGAGTGAGAACTCTCCGGGCACAAGACACTCCGTCTACTGCCCTCAGCTCTGTCTTCCTTTGTCCCGCACACTGGCTGCCTTGTTCCAGAAATGTCCCAGGCATATTCCTGCCCCGGGGCCCGGATGATCTGTTTCCTACCTTGAATTATTCTGATCTCCAGAAGTACTTAGCTGCTCCACGGTCTCCTCAATGAACATCCCCTTCCCTGACCAACTTAAAGTCTCAAGCTTCCAGCCCTTGGAAACACGTTCCTGATCCTACCTTTCCTATGGTTTGCGTAGACTACACCCCCCTGGCCCACCTTAATGTGCAAGTGGATGACCCCACACCAGAAATGCAATAAGAATGTTAACGTAGTCCTGTGAACGGAAGAACCGTAGAAGTGTTCCCTAAATCTTCGGACCAAGTGAGGATTCCTAAAACAAGTGGTCAAGCAGGTGTTGGCTTAACTAGAGACACCGGGATTTAATTATCAGACCTTAATGAGACTTCAGGTTCAAAACCGGTGGATTTAAGTTCACTCCTAGGGTATTTACGTAGTGGAAGAACCTAGTGGAAGTAAAACTAAGGCACCCAACCTCAAGCACTTGGAGCTTTAGCGTGTATACGTAAAAGCCTTTGTTAGGTTTGTTTTCCAAGCAGCATGAAATCCAAATAAAACATTCTGCAGACACCTGGCTGCTAGCTTGTGGTGCTGATCTGTGGGCTTGGGGTGGATGTGGCGGTAGGGATGGGGATACTGCCCCTAGCTTAAAAGAAAAAAAAAGTCTACAGACCTGACTTGGCAGGTAGTTCGAGTGAAAAGGAAGGAAAAGGACACCAGGGCGTTATTCTTCTGGCTCCTCTGGTGTGAGAAATAAACATAATTTTGAGAAAATGACCTAATCAAAGGAGGGATGCCGAGACTCAGAGCACTGTGAAGCGAGGCTTTAACCAATGTTCTTGCAAGAGCCGGTATCAAAACAGGCACAGTGGGGGCAGTTACAGCAGGTAACTTCTCTCCTAGGGTGCAAGTCCCTCCTCCTCCCACCCCCGCCCCAGATTCCTCATTGGCAGAGTACTGCAGAGGTTATAGCCTTCTCTGGAAGTCCGCTATACCCACGTAAGGCAAAAACCGCATTCCTTGAGGGCCGCAGAGACTTTCAGTTTTTTGGTGCGTACTCCTTGCAAAGCCCGAGAAAATAGGCCCGCATAATAGAGAAGGGGAGAACCAGGAAGTGCGGGATCTAAGGGTTTGGAACTCGGGTGGGGGCGAGGAGGTTCATACGTATTTCAAATAGGTTGTAAACCTATTAATTAGCACAGCTTTTGTTTGTGAAAATGAATCCTCACTTCTCACATCTGGAACGTTCTGTTTGGGTTGTCTAAGCTGTAAGGGCTTTGTGAGCCCTGAGGGATATGTGCTATGACTAGCCGTAGTTCTAGCACTTTTCCTTGGGGGCTGCTCCCTTATATACACCTTGGCTAATACAACCTCCTTAATGGCCTGCCCTCGGTCTCCAGTGGGGACCCTGGATGTCTATCCTGGCGGCTCCTACTGTGTTGGCCCAGCCAGTTCTCCTGACAATTCCCTTCTGTTCCCAGCTGCCTCCCTGGCATCTCAGGGGAGTCCCCAAGGCACTTCCTGGGACGGAATAGCCTAAGACCAACCACCACCACCACCCCTATCTCTCCTACACAGGGCCGATTCTCTGAGGTCTCCCTTTCCACAGCAACCAATAATCCCTGTCTCTGGCTACACTGGTCAGAAACCTTAGCCCTATCTTACCCCCACATTCAACTCTTCCCAAATCCGGTTCCTTTGAATACCTGTATCTCTTAAACCAAACGCTTCGTCTCCTAAACACTGTTGGGCTTCAAGCTTTCTCGCCTCCTCTGGGCTAATTTACCACTTGCTAACTGCCGTGTCCACTCCGAGCTAGGGTAACCTCAAACCATATCGGCTACCCCCACATCTATCCATATGTAGGCCTGGGCAGGATGTTGGTCTCTGAGGTCCCAGGGGACCCAGGCTTTGGCTGGCTCTCCAGTAGCTCTGTCCCTGGGTCTTTTTCAGCCACAGGGGCCACCTCAGGGCCGCTCTGCTCTGTACAGCGGCTGCTTGGGGGCGTTGCACCTGCGGTTTCTGAGCCTTCCCAGACCCCCCAGGGCAACCTGGTTGCAGTTGTTTGAATTGGGTAACTGATCAAACCCTTAGATGGGCTTCCAGGAGGAAGTCCAAGGCCTCGCCGCTTCATTTCAGGTCCATTCTGCCAAATACTTCGTGGTGAAAAGGCTCTACAAGAATTGACCTGAGCACGCTTAGCCTAGGAGTCCTTGTTTCCTCTTCCATAAATGAAGAACTTACAGGAGACCTTTGAGGTTCCCGCTTCCAGAAGCTTTGCAGAAAAACGATGGCGTAATCACAGAAATTCTGACCTGTGCAAGGCCTGTAAACCTACTTGCATACTTCCAACCCTCCTGTTTTCCTGTCCAGGATTCAGAAAGCGATCTCTTCCTTCCTGTTAAAGAACATCAGGCCCTCTCCAAAGGGTACTGTGCCAGATGCTGGAAGAGCACAAGATGGGCGCTGATCCTCTAGAAGAGGTCGTGGTTGGACTAGTCCATCTCCTGGAGGCAGGGCCCAGTATGGTGGGGGCACCTCCCCATCATGGGCTCAGTTTTCTCTAGAAGGCTTGGTCTGTTTCCTGGTTTCTACCCTGCCATTTGTAAGCTGGCTTGGGTAAAACCACGCTTGACCATCTCTAGAGTGTTACTGCAACACTCGCCATCTCTAAGCTGGCCATACTGCTGTCCTCTCCAACTGGCCACGAGCAGCCCCTCACTCGGAAATGGCCAGGGAAACCTCGTCCGGGTTTGGCTCAAGGGTCAAACCCCTAGTTTAGCTATGAATGGGAGTGAAGTAGCATGGGGCAAACCTAGCTGTAGGCTACACACCCCATGATCCTGGAAGCCTGGGGGCAGCAGGGCTTTGGGCTGCCCTCCTAGAAGGCAGAACTTTTGGGAGTGGGGCCATCACCCTAAAAGCTCTCTTGCTTTTGTTCTGTCAAAGACGATTGATCATGCAAACCCCTGACCTGCCTGTGTAAACCTATAGAAGGGAGTTCACCTCTGCTGTGTGAATTCTCCAACCCTGAATGTAACACCTTGCTGTGGATGCCTCCTGAGGCTGCTTAATTGAAAACAAATGGTATTTAATGACCCGTGGGGGACCCTGCTTTGCCAAATGACTGCCCCTCCCCTTTAACCAGTGAGACCAGAGTGTTCAAATTCCTGTAAGCCATAGGAACTTGTGCCTTTTCCCATTTGAGCTTCTCTACAGCAGATCTACCTCTAGGAGAACTCTGTATTCCTACATAGCTTCAGACTAAGCACAGTTGAGAGAACATATTCGGTTACTGACCTTAGTTCTTCAAAGCCATGCTTCTGGACCACTAAACCTGTGCTATCTGATCATCCTAACCTGGTTTGAGACTTGGACTTGCACAGCTTTGCTCTTTGAGCACAGAACTGTGAGCCAGAGCCTTGGCTTCCCTGTCTTTGCACGAAGACTTTCTGTAAGTTGTAGAATGAATACAGTAGCTGCTTTTGCTTTTCTCTGCTGCCTGCTACTTGGTGCAGCAGGTGAAATGGTGCCCTGAAGAGAAGTAGAGTCCTGTCCTCCCCTCTGCCTCCCTTGAAGGAAGGGCTCTTTCTTCGACTTGCCCTAACCCTCCTGTGAGCACTTCCTGTGAGCCAGGCACTGACCTGGATGCCCTCCTTTGCTTCAAAGGTTAGGACTTGCCCGAGTTTTCAAAGCAAAGGGCTACAATCAAGATTCAAACTTGGGCTCTGGAGAAAGCAGACCTACCTGTTGCCCTTCATAGGTAAAGGGCTGAACAAGAGCATCACAGCGTTTGCGAATCTTGGTGTTACTGAACAGGCCACTTGATCCCATTCCAGTAAGCGGGGGAGTACAGTAGCTTTTGGGGCAAGTGCAGGATGTCCATCGTTCTCCAGTTGAAAAGCTCTGTTCTTGAAGAAATCCACAGAATTACTATGCCCTTCTTGTTTCCCTGACTTACACCAGAAAATGACCTGGCTGTCATGTCAGTCACCATCTGGCTCTGGGGACCTCTGTCCAGGTTGTACCCACCAAGCAGGAACATGGCTTACACGATCCCTTAATCTACAGTGCTTTGGGGGATCTGGTCTGAGGGCTCTGCTGGCATCCTTGCTGATGACCTGGAGCCTTGGGTCTAAGCAAGCTCTGCTTTCTGTAGAAAGTCTAGTATAACCCCCAGGCCTTTCCCCTGATCTGGTCAGCACTGGGGTCCTTCTCCCTGGCTGTTGCAGGCATGGAGAAATTCTGAACCACTGCATACAGAGTACAGGGCATGTTTGCACCCCAGTTCTGCAGAACTGACTTTAGCCCACTTCCCAAATAGCTCTGAAGATCCTTGAAGTGCTAAAGCACTCCAGAAGTCATCCCAGTTTCTGCTGACCCTTCCCGCTCCAGAGGAGTCACTGGTGGTTTCCAAACCCCCTTCACACTATTGGTTTGTCTTCTAGTCTGCTCCAGGAGGTGAACCAGAGGCTCAGTTTATCCCAAAGCCTAGAAAACCCAAGGCATGGTTTGGCTTTTTTTTTTTTTTTTTTTAAATGGTGGAGAGGACTCTGGCCTTCTGCTTTTGTGGAGAGGGACATGGATTTGCTGGATGCACTCAGTTTCTTTGCCCTCTGCGGGGAGGAGTGGCCATCTGGACCAGTAGCTGAGCCCTCTCAGTGCTCAGAGCACGGAGAACAGGTGCTCTGCTTCCTCCAGTGGGTAGGATGTTTGGGTAGAGATTCCTCGCCCCTAGAGCAGGGGCCCGCTGTTGGTTTGCCTTGTGGCTGGGAAAGGCGTATTCATTTGCTAGAGCGCTCGTGGTTAAGTACCATAAGCTAAGTGGCTTTAAGCAACACACTCTGTCTGATAATGGCGGAGTCCGATCCTTCTGCAGGATATGAGGAAAAACCTGTTCCATGCCTGTCTACCATCTTCTGGGATTTGGGGGCGATCTTTGCCTCTTCCAGAAGCCTCACCATGATCTCTGCCTTCATGTTCGTGGGCATTCTGCCTGAGTATCCATGAGCCAAACCACCCCCTTATAAGGACACAAGCCCTATGGGATTGAGGCCTACCTGCTTTAGTACGACCTCCTCATAATAGAGGACATCAGCAATGGCCATATTTCCAATTCTTCTTAGGTACTGGGATTTAGAACTTGAATGTGTCATTGGGTATACATCTCCATCCATAAAAACAGGTAAAGAGCTTGCTGATTTCCCTTGATTGTCCTCCCCTCTGGCCCTGAGGCCTCCTTGGAGGGAGAGACCCAAGATGCTTGAGTGTGCAGACATACACTTCAGCAATGACAGCATTGACATGAGAGGTTGCCACCCATTTTTGGAGTAGCTGCCCTTGGGGAAAACCACCTAGGGTGCAAACAGACTGATGGGCAGGTGTCCTACTAAAGGGCCCCCAAAGAAGTAATACAACAGCTATTCCCTATCCCATTCCCTGATCTGGCTTCCATTCTAAAATGCTCAAATATGGCAGCTTAGAATACACAGCAGCCTTTAGAATAGACCCCGGGGAATATTTTTGCCATGTTTGGTAGTTACGTGGCATTTGGTGCTGCCCTTGGGGCTGTGAGCCCAATTTCTTAGCCTGACTTAGTATAGCCATGAAGGTACTTCCGCATCCAAGTGCGGCCGCAGGGTGGAGGCTGAAATAGATGGCCAGGAGCTGCTGTTTGGCGTCAATGTCCCCAGCTTACGTCTGGGCCTGGAGAAGGCCTTAGGCCTCTTGTCCTGGGTGAGCGGGCTCCAGGCCCTACCAGTGGCCTTGTTGGGATTGGATGGATAGTCGGCCTGGCCTCTGCATGGACAGCTTGAAATGTGTATTTCTTATTTGAGAGATAGCATGAGCAGGGGAGGGTCAGAGAGGGGGAGACACAGAATCCAAAACAGGCTCCAGGCTCTGAGCTGGCTGTCAGCACAGAGCCCGATGCGGGGCTCAAACCCACAAACCGTAAGATCATGACCTGAGCCAAAGTCGGACGCTTAACTGACCGAGGCACCCAGGTGCCCCAAAATCTGTGTTTTTAATGTTCATTTCCAAGGCAGTAGCTCTAAAGGGAGACTGCAGAAGTGAGGCTGGAGATGAATGTGTTCTGACTCTGACATCAAAGTTAATGGATTAAGTAGCACCACCACGCACATCTAGAGGTGATTGGCATCTAGTTTTGATTTTTTTTATTCAGTTGACCATTACATCAGGTGTATAACTGATTACTTCCATACAACACCTGGTGCTCATCACAAGTGCATTCCTTAATCCCTACCCTCTATTTCATCCATCCTAACTCTTCTGATAACTGCTTGTTCCGTAAGGATGTTGCTAGATTTATCTTCCCCTTTATTTTCTTAAATTCACCTGAGTGAAATCATAGTATTTGCCTTCCTGAGTTATTTTGCTTGGCATAATCTAACTCCGTGTCTGCAAATGGCAAGATTCTATTCTTTTTAATGGCTAAGTAATAGTCCACGGGACATAAATAGCCCATCCTTATCCATCAGTTGGTGGATACTTGGGCTACTTCTATAATTTGGCTATTGCAGGTAGTGCTGCTATAAACATGGAGGTTCATGTATCCCTTTGAGTTAGTATTTTTGTAAGTCCTTGGGTAAATACCTAGTAGTACAATTGCTTGATTGTGGGGTAGTCCGATTTTCAACGTCTTGAGGAGCCTCCATACTGTTTTCCACAATGGCTGCAGCAGTTTGCATTCCCACCAGCAGTGCAAGAGGGGTCCCCTTTCTCCACCTCCTTGTCAACAGCTGTTTTTAGCCATTGTGACAGGTAAGGAGTATCCCTTGTGGACTTGTCTTTCCCTGAGGAGTGATGTTGAACGGTGTCTGTTGGCCATCTGTTTGTCTTTGGAGAAATGTCTATTCTGGTCTCCTGCACACTTCTTAATTGGATTATTTTTTAACCTTTGAGAGAAAGCGTGAAGAGGGGAGGGGGAGCAGGCTCAATGAGCATGGAGCCCGATGCAGGACTCAAACTCTCAACTGAGATCCTCACCTGAGCCGAAATCAAGAGTCTGATACTTAACCAACTGAGCCACCCCAGGTACCCCCTCAGTGTCCAGCTTTAAAAATCTATAAGAAAACTTAGATACTAACCCTTTGCCATCAGATCTGTCCTTTGCAAATATCATCTTCCATCTCGTAGGTTTCCTTTTAGTTCTGTTTCCTTTGCTGTGCAGAATCTTTTTACCTTAATTTTTTTGCTTTTGTTTGCCTTGCCTCAGGAGACCTATCTAAAAAGTTGCTACAGCTAATGTCAGAGTATTGCCTGTGTTCCCTTCTAGGATTTCTGTGGCTTCAGGTCTCACATCTAGGTCGTGAATCCATCTTGAATTTTTGTGTATGGTGTACAAAAGTGGTCCCATTTCATTCTTGCATGTTGCTGTCTAGTTGTCCCAACACCATTTGTGAAGGGACGATCTTTTTCCCCATTGGATTTTCCTTCCTGCGTTGACCATATAGTTGTGGGGTTTATTTCTGGTTTTTCTATTCTATTCCATTGATCTAAGGTGTTCATTTTTGTGCCAAGACCATACTGTAGGACTACTGCTTTGTAATATGATTGAAGTACAGAATAGTATGCCTCCAGCTTTTCTTTCAATGTTGCTTTGGCTATGAGTGCCAGGCTGGTTCAAATACTAGAGCCTGTGACTCTTGATCCTTTAGGGTTGTGAGTTTAAGCCCCATTTCGGTCTTGGAGCTTACTTAAATTCTTCGGGGTTTTTTTTCCCCTTTTAAACAAGGTTTGTAGTCTTCTCTGGATATGTCCACCCCATTGAAGCCCTAAAGGTCTTTAGGCTGTAGCTGTTGGTTCTCAAGAATGGGTAGGTACTCAGATGTCTGAGAGGTCTACCACCACCACCTCCAAACTGAAGGATGGTGCAGCACTGGCTACTGTGGAGACTTAAATGTAGGAGAGGGAGTGTGGGTCCTTAAGAGGCTTGTCCCTGTAGGTTAGATGACAAATTCAGGCAGCATGTTTGCACGTTAGCCATGCACCTAGTGTCTGCCTGCTATGTTGTGGATATCGAATAAATGATTTCCATCCTGTACCACTAGAAATCAATGGGGAAGAAGCTTTTAAGTTCCAAGAGTGTTGGAATCCAGTGTTCTAGTGGTGGTCCTTGTAACATTTACACCTTAGCTGCAAATGCCTTAGAGCAGAAACTGAGCCATTCCAGTGAATGGCTGCTTGTGTAGCCCAGTATTTCTGTATTGGCTCACAAAGGGCTTATTTCAACCCTTCAACCCTCTTGATGCCCACCAACCACACCCCACTTCCTAGTACAGAAGTACTTGAAGGAATCAAGCCAACACCTGATGTTTCAGTTATGTGGCCTGTGTCCATTCATGGAATCCCGCTTTGATATTAGATGAAAGATGTGCACACCCTTGGCATTAAGGTTGTGCACATTGAAGAACTGGACAAATGGAAAACCTTCTGGAGCTTAGGCTTTCTGTAGCCCTCTGTAAAATCGAGTGCATTGTGGGAAAACAGCATAAGATTGTTGTATTGGAAGTAGCCTGGAAGAATAGGAGTGTCTCCGTGTACCAGGCATCATGCCAGGGAGCTGGAGGTGCTGCGGAAACCTGGGGCTGGATGCCATCCTTCAAATTAAGGTTGGAGAAAATAGCTCCTAGGAGAAAACTCCAAAGTTGAAACCTGAAGGAGTAGGTGTATGGATGGTGATGAAGGAATAATGTATGTCCACAGAAAACTGGCCAAAGTTGGCCCTAAAGAATGCTGGTAGTGGGAGAGCGAGAGGGCGAGAGGGAGTCCTGAGGCAGTTTCCTTGCAGTCCTGGTCTCTCTCAAGAGACTCTCATGGAAGGAAGTGTTAAGGTATCTGAAACAGGAAGAGGATCAGATTTACGGCTCAATGCCATTTCCCTGGCCTCGGTGGAGCAAAGTTGGAAGTGGGGGGACCAGCAGGAGACCCAGAGGAAACAGGGTGAGAACATGGTGGCAGGTGGGGATAGAGGAGTGAATACACAGATGTGCTGGCCATGAGATGCACTGAACTACGCTTGATGTGGATGAAGCCAGGAGCGGGAGTCCCGGAATGCCTGATACCTGGGTGCTGAGTGCTTCAGTCCCTAAGCACTAAGCCACCAAGCATCAAGCGATCAATCTACATGCTTTACGCCTACTAGCGTTAGTCATTCCCCAGAGCCAGCGATTGCAAACCAGCTCCCAGGACCCCTGACTTACTGTAAAGGAGTAAAGCAGCTAGGGCTAACCTGTTTTTTGTCTGTTTTTAAGCACTACCAAAAAATTCATTCTCTTTATAAACACTGCACGTGCCAAACATGTGATATTCTTAAAGAACTGCAGTTAGACCATGACTCTCCTGGGGTAAGTCATGGAGCTAGGTCTCCCTCTAAAAGGTCTACAGAGGCATCACAGCTATCAGGAATGTGGAGGGTCATGGTCCTAGCACTACATTTAAGATTTCTGGAAGTGATCGTATCATTGGGTACACTGCTCTGGGTCCTTTAAGTGTTTCCCAATGGCTAGAAAAACCAGTTCTACCTGTGTCTGGGGATTGGGTCCTAGGACCTGGCTCTGAGTGAATAAAGGTTGGTTTTTGTTTTGTATCACTTTCCCCATGATGCAAACATCTAAATTTAAGATGCACTGTGGACTTCGTAACCTCTCTCAACCTGGACAGCACTGGCCTTCAACCCTGAAGTTAGAGAGGACCTAGAATCCCAAAACTACTTCCTGTGAAGCCGTCTGATTAGGTGGCAGATCAACTCCTCCTGTGGCTGACTTGTTAATGATGGTGGCTAAATCATGCCTAGTGTAAAGGGAATCGGCTGAGCTTAATAGTGTTCTGATAGTACAAAAGAAACCTTACAAATTAGCTCCAGGCTTAAGGGGATACTCGGCTGTAACTGTCTTATTCCCTTGGTAAACCAAGTGACTAAGATGACCGAATTGACACGATAGCAAGTAAGACCTTCATATGAAATAGCAGTTCTTAAATAAGTTGCTGCTTTAAGTCACCTGTACACACAGGACTCCTAAAATTTAGGGAGATTTAGTCTTGTCAGTTAGCCGCATTGTTGACTTAATTCCAGATTAACTCCATGTGCCAAACTCTTGCCCTGCAGACAGGAACAGACTGCTTCACATGCCTGCTTCATTGGACAGAATGTATCAATGAGTCTCTGCCACACTGATTGTAATTGTTCTTGAGGCTTGGAGATAAAAGTGTTTTTGTAGATCGTCAAAATTTGCTCTCCAGACATGACCAGTCAATGTGGACTATGTATCTAAAGTTCTGTGTTCAGACGATGTGCTAAGAGCCCAAGACCTCTCAGCTAAAAGTCTGGGTGTCACTAGGGCCCAGGGCTGTCTAGTGCCAGGGTCCTTGCTCATACCTATTGCTTTAGCATGTGTAAGGACTCCAAGGGGCCTAGTATGGGGAGACTGACTTCTGCCCTGGCCAGGATTTCTTCGTGGGAATGAGGTTGATTACTTGTGGGGGAGGTTAGAAGGTGATAGTCTATAGCTAAAGGAAAAGTCTGGATAAGTTCAGATGGGAGGGCTATTCCTACCTCTTGTGATCCGAAGGGACTTTGGGTAGAAATGGCTCTGGAGCTACAGGTTGCTGAGTATACAGAGGGTAAGCACAATGAAGGCTGGCAGCAGGTGCGGGGTGAATTAGTGCTAAGGATCGTCCTAGGGGACTATCCAGAGAGCAGGCCAGGGAAGGGCTAGCCTGAGTGTTGTACTTCTCCTGAGGGAGTGGTGGGTAAGCCTTTTGAGGCTTCTCGAAAAGAAAACTTCACCAGACTACTGCTTGAGGACCTGTCTGCTTCCTCCTGTCCCTCGGGACTGTCAGTGAATGCCCATTCTAGAGACTAGGCACTGCAGGGTGGACAGTGCTAAGGAGCATGGGAACAGGGACCACATTAGTACATCTATGGGAACACCTTTATAGTTGGGTCTCAGTCTATGGGAGCATTCAGTTCTGTGGCCACAGCAAGTTCAAGTCTATGGATAGGAATTCCTCAGGATAGGCATGTGCTGGTCCTTTCATGGCCTCTTGAAGTTAATCACCTTAATGCCAATTACTTAGATTAAGGCTGTATCTACGTGTGCTGGTGGTTCATTTAATCCCCTAAACCACCATGGTGCCCCAGTTTACGGTGAATATTGGCCAGTCCTAGACCAGCGCAGGTACAGGACTTGATTCTGTCACCAAGGGCTTGTCTTCTGTAATACTTCTGACCCCACATGGAAAGACCCCTGAATTCCTACTTTCAGAACTACAGATCAACATGAAATTATGAACTTGAACCCTTGTTTTCAGAAAATTTTCAGAAAATTTGCTGCTTGACTGTCTCTCCTAGTTCCCACATAACCAAGGCTCTTTTTGCTGCTTTATGCAATTGGTTGGAGTTAGGAAAATCGCCATTTTCAGCAATCGCTGTGTCCATTTTTAGAAACCTCAGCTGTACATAGCATTCTTTCAAATACTGGTAGATGGCAGAATGTTGCTGGCTTTCAGGAACTTGAGTTCTAAGTGCTGATTCCAGCTGAGCAAAAAGACTAGCCATTTCTCCAAGTTTCTTGGAAATTTGGTGCTAGGGTCATGGGTGGTGTGCATTATTCTCGAAGAATCTTCCTTGGCTTCTGTGATGGAATATATCCTGGAATGCTGAGGATGAAGGGTCAAGAAATAACTACCTCCCCATGGAGGGGCATTCTTACCACCCTACTGGAGGGAGCTGTGATCTCTTACCTTCTCCCTCTTATTCACCATTGTCCTCACCACCAGGAAACCAGTTCCTCTGGGTGGTAAAGTCACTGGTCTTATGTGTCCTGGCTTCTGGCTCTTGCTTTTTTGTTGGATCTACGTGGTTGCTCTTGAAGTCCTGCAGTACAGTTCCTCATGGAAGCTCACCCAATCGGACCTTCCCATACTTGGAATGGAGTGTTGGTGCCTAAATCAACCTTCATCTCCTTGCCCTTGAGGTCTCTAGAAGGGAGCACACTCCAGGAACTCCTAACCAATGGCAATAGGTGAAACCCGTTTGAAATGGTAAAGTTCATTGGAAAGAACTTAGATTCCAGCTTAATAGAGGACTCCTAACTTCTCACCAAGTGTATTTTTCACGTTGAGACTGATGACCAATTTGGAAGAATGTGCTTCCTGGTATGACCACAGAGGTCCTGGTGTTCTCTGGTTAGATTCCTGGCAGCTGTGGGCCACTCTGGCTGTGCTGGGTAAAGTTAGCGTCTATTATGGCTACAACTGGCTTTAGGCTGCATAGCCATGTGGAGTCTTGTAAGAGCTGGGAGTATCAAACATGTTGGCTGGTGGAACCTTCAGGCATGAGGCTTTAGCTGGGCTGGGAAAACTATCTTCATTAAGGCACACCTGTCTGCACCCTCACTTTGAGCAGACTCTAGGATTTGAGTGGAGAATTTCTTTTCTGGGGTCTGAAGACACTTGAGGTGGGGATGCCAGACACGGCACCAGAGCTTGTCCCCCAGACAGGAGCTCAGCTATCTCTTTTACCAACCCAGTCCTCTGATGCCTTTGGGGCCATGCTCACTGGGAAAAGTCCAACTTAAGCTAGGAGTGGAGCATGGAATGGAGCCAGGAGCATTGCCTGGCATCTACAGAGCCCTCGGTAGGTTGACCCTAGTGAACTAGATTATGACCTAAGCATGGAACTTAGCCAGAGAAACCTGCTTGGTGATGCAGTGCTGGATAGCTGGGAAGCCTGCTCTGGGACCAGAGTGGGTGAAGCCCCTCCAGGAGTGTGGAGGTGCATCCCTGGCCTGGTGTCTCTGGGTGTGCTGTTCTGCCCTGAGTAACTAGGGAGCTGACTTGGAGTGGCTCCAACACCCTGTACAAGCAAACTTGCTGTCTCCATAGCAACCATGGTATGTCCCCATCTATGCCAAGTTTTTCAAGACTCCGCCTGTCCCCTGGGGGCTGCTGCTAAGCCAGTGCTCCCTTTGGGGCCCTGGCTGTGCTATTCACCAGAGGTAAAGCCTTGCTGGGCCTCACCCTATTGAGATGCTTGAGCTATGGGGATGGAGTCTCTGTATCAGTGAGGGCAAGCAAACTTGCCTCCTGTTAGATTAAGAGAACCCTGGGACTGCCACTGAATTTCAGTGCCTTCTTATCCTGTAGGAAACCTGAGGGTAATGGTCCTAGAGAGAAACTCCTGAAATGTCATCAGCATGAGTAGCCTTCAGTGTGCCCTCAGCACTAGAGAGAACACCGGGAATGGAGGGCGAGGGCTCCCTTGGGGAGAAGCTCAATGTGGTAACTGTGGGAACACCTTTGAAGAGTCCTTATCCCTTTGACGTGTGACACTTGGCCATGGAGAAGAATCTTTCTGTGCTGGCCTCCCATTTTCCTGCATCCCGTGGGGGTGGGGGAAAACCGGCTCTCACTGGAGAGAAACTCTATGCATGCATTAAGCATGCTAAACAGGTAAAGAAGGGCTTCCCTTTTGTGGGCATCTGTCTCCGTGAAGGACAGTATGGCATCAATGTGGAGATGACCTCAGCATTCGTTAGTCTGAATTTTGAGTAAATCAGGATGGGGTTTAAGCATAGGTCTCTCCCTTGTTTACTGTAATTGAGTTGGTCAGGTTTACCATTGAGAAACCTTTTTGCAAGGCTACAACAAAGTTTCCATTAGTCTCCTGAAGGCCTGCTCCTCATCCTGAATAGCCCCTGTAGGTGAGTTGTGGGTTCTCTGGTGTTTAGGTCACCGCTTCTACTCCATAATGCTTATATAGAAGACCTTAAGATGGAAGGCCAGGGCCTGTGTGTGTTGCTTTGAGGACTTGGTGGTCAGGTGTGACTTCTGTGGGGACTGTACTGTTGTGCTGGTAGCTCCAAGATGGAGACTACTTTACCCTGGTCTTAAGTTCTAGTCCTGCAGCCTTGGCCATTTCTCTGTAGGAAGGCTGTCATGCTAATTGTCCAGTGACAGATTAAAAACCCTCCATTCTGGGAGGACCGTGGATACAGGAGGTTGGCCTAAAAGGGGGCAGATGGTCTTCCAACTTTCCTTTGCACTCATGACGTTCACTTCTGGTGTCTTGCCTCCCAGATGTGACTTGATGTCCTGGAATAATAGAATTGCAGATGCAATAGAAGTAGGAGGAAGGGGAGACCATGAGGAATAACACGAATGGCCATGGGAATCCAGAAACTACTAGGTTGTGTGATGGGTTCAAATTAAGTACTCAACAAAACTGAATGAAATGTGGAAGTCCAGTCACATAGAAAAGAACTTTAGTAAGAACAAATAACTCTTTAAAAAAAAAAAAAATTCTGAGGGGGTACAGAAAAGGTTGGCTTTACCGTTCTCCTGGCCCAACATCCTGGAATCTTAGCTTTGCCCTAAATGACCTTTCTTCATGTAGGGCTTCTCATTTAACACACCTGCTCTTAAAGTCTGTATTGGTCTCTTCATTAGCTAGAGGCCCTAGTCCATGAACAGGGAGCCCCAAATGTGACTGGATATCTGAAGGAGACCCAGGAAGGGGGGAAAGGGTCCAGCTCTGCACAGGATCATGGAGCTTAAGTGGGCTCCCAACCCCTGGGAGGCCCTGGGAGGCCCTGGGAGGCCCAGAGATCTGGACAGAGGTGGAATGGGGAAGAATCAGGCATCCCATTCTGGGAGGGTTGTGCCAGCTGGGCGAAGTGGGAAGAAGGGGGCCAGCAGCTTCTCCCAGTTACTTTGGAAGCGCCTCCCTTCATTGCACCCACTCAGTCCTGGCCATCTGGAATCTAAGACCAAGTCCTCCTTGTGGGAATCGGGACTTCCAATTGTAATCTAGCACCCAGCTGTGCCCTTCTCCAGTCCTTCTGGCAAACAGATCTTGGAACTTTTGAGGAACAATCTTTAAAACCTGGGTTACCTGGCTTAATTCAGGAGATAATGTCTGGACTTGCACATGGGTATGGGAATCCTTGGGGCAGAGTCCCCCATAGGGATGTGGACAAGGAGCTGGAGTCTGAGCACAGGATGGGGTTGCGTCCGGGTACATTTTGGAGACTATATAAACCTGTACTGAGTTTCTCATTTCTGGGCTGTAATGGAGATTGCTACATAAATCCTTAAAGAGAATAATGAGATGTTGTCATGGACATTGGAGGGCCCCACAGATTTCATGGTAACTGGATGAAAATGGGAGGGACTTGGGAAAGTGAAGGGCTGAAGAGGCCATTCCTGTCTGTATATGTGTGGAACCTTACCAAAAACAAAGTGTTCAATGTTGAAGACCCTGTAGGATGACCAGCATCCTCTGGGTGCCCAGGGCCTTCCAAGGGCACACAGGTAGGAGCCACCAAACAGGTAAAGCATGGAGACCTTGCTTGCCTCCTGTGAAGTTCCTAAAGCTGTACTACAGAGCCCAGGATGGGCCACAGTCCAAGGGGCTTCTTGGACGGCTTAGGAAAGGGGTATTGGGGAATCAGTTCATGAGACTTCCTGGTAGTGTCTGGAATACCAGAGGGCAGTGACCAATGCTGTAGCTGCTTATGGGGGCTTTGGCTGGCTGATTGGGGTGTAGGTGCTGGGCATTCTCATGGAAGCCTCCCTACACATACCTATGCCATGCTTGTGAGTTTGCAGGACATGTTAATTCTTTTACTTGACGCATGTCAAAATTCTACTTTCTGAGCTGGAGTCTGCTAGACCAGAAGCTCAATGATGGCAAGGAAAGTGTGCTGATGACTGTTTCTGGGACTTAGATTCCCAGTAAACTGTTGGCTCTCTGGATTTCCCAAGTATGTATACTATTGAAAAGAATGGTTAGGGACATTTGGAAGGGGAGTCCTGTTCCCTGGATCAAATTGAGGTTTCACCTTTTAGGGTGGACAGTGTGCTCAACCAAGGGCATTTGATAGTGGAGTTTAATCTGCTATGTATGAGTGGAGTGGGTAGTTGCTGGATGACCACCTGGTGTCTGATGTAGAAGCTCCTGAATTCTCAAACCTCCCTGACGATTCCTGCTTTCTGTGGCATATACTTTGTCCTTGGGGGGGGGGGGGGGGGGGGGGGTGCCATGAAAGGATGAGGTGGGAGAATGGGGTCACAGATCCTGGTTCTTAGATGGGGGCCCACTGTATGCATTCTGATCATTTAATATTCTCCATCTGTAGACTATTCCTATTCACCAGGTATCTCTGCACTTTGCTGAACTGCTTGGATCAGATGATCTCTGCCTTAGGACCAGGAACCTCCTCTCTTCTCTGTGGCATCTGCATTTTCTTAAACAGCTTGAATTCCTGAAGGGCCTTTCATGGACTTTATTTTCCCATGTAGACTTTTGAGGGTGCTTCGTCTTTGTTAGTTTGAGCCAACTAGTCTTTGCTGGACTTTAATTCTGTTTGCTTTCCCCCTGACCTATGCTGATCTTCAATTGGAAGTGATGTATAAGCCTCACCTGTAAATGAAGCCTAGCCCCTTCCTAGTTAGCTATCAGCTACAGAATTAGTACGTGAGGAAGCAGTGGTCTTTGATAGAAGGCAACAGTTTTCCTCTACAGGGCAGAACTTAGGTCATTGGTAGCCTTGAGTTGCCATGCAGATTTTCCTGAGCTATGGGATGGGGCTCCTCTTGTACGAGTGGTGTGCCAGCATGGTGCTAGAGCGGGACTTTCTTATACATAGGGTACACTGTAGGTTCATTCATTAGGTTTTCTGTTCTCCGTTCTCAGGATGAAACTGGGCCTTGCTTCGTGGCTCACTTGTGTACCCACCATGATGGACTTAGGAAGGAAGGGAGGTTTTCCTTAGCTCTTTCCCCTCCAGACCGTGGTGGAGCCTCATCCAGATAATACTGAGCCCATGCTGCCCAAGATGGGGAGGATGGGGTCTCCTCTCTGTCCTTGGCTGGACCGCTGGACCTCACCAGGGTTGTCTTGTAACACCAAGTGCTACAAATGCATGTGTCTTGTCCATGGAGGACTTGTGAACTCAGAGCTGGGCACCAAGATTTTCTCCCCGGTTTTGTTCCCTCAGCTGATGTTTTGTGTGTGTGTGTGTGTGTGTGTGTGTGTGTGTGTGTGTTTTGGTGGACCAAGTTGCCACTCTATTAAATGAAGACAGAAGGAAGACTGTCTAAATCACTGGGAATAATGGCAAGTGCTTTTAAACATGTATTCAGGACTTAATGCATTGGTAGGGGGTGACTCCTGTAATTCTATCACTGAGCTGTCACCTGATAGCTTTCTTGGTCTGGCCCGTGTTCTTCATGGGCTCTCGAGTTTATGTCCGCATTGTGGAATAGGTGGCTTCAGGGCACATGAGCAGTACAACAGAGGAAACTCCTTGCTGGACCTTGGTGAAAGTGGAATAAGACCTTTCTCTTTATGTCTGGCTTATTTCACTTAAGGTTTTCAAGGTTTATCCATGTTGTTGCAGGTGTGGGCACTTGGTTCTTTTCTATGGCTGAAAAACCCATTACATGCACATCTCCTTATTCCTCTGTGGTAAGGATACTTGTGTTTACTTCTGGCTCCTTTGAATACTTCAGTGAATACTGATGCTCACTTATCTGCTTCAGTCCCTAATTTCAGTTCTTGAGGTATGTAAAAGAATTGCTGCATCATAACATTTTGAGAAACTGCCAAATCCTGAATGGCATCTGGAACTGGTACTATGTGGAAAATCTTTTCCTGAGGCCTTTTTAGAATATCTCCTCTCCCCTTAGGTGATAAAATCCATTGCTTTGTTTCATGCTTGAAATTCAACACTGAAAAATGTACTCTGCTTCTTCAGTATCTAGATCAGGAAGACTCTTCCCCCACCCCCAATTGTCAAGATCCTTTCTTACCTCAGTGACACTGCAGGATCATTGCTGTTAGGATTCAACAGATCCCCTCAGCAATCAGCCCTTTTATATGTCGTCAATTTTAAACATAGCTGGATTACCAGTAAAAGGTAATTCCTATTCAAGAATAGAACTGCAATTTGGGACTGTAGAAAACAAGAGGCAAATGGAGAGAACAAAGGGGGAGGAATTTTTGTGTAGAAGGAAGTTGGGAGGGTCTGTCTGGAATGGAAATCCACTGGAGGAGAGCAAGAGTTCAGGGCTGTGGTGGCTTCCCATTGGCTGGGTTGTTGCTAGGGGAGGAGGTAAAGTTTCTCCTGCTGGGGTTTGCCAATAGCAGTGGTAGCATGAAACCTTCTCTTCAGTGCTTTCTGACTCCATTTAAAGTGAAGTCTTTACTCACTTTCACAAATATGAATGAAGATCTGCCCTATCAAGCATTCATCTTTGATGCCAACAAATCAGTCCATGACCGTCTGTTGAATTGGGGGACTCTATATGGTCAAGCTAGACACTGCCACTGAGTTGGCAAGATTCATTTAAAGTTTTGTTCACTCAGTTGTGGCTTTTTCTCTCAATTCTTGTAGCTGTCCTTGGATTCTTCAGATACAGGCCAACAACCTGCACTGGGTGGGGAGTCCTACACAGCAGTGGCTGTGTATCAAAACAGCCTGAGAAACCTCATGGGGTCTGTAATAAGCTCCTGCTTGCAGGGGATGGTCCTTTTAGGAAGTAGCATCTCTTCCTGTTGTGTTCCCTGATCTCCACCATCCCTGAAGCTGGCAGCTTCTGGGTTGGAGAATGGAGTATTTCCATCCACTTCACTCCTGTGGGTCTTCACCTTCTGTTCCAGAGTGTGAAAGCCTCTTCTGTGTTAGGTTCCTTGCCCCTATAGTAAGGGCCATCTCTGGACTGTGGTGAAGGAGGGAGTAAGGAGCTCAGGAGCAGAAGTTGGGCCAGGATTGACCTAGGCATTTGTGAGCTCACCCAGGCTAACCTGGAAGAAAGTGAGGTTTTCTCTAATCCTACCTTCCCTGCCAGACTTTGAAGAGTCTTCTGAACTCTGGGGCCAGGCTGAGCCAGCCCGGCTGTGGAAGTCATGTAGCCCTGGTCTGTTCAACACACAACAAAGCCAATTCCTGAGACCTGGAATATGGCGCAAAGGAAGGGTTTACCCGAGAGGCAGCCAGATGAGAGAGTAAGCCTCAAATCCACCTCTCCAGAGGGGAACCAGGGAAATTTAAAGGCAAAGAAAACGGATCTGGGTAAAAAGTTGCTGCACTTAGTCCCTGCACCCTGTGGTTATCAGAGCAGATCCTTTCTTCTGGACCCAGCTGGGGGTGGTCTTGTAACCTCATGTGCCCCATACTATCTGCCTCTTTAGTCTCTTGCCCTACCAGAATGCCAAGGGACTTCCTGGGATCTGGTGTCCTGAGGGGTCTTCTGTTGGGACTTGTTCTCAACTAAGTCCCACCTCCCTGGGACCACATGGGGCATGATGATTGGGGACTGGGTGTCAGACTAGTCTCCTCAAGGCTCCTGGTCCCCCAGCTCTCTGGATAGTGATGCCATTTCCAGGCAGAGGGAAGAATGTCAGAACAGTGGCAGGTGTTTTCCAAAGGGCCTTCAGGACACATGCTTGTGGAGACTGCTGAGCTGTCCCCAGACTGCTTGCTTGGTGTCTTAGCCTGGGGCACTGCCTCATGGACTCTCCACTCTTTGTCCCCACGAGGGGAGGCACACAGGAGAACACCTGGGGAAATCTCACCAGGATCCTGGTGGGAAACAGGCTCATGGCCCCTCTGGTTTCTGTCTTCTCTCCTGTCCTAGAATTTGAGATGTCCTATCTTGGACTCCCTGATGTTCAAATGATGTGGATAGGTATAGATTTTTTGGTACTTGGATTTCTGAGTTTCTTGGATCGGGCTTAGTGTCTGTCCCTAACCTTGGAAAATTCCTGCCCATTATTGCTTCAAATCTTTCAGGTGAGATGGAAAGTCTATTAAGAAGACTGAGGGTGGTGTACCCCCATCCCTTAGATTGGTTAGGCGTTGGTAAAATAGTTGTGGTAAAGTAGTTTGGAGGCCTTGTTGAAGTCAGCTCAGAGTATATCTCAAAATGGCTATTCTCCCCTCTGCCTGCTGGAAGCACAGGGATTCTCCTCCAACAGTGAGACTTGATGGGGAACCTTACAGGTAAGGCAGGAAACTTTTGGTCTTCTGAGGCCGGGCTCCCGCTGGAGTTCATACCCTCAGCTGATGGACAGTGGGCCTGGATCAACTTGTCAATTCTAGTTTAACGTGTTTCTAAAGGTACTGGCGCAGCCCAGGCTTTTCCTTCTGAGACTGTCTTCTTGTCTGGTTCCCCACTTATTGGGCCACCGGTTTAGCCTGTGACCTCTTTGAATCTAAATTTCTTCTGGTTCGTTGAGTGTCACCTTGGTACTCTTTTGGAGGAAAAGCTGACCTCCAAACTCCTCACATGTCCCATCCTGAGAGGAAACTTCCTAACTTTTCTATAAGCTTCTAGACCAGAATACCATAGATGAGGTAGTTTGAACAATGGTCCTCTCACAGTTCTGGTGGCTGAGCAGTCAAAGATCAAGGTGCAAGCAAATTAAGGACCCTTTTCCTGGCTTGTAGACAGTGGCCGCCTTGTACTCTCGTGACGGAGTGAGCTCTGGTCCATTCCTCTCCATGGAAGGATGCTAGCACTGTCAAGGGAGTGTTACCTTCATACCTAAACCTAATTACATCTCTCAGGCCCCACCTCCAAATACCCTCACTCACACTGTGAGGGCTTCAACATAGGAACTTGGTGGGGGAGACCTTCAGTCTATAGCAGGGGGGCTTTAAAAAATACTCCCCAAGTAGATGATGGCTATTTTGCCCCTCAATTTTTTTGTGGTAAGATCTATAGAACATAAAACTTGCTAATTGAACCATCTTTAAGTGTGCGACCAGTGGCATTAGCTTGTCTATGCTAAGCGAGTTTTCAAGTCCATGATGTTGGTGCATCACCCCTCAAACTCTGCAGCCCTTAAGTCCTAGCTCCTATTCCCCCTGCTTCCCAGCTGTTGGCAACCTCTACCTGGTCTATTGTCAATTTCTGAGATTTCCTATAACTTGAAATAACTTGTCTGACTTACTAGAATCTTTTCAAGGTCCATCCCTGTTAAAACCATGTATCAACTTCATTGATAACTTCTGGATGAATGATCTGGTCTATATCCCATTTCATCTGGTAGGTACTGGGGTTTCCACATGTTGGCTCTTGCAGATATGGTGATGAGCATAGGCATACAAGTATCTGCTTGAGTCCCTATTTTCAATTCTTCTGGATGTTTACCTCACAGGAATTTCCGGATCAGATGGTAATTCTGGGTTTAGCATTTCGAGGAAATGCCAAACCACAAACTGTTTCTGGGGGTGGTTCTCTTCCTGAGGTCCTTTTGGATATTCGGCTATGCAACCTCCTCACCCCCACAGTTAAATGATAAAATCAACTCCTTGGTCTGTTATACTTAAGAAAGTCCTATCTGCTTCATTAGTACATATAGATCAAGAAGCTCACCTACCCACTTGGTCCAGATCCTTTCTTACCTCAAGGGCACTTAATCATCAGCTGTTAAGACCCCAGACAATTGAAAGCTTAAATGGTCCTCTTCCCAAATCAAATATAACTTATTTGCATATCTGCCCTATTAATCAGTAAGCTTATATTTTGAAGCTGACCCTTATCCATTGCCAGAGAATGAGAACCATGTTGGATCTATTCAATAGGATTTTGTTACCTTCTCAGGAAATTTTCTGTTCATGAAAACATTTCAGAAAGGTGCCCAACATGCCCTGCCCAACTCTCATTAGGCAGCCAATCGTAAGCCTTGAGTGGTTCACCATGATGCTTATCTGACTCTAATCTTTCTAGGCTTTGTCCTTGACCTCTGGGGGTTGAAGATCTGGTGATAAAGGGCAAAGTTTTGTTTTTTGGGGTTTTTTTTTTTGGTTTAAATTTCTCATTCTATCTTTTTTTAGCACCACATAATTAACTATTAGACTATAGGTTTTACTTGGATTTCAGTTCTTGAATACATTAATTTGCATGTATCTGCATAGTTCATTGCACAGATTTTTTTTTTTTTTTTATCAAAGATTCTCTCCTTGACCACATCCTTGTCAGATTTTTCTGATTTCTTTTCAACTAGGCCCTTTGGACATGTCCTCAAGAACCCAGTTTGGGTTTTTTTTTTTAACATTTTTATTTTTACTTTATTCCTTTAATAGTTTATTCTCATCCTATCTTTTAAAATCAAGACTTGAGTGCTTTTGTCACATTACTACAGTCCTTTTGAGAGGGGACTGGCTGCTGCAAGTCAACATGGTTACAGTAATCCTGAGAGGGGTCGGTTCTAAGCCATTGAAACTAGCCTTGATGGATGGGTTGCGGAGAGTAGGACTCCCACCTGCCCTGGAGGGAGGAAGCCGGTCTGCTGGGTGTCCCAGGAGGGTCCTGGATGATCACCTGTGGCTGGTGAGAAACCTCATCCCTTGTGAGAAATGTGCCAAAAAAGAGCTGTGAGCCACTGAGGCATCTTCTGATTGAGGTAGTTTAGTATAATCTTGGGCACCTAAAAGCAATAAAGTGGGATGTCCCAAGACCTCAATACTCATGGAAAGTAGGCTTGCCTTTTTGCAGATCATCCTCAAACATAAGCTATGCATGTACCTTCATCTGAAGGCGTAGTGTAAGTGGATTGGCCATGCAGAAGGGAAGGCTTGCACGGCCTGATGGCGTACTCCCCAGGACTAAACATCCTTCTCCTTGGGCACATGCACCTCAGAGCTCAGAATCTCCAGTTATTGTCCTTCAATCTGAGTTCGTTCTTCTATAAAACTCCTGTATCCTGAGTAGTCCTGGGTACTGTAGAGAAGGGGAGGCCAGTGCTTATGCTGCAGTGCTCTGGCCAGATGGAGCTGTTGGCCAAGAGACTAAAGAGGATTAAGCTCATTGTACTCCCGGAGGGAAGGAGGTCCTTGGGGACATCCAGGGGACTAGAACTAGTTTCCGCGGTCTGCTGCTGGTATCTATTCTGCAGTCAGGTGCCAGCATTGCTGGAGGCTGGGCTGAAATTGTGCTCTTGTGGGGTCTAGGTGGGTAGGGACTATGAGAGCAACCTGTGGGTCAGCCAGGTTTGTCTTCATCAGGGTCCCCTCTGAGAAGTCAAGCCTGTGTTCTGGACTCACAGTAGTGAATTGGGATCAAAGAGTAAAATTCTGTAAAACTCTTTGACTTAAGTGTCTAACAGGGACTTTAAGCATCCTAGACTTCTGCCTTAGACTCTGAAATTCCTCACCTGTGCCATAGTGGATTTGATAAAATTGCCCGCTTAACTGGCTTGCTTATTAGGCTATTCAGTTCTGTTCATGTTATAGGTATACTCTGCAGTAGGTTTTAAACCCAAACTGAAGCCATTCCTAGAAAATCAGATTTGTCAAGGTCATGGGTCTGCTTGTCTGATGTGGAATGGAAAGCGTAAATGCTGTTGTGGCCCACATTTCTGACTTTTCTTTATCCCTTGCTACCAAAAAGGGACTCAACTGTAGAAACCTCTTCCTTTATCATGTTGCATGACTGAGTTTTAAGAGCTTGTGGGGAATGTGTTGAGGTCTACATAGTGAGCATAACCTAACACGAGCACAGCATGATCTCCTGGACTCAACATGGTATTCATAACATGCTGTCCCAAGTCCCCTCTCTGAGGCAGTGAGTGTACTGGTGGGGATCCCGGGATGCTCCCTGCACTAGGCAGATGGCCTGTAGGCCTTGTGGTCTAGAAACCAGTGAGCACAGAAACCACCAAAGCAGGTCACCAGGGCTATATTGTACCTACAGGTTGGATCCAGGAGAAGTCTTCTCCCAAGTTATACTTAGCTGATAGCTGCGGTCTCCTGTCAAAAGAGCATGCACCCCCAACTATTATGCAGAGGAGGGACAGCAAAGTACCCTCTGAATGGAGACTCGACTTTGAAGCCAAAAATAAAGCCAGGCGCTCTACCTTTTGGCAGTTGTATTTAGGTTAACTTACAAGAGGGACCGGGTAGGTGACAATCCGGGTGTCCAGCAGCTGTTGTCTGTAAAGTTTGGACCTCAGTCTGCAGGCTTCATGGAACAGGAGGACCGAGGTGAGAGTTTAACGTTTTAATGGACCTTCTGGTGCCCTCTTCACCCGAGTGCGGGAGGGGAAGAAACTAGGTTATCTCTAATTCTCTGAACAATTCTAGGGAAGACTGGACGAGCCTTCTTGCATTCTGGTCGGGCATGAATTAACCTCCATAGGGCCTGTAAGGCCCCAAGGTGTGTGTGTGTGGGGGGGGTGTCATTGCATGTCATTTGGCCTTTGCGTAAGACAAAGGGCCAAAAATGGAGTTAGTGCTGTTAGCATTCCTATACCATTTCCTAGATGGGGCCACGTTTGTGTCCAGATACGGAACCTCTCTTGGGCCGTGTCCTCTCAGCATGTCTTGCTGCCTCTGAACATCCTCTGGCTCACTCAGCTGCTCTGGTATAGATGTGGCTGGGGGCTCCTTGTCGGCAATGGGGCTGGGGTTGGGGGTCTCTGTTCTGGTGCTCTCTAGCCAGAAGATGATGCAGTAAGCAGGTTCTCTGTGCCAGGTGAGCCAGGGCCAGTCTAGCCATGAGATGGATTCGGGGCCAGCAGAAGAGGTGCAGCTGGAAGACAGCTGCCCATGTGCACCCTCTGAGCTCCCTTGGGTGTTCCAAGATCGGGCTCAAGAGGAAATGGTTGCTAGTCCAGGCCCATCCTGACCTTACGGGTTGTCTGATGTGAAAGGGAGATTCCAGAGTGGTTTTGAGTGCTCATCAGATCAAAGGAAGGCAATGCACAAACATACACTCCTGTGGAACCAGCTGGGAGGCTGAAGTTGCCCGAGCTTAAGGAGTGTTCTAGGGGGACAGTGAGGTTTCCTTCCTACCAGGAATGTACCCTTTCAGGTCCACGTTCAACTCTGCATCCTCCTGTTCAAAACTGGTAGTTGCTCTGACCTGTGAAGCCCAGGAGTGTCCCAGGCAGGCTGTGGTCACTGATCCGAAAGAGGCAGAGGCTGAGTTGCTCCAGGATTCTCCCGCTGGTGAGGCCCTGAGGGCTTGAGAATGACCTGCTTTTTCCAGAAGCAGCAGTAGGGCTCTCCTGGGAGTCCTACAGAGGAAAGCAATTATACAGGAGCCTGTTTTAACTAGGTGAATTCTTGCATAAGACCTGAAGAGAACTGATGACTGGCTTGTGCATAGGTACAGTCAACATTGTAGCTTCCTCCGTGGGGTGGTCGCCCCCTGGGACTGTCCATCCTCGGGGGGGGGGGGGGGGGGGGCACTGAGAGCAAGCTTGCTGGTGAGCACGCCAGCCTGCCTTCCTGGAGCCTGGGTGTGAGCTCTGGGATCTGTAATAGAAGGGTAAGGGGGCATGATGGGAACATATTACCTTGGACTTCAGGGGAGGGAGCCATCCTAGGAAGCGATTTTTGATAGAAATCCTTCAATGTACGACATTTGGTGCCTGTCCTTTCTTATAACTGACCTGTCAGCTATTACTTCATTACCAGCCTAATTTTTCTGATCAGCATTTGGTAAGAGCTGTGTTGCATCAGAAAGTAGACAAGTGTACATGGAGTTACATGTGGGGAGGTTACATGCTGTCTCTTCGGCTGACCCTTTGACCAGAGAGTGAAGGATGTTTTAGGGGCAGAAGGGGGGTCCCTGTCTCTTGGAAGATTTGCCTCTCTCTGCCTGGAGGCCAGGTTGCTGAACTGGCTGCTGTGCGCTCTCCCATCCTGAGAAGCTATGCCTTGATCCTGCCTCTTGCTGCTTCTGTGCAGCCACACCATTTTGTCCTCTCAAAGGTCCAATTTACTGCCTGACTTTCCCCTCTAATGGGGTGATGTCTGTCTCCCTTTCCTAGAAGTATGATGGCCACAGGGTGCCCAGGGTCTTCCAGGTGGCGTTGAGAGGCAGAATATCAAGCTTCGCTGGCTTCTGGACGCGCATCATTGTTGTGATGCCCTAAGGCCACCAGGTGGTGCTAAAGGATTCCCCTCAGCCAGCAGTAGTTGAAACCAGGAGAGTCCTGGACACACTGGGGACCAAGAATGGATTCAGAGGACGTCAGTGGGGAGCCTTTGCTCTCCCTCACGGCCCTTGCTCTTGTCCTAATTCCCTTCAGAGAAATCTTTATCCTCCGTGAACCATCTTATTCTCTTCATACCAGGCGTGCTGGGAGTTTAAAACCGAGGTGATGCCATGCATATGTGGGGAGCCCTCCTGATGGGCAGGGGAGCCTGGGACCTTTCCAGGGAGCTGGGCGCCTCCCTCCAAAGCCTCCCTCTGTCCACCAAGCTGGATATGTGCACTAAGTGGGTAAACCCTTTTCTCATGGAATTGGTGTGAACCTCTCATTCTTGTGATCTTACTCATGTGGCCTCACACACAGATTGGAGAAATTTTTTATTTAAAGCGTTAATACAAAAGTAAAAACATAAGCACCAAATTTAAACTTGCAAAGGCAAACTCCACAATAATAAAGGATAGGATGCCAAGCAAATGGCCTACAATGACAGATTGTAGTAATCCATGAGGTAGCAGTTACCACATCTTTGATTCTAAACCTGACTTGTGAGTATTTGGGGTATAGGAATAAACGATAAAACTGACTTTAAGACCAAGGAATACGTAACTAGCAGTTACGTATAGTAAGTCTATGAAAGTCTAAAGCTTTTCTTGAAACGTTTTCCATAAAATATTGGTAACCTACCCGGTGGCCCACAACTACATTCGAGTTGCTAGGTTTTCAGGATGATCTAGAAGTCTTTCTCTAGAGTTTTTCTACTTTGAGCTAAATTTCTTAAGCTTGTGATCCAATCTTCCAGTCAACTTCCGTCTTCCAACTGTCGAGTCCATAGGCCGGGCCTTAAAAGAAATCTGAGGCACAAGGTGTTAAGGAGCATGAACTTACTCTAAAAACTTAGCAAAACAACCTTAGGCTTGTGTCTATACTTCATTAGCAGACTGAGGGCATCCTAAAAACATCAGAGGTAAGGACAAAATAAGCGGTCTTAAATAAAGGACATAAAAGAACAAGCAGAAAAAGCATTCAGATAGCATCTTTACAGAATGTCTAACCTATTCATCTATAGTTAGTGACCTTCTGATCGAAGAATATTAGCATTTTCCCCTCAACCTCTGCTCAGCTGCTTCTCTGATCTGGAGACCAGCTTCTTTTGAACATGGAGTTTTGTGTCTTGTTCTTTCATGCACTAATAGGACACTTGATTCAGAGATTCATGTTTTGAGAGGGGAGCCTACTGGCTCAGACTCGGGCAGGAACAGAAAGGACTTGGAAACCAGCCTGCATATACATGTGCTCAGTACCAGGAAGCACGAGGTCATGTTCTCCATCTGCATTACCTCCATCCTTGTTCCTATGGTCACCTCTCCCTGGGAGAGCTATACTTCATCCAGCAAAGCAGAGATCTGCGTGTGGAAACACCACTGGGGAGTGGAGCTGAGACATGACAGCCTTTTAGGACTGGGGTGGAAAGAAAGGAAAAGTTGCCACGCCAGATACCTGCTGGGCCTAAAGGGATGAGTAAGCTGGGAAGTCCAAGGTGCTGGCAGATTGGGTTCCTGGTGGGGTCTCCCCTATTGGCATGCAGACAGCTGTCCTTTCCAGTGTCGTCAAATGGGTGGGGGGCAAGAGAGCTCTGGTCTCTTCAAAAGACCCTCATCCAGAGCCTCCCCTCTCACTAGTAGCATACTAGGGGCTAAAGCTTCCTATGACGTCTGAGGGGGAGGGGCACAAACATTCAGTGAGGAACAGTGGGTCGCTTTATTTTGCACTCCCATCTACTTGAATCCATAGTTCAACTCCGATTCCTTTGTTTGCCTTTCCAGAGAGCAGATGGAGGGAAGGCTCTGAGCAGGACTTCACTTGGTAGATGATTTCTGGAAGCTTGAGTAAAGCAGTGATGAACGCAGGACTAGGAAAGGAAGAAGCTGAGGGTTATGTGGATATAAGTGGGTTTACTGCTAGGGGTTCAGTCCTGCTTGGGAGAGGGGAGCTCTGGTGTGCAGTCTATGCAGAGTACACCTAAGAATCCTCCTGCTTGGTTAGGTGGTTATTGAAGGACTGTCCTGCCCTCAACACTTGGGTGAGTACCCCCAGGGGCATTAATTCTCGAAGTTTCTAGTCTACTTTTTTTTTTTTCATAGTAGGCTCTGTCCCCAACATGTACCTCCTGAAACAGCTGGTGGGCTGTGGAAGGAAGACCTCCCACTCCTGGCACATGTTGAATCCACCACCCTTGCTGTTTCTCAGTGGCAACACTGTGTACTGAGAAGACTAGGAATACAAAAGACTTATCTGTAAAAAGATCTGGGAAGAGGCTGCAGAGGGAGAGACAGGACCATAATGTAAACCTTATGGGCTGGCAGAAACCAACAGCCCTGTGGCAGAGTCCAGTTTGAAAAGTCCCATATAGGACCAGAATGGCTAAGCCTGCCCAGTTGTTGGCTTAGGGCCACCCTAAGAACAAGAGCTAACAGCCGGAGGCTGTCAAAGAACCATGATCCTCAAGCTGGACAGCACCTTTTGTGAAGAGGGGGCTGTATGGTACATCTTCAAAAGTACAAGTAAGGGGTAGCTGCAATCCCTCAACCTTCTTTAAGGATCATCAATATAAAATGTATTATGATTGTTTCTCCTATCCTTAATCCTAGAGTCTTTCACTGCTGAAATGTTTGGCCAGCATTTCCATTGCTTTGCTTTTTTGGTGGGCGAACAACACCCTCATGAAGAGGTCTGAACCCCTGGTGACCTTACTCTGCCATGTTTGCTACAACTGTCTACATCCTCCTAACATTGGGCATGCAAGCACAAGAAATGCCCTAATGAATCACCTGGGTTCTATATTCCTTTTTTGTGTGCCATAATCTTGTTGATCTATTGTAATAAAGAGCCCAAAATGACCTGGTAGTACAGTCTGAGTCTCCTGTTGAAAGCTTCTAGATGGAATTCAGCAGATCAAGAGGTCCTCAATCTTGTGGGGATGGAAAACCTAGGTTTCCAACTAAATCATAGGTGTTAGAATGGAAAAACTGAATTCCACTCCTTGGTTCCCAGACCTCTACCCTAGCTTTGGGGATGCAGCAATGGCTATTAGTTTGCTGATAGAGAGCCCTAATCTACGAGTACATTCAAGTTCTAGTTCTTCTCTTGAATGCTCTTGAAACTGCTTAGAGTTTCAAATAGTTTCAGGAGGACTATGAACAGTGGACATCACAGGTCTGACTCCTCTTACCTCTTGGACCATGTTGTCTATTACTTACCCTTTGTGATGTTTGTGTAGCTGAGTTTTCTGGGAAAGATATTCTGAGATGCTAGCTTAAGAATGCAAAGGAGTTTGAGTTCTGTTAGTTGGGAAAGGAGGAGCTAGGCAGAAGTCAAGGATGGAAGATTGGCTGAGCCCTGGTGAAACCAGGTAGGGGGACTCCATTGCGGGTACCTTCTGTTAGAGTTGTCATACCCAGACTAATGTGGCTGGGAGTTCTACAACTGATCTCTCCAGACCTAGATGTGGGCTGCCTTTGGAGGGCCTGACAACTAGCTGGAAGCTATCCAAGCTTCCAAGTCCTTGATGAAAAGACCAAGTAGCATGTCCTGCCTTGAAGGGTGATCTGGGTGGTACACCATCCCATCTCTGCAGTTCAACCTTAATCTGGCGCTTTAGCTGATCACTTAAGGTCATTCTGGTATGTCAGGTTGACAGTTTCTAGATAACAAAATGTTTCTATGATCACGTGTCCACTGTCCCACTATCTTCACTGTAAAATGAGTCCCTTCTTCCAGGTGACTCAATGGGCTTTTATGCAGTAAGTTAAATATTCTGAAAGCTCTTGGAAGTGTTAGCACAGACTCTGGGAAGTATGGGGGAATGGAAGGTAAGCTTGTATCCAGGACAGTTAATCACAATAGGATGGATGCTTCCCTCTCTGGGGCAGAAGGGTCAGATGTAATCACTTTGCCAACAAGAGGCTGGATAGCACCACATGGAGGGCCTTACATCTGCTTTTGCTGGTGGGTGACAGGTCTGCTTTAAAGCATTGACAAGGACTAGATTGGCCTTGATGAGAAGGGAGCCCAAGGTGTTGGACCAGGGAGTGTGTAGGCTCTTTATACACATTGGGTGGCTGAACACAAACTGGCTAACTTCACCAGACAAGGACCTCCTGTCTACTTGATGAAGTACATCTTCCATGGCAAATGGTAGGCATGGTCTCATGATGTAAAAATCCTCAAGCTTTGTGCCTATTTCTATAGATCCCTCCTGCATGTCTCTTCCCAGACCTCATCTCTATTCTAATCTGTCTCTTCCAGCCAGCTAACCCATTTGCTAATGCATGGAGTTCTGAATACCTGTCTTAAACTCTTCTTTTATATGGAAGATGACCAAGTATACTGACTGAACTTCCACCTGTTGGGAGTATTTTCTCTCAGAACAGTTCTAGGGTACCTTCCTAAGGAGTTCTAGTAGTATTGCAATAGTCCTTTTACAATTCCTTGTTACATACTGAACCAATCCACCTATGAAGCAGAGCTTTAATTTTCCATCATTATCCTAGAAATCTAACCCTGATGTCATGAGGCCGTAAGTATGAACTGTGAGAGAGACTGTAGAAGCAAGAGGTAGGGGAAGGAGTCTGAGCCTTGCATTCTTGTGACTTAAATGTAATAGCATATTTGTGACTCACCATAAGTATACTGTTTCCCCCACATAGAACTAATTGTGGCCACTTCCCTTTTGCCTATGAGCCATCCAGGATCTAATGGGAAGAGCTTAAACAGTTACTTGATGTTTCATGGGTGGGGTTCAGTCTCTACTAAAGCCTAGTAACCTGGAATTCAATTACTTTCAACATCTTTCTAAAAAGTCCTTGAGGCAACAGTGCCTGGTAGAGGGTGGAGGGGTATTTGGGGAATGTTTGAGGGGAAAGGGTGGAAGTTAATCTCCACTCAAGAATAAGCCTCACCAACAAAAGTAGGACTTGTTTATCTTGTTTCTTTAGTGCAAAGAATCTTAGATCTTGAAGGTTTTACTTGTCCTATACAGCATCCAAGGATGCTCCTATTGGGACCAGTCCCCATAGCCTTGTCTTCCTGGGGAGCAAAATGTCCCCTGATGGAGAACTGTTGAGCTAGGTCCTTCATGAACACCTGATGGCATCTTGTAGTTCCCTGTTGAGACTCTGTGGTTGAGGTGCTGGATGCTTGAATATTTTTCTTAGGAACTCCTTGGGAGAGATTTTCAGGGAAGGGACAGGATTGTTTTCCTCACTGAAGCCAACTCTCTCCTACCTTGGATAGATTCCCGCAGTTTAGTTCCAACAGCCCAGCACTTGATTTATTCTGCCCTCACTTTGAGGAATCCTTTCCATCACTGACTTTTTGCCATCACACTTGAAGCTAAACATCCTGTGTGTGCTGTACACACCCCATTATGGGCTTCTTACTACTCAGGGATCTTACTCAACCTGACCATGTGGTCATGTCCAGCATCCTCTGGTTCACATTTAGTTCATCTGAGTAGATACTAAGAACTGGTGTGCCCTTTTGATGTCTGCAGTGGCCTCCATCTCTATAGGTGACCTCAAGGGCTGTACCTGGATCATGTCCTCCTGAAGTCAAAACAAGCTTCAGAAGACTAACTATCCTCTGGAGTTCAGGTAGAATTCAGGGCTTCATTAAAAAAAAGGCCTATCTTATTGCAGGAAGTGGATCCATTTGATTGTGGGAGCTGGTGTGCCAAAGCCTGAAATCGATAGGGCAGGCCACTGGGAAATGCAGTCTGAAACTCTAAGCCAGGAACTGAGGCTTCAGTCTACAAGTGGCATTTCTTCATCAGGGAAACCTCTGCTTGGCTTGTAAGGACTGTCAACTGATTAAATCATGCCTACACTCATTATATAAGATAGTCTCCCTTAAATCCAACTGATTATGGACTTCAACTGCACCTGAAAAATACCTTCACTGAACCACCTAGATTAGTATTTGGTGGAATAACAGGACTATAGCCTCCCAAGTTAACAAAGCTGCTCCTCACATGTTCTTGATATTTTATTTCTGAAGAAAGAAGTCCAATACTAAAAATTAGAAAGTGGATCCTTTGTTCAACATGACATTTCTATATACTAAATCTTCTTGAAATCTTCCAGTACCTTTATCAGGATGCTCCTTTCCCAAAGCAGAAGTCAGAACTCCCAATAGATATTCATACTCCGCTGATATAGCAGTATGTCCTGTTCATGTTGCAAATGCAATGTGAGCTATAGCAAAGGCTTCTTGGTTTCAAAAATTTTCCGGATTATTTCATGTGCTGCTATAGCCCATGTCAGTCCTATGGGCTTCCATGGATCTGGAGTTGTGGATGGTACCGTGAAGTTTGAGAGGCACATACTTGCCCTCAATTTGTCTTACTGTATGTCTTCCTATTACCTGATAACTAACAAAGTCCAAGTCTTAGATCATTGGCATGGGGTCTAGGTCACAACCACAGGTAACTGTAGATACTCTAGAGAAACTGGGAGGAAATCAAGTGAAGGAAAGGAAGATGCTTCCTGTGGAAGGGATCATGTTCATGCAGGGAATGGTTATACATCTATCATTGTTTCATATTTGGCTGTTAAATAGTGGCACCTGGCAGGTTGACTTGCTGATGAGGGGACTGGTGATACTGGGATAGCTGGTCATTGGTGATTCTTGCTCTCGATACATAGTGCTATCTGGATTGAGCCAGTGACTAGACAATTCTAGGGCAGGCTCAGTTGACTTCCCTTGAGGCCCAAGTGAATCAGAAAAAACCACATAAGCTCTCCAGTCAGGCATCCATCTCCTAGAGAGATGGCCTCAGACTTTTTCCTCATTTTCGTATAATCGGATCTTTCTGTGCTTTGTGTCATAGAATGTTCTCCAGCCTCCCTGATTTTGCTTATAAGCTGTATACATCCATCCTGTGCTTTCGCCAGAAGGAACAGGCTGCTATACAATTAATGGGAGAGGTAGACAAAGTGGAGCTGTCTGTGTGTAGATGCCAGCTTAGAGGGGGCGGTCGTGGACCTGCTGAAGCCTATTCTATTTGATTAGGGTGCATTTTCTCTACGGTAATGCTCAGAGATGTCCTATGAATTAAGATCTGGTCAGGGTGAGGGAACCTTTTGATAAGGTGTGGTTCCCTTTCCAGTGCCTTCCTTAGTCCCAGTCAAATATTTTGGGCATCTTCATATGCTAGGCTCTATTCTAAGTGACTAGCACATAAAAGAATCAAGGTTGCTGCTTGTTTCCCATGATGGGGATCCTGAAGGTCAACCAGGTGGTCTGCTCAAGTTGCCATTAGCGTGGCCTTAGGCTACGTTCCATTCTCAGGCTCCACTGTCTTGGTTGAGCTCTCTTCATTACATCTGCTGTTTTGTGAATACAGTCTCCTGTTTTCCAGTGGCCCCTAGCTGAACAGTCCAACAGTCCAACTTCCTTGTGAATCTTTCTTGAATGTCCATCAAGCTTGTTTCCAGGAACCACCTACAACCAGGCAGGTGCCTGGTCTAGCCCTGAGGTGGGGGATAGCAGACCGAGACATTTCATTTGATACCTTAATTTTCCTCTTGGAATGCAGATTTTGTAGAAGACATAGGACCGTGACAGGTCCTAACTTCACCCCAGCTCTCTAGAACTCATTTAGAACATGGAGTATTTTCATGGCCATATATAGCACCAGGCCCTCTGCCCCTTGCCACTATATCTAGGGTGCATATATATGTATACATATATATACACGTATATATATGCATGCCACCACCTTGGCTGCTTTCCTCCAGCATGGCCGATTCCTCTCAATAGAGCTGGGCCCCCACATGCCTTCAGTTCCATCAATGCTAAATACAACCCTAGCTCAAGAACTGATATTGCAATGGGACTGAAAGGAAAGATGGAAAGGTGGCAAGGGGACACCTGGGCTAGAGGGCACCAGAAATGTTAGACACCATGGGCAGGCTTACCTTGAATTCTAGGTGCTCTAAGGCTCTGAGGTTATCTCCATCATAAAGGAAGATTTGACAAGACTTGAGATTGTTACTGAGGACCATCTCTTGAGAGATTTAGAAGGTGGTCTCTGGACTCCACTGCAACACAGCTCCGTGGCCTGCATCAGTGGTAGATGGTGTGTAGGCAGGAGCAAGATTAGTTTTTTTGCCTCAAACAGTGGTCTTGAAATCTCAATCCATGTCAACTTGCAAAGCTCCATCAGCACTTTCTGCTGTAGAATGTAGCCTGCCTACAGAATATGTAGGACAACAGCAATGTGGAGGCCGGGGAGATATTTCCCATGGTTGAGGTATCAGAACCCTATGTTCTTCTTGAATTTCCTTTGCATAAAGGAAAATAATTCATTAGCCAATTTCCATGGAGACCAAGGCATATTCATGGGCACCCTGATCTCACTCAAGTTTAGTCTACATTCACATCTGTGAGGTTCTTTTTTTTTTTTTTTATTTTTTTAATGTTTTATTTATTTCTAGGAGAGAGAGAGAGAGAGAGACAGCGTGAGCAGGGGAGGGTCAGAGAGAGGGAGTCACAGACTCTGAAACAGGCTCCAGGCTCTGAGCTGGCAGTCAGCACAGAGCCCGACGCGGGGCTCGAACCCACGAACCGCGAGATCATGACCTGAGCGAAAGTCGGACGCTTAACCGACTAAGCCACCCAGGCGCCCCACATCTGAGGTTCTTGTCCATGCTGCTTTGCTGCTGGAAGGGATGCAGAGAGTGAACACAAATCTGAGCACAGAAAAGGAACCTGGGTGGGGCCACGGAGCTTACTGTTCTGGGACCTGAGTCCTGTACCCAACACAGCAGACTTGGCCTCCAGTAGAGTGATGGCTAGGTTGGTTTCCTAGTCCTAGCTTTCTATATGTTGACAAATAGCCTCTGTATTCCTAATGTCTCCAGAGGGAAACAGAAAAGCCAACTTACCTTCAACATCTAAGTGCACACTCTTGAGGGCAACAGTGCATTGCAGTAGTCTCTAGGGAAAGCTCAAAGACTAGAATGAATATGCCTTACATATTGCCTTTGGGCAATAAACTCCAGGAATTTGGGTTGGGCTTGTTTGTGTGCTGCTTCGGGTCATGAATACCTCAAAATCCTGAAGGTCTTACCTGTACTCTTGAACAGACACCGAAGGCTGAAAACTGTTCAGATTTTCTTGCAAAAGCACCAACTTACTGTGTTTCTCAACTAAGGACTATTGATATTGCAGGCTAGATGATTTGTTGGGAGACAGCACTGCACACTAGGATTTGTAGCAGCACCCCAGCCTCTTCGTAACGCATTAGTACTCTTCGACAAATTGTGACAATGAACCCTCTCCCTGTATTGCAATAGGATCACCCTGATTGGAGACAGTGACTAGGTCTTTCCTAGGAACACTAGAGGGTGTCCTGCAGTTCTGGCACTAGTTAGATGGCAGAATGTTGGCTGCTGAGTTGGCATTTCCATGGATTCTAGAATATGGGAGCTTTTGGACAGCCTTGGTCAGAGGCTCTGGGAACTCCCCAAGAGAACAGGCTCACTACCGCTTAGGATAATTACCTTAAACTTATCAGTGTTCTGATAATTCTCTACCCCTTTTCTCACTTTGGGAAGTCCCTTTCTACCTCTTGTGTCCTGCAACTTGTAGCTCAAAGTCCTCATGTCCTCCTATATATGCCTGTGTCTGTTTCTCAGTACTTAAGTACTGAAAATACTTCAGTACTCTGGCCTTTTCCTTGTGTGGGATGTGGTATGGCCATTTAGCCGATATGGGGAGATGTTGAGAGAAACCAGTCTTGTTGATGGTACTGGGACATGTATCCTTGGAGGTGGCATGAGTGATGGCCCCTGTTAATAATAGCCAACCTTAGATAACTTCTGACTACTCTTTTTTTTTTTAATTTTATTTTACAAATAGTTTATTGTCAAATTAGTTTCCACATAACACTCAGTGCACATCCCCACAAGTGCCCTCCTCCATGCCCATCCCCACTCCCCCCCACATCCATCAGTCCTCAGTTTTTGTCAGCATTCAAGAGTCTCTCATGGTTTGCCTCTCTCCCTTTCCCCCACCATTTCCGCCCTTCTTCTCCCCCTTGTTCTCCGTCAAGTTCCTCCTAATCCTCCTATACGTGCAAACATATGATATTTGTCCTTCTCTGCCTGACTTATTTCGCTCAGCATAACACCCTCAAGGTCCATCCATGTTGCTACACATGGCCAGATTTCATTGTTTCTCATTGCCATGTAGTATTCCATGGTATAGATAAACCACATCTTCTTGATCCATTCATCTGTTGATGGACACTTAGGCTCTTTCCATGTTTTAGCTATTGTGGAGAGTGCTGCTATGAACATTGGGGTACATGTGCTCCTATGCCTCAGCATTTCTGTATCCCTTGGGTAAATTCCTAGCAGTGCTATTGCTGGGTCATAAGGGAGTTCTATTGTTAGTTTCCTGAGGAACCTCCACACTGTTTTCCAGAGGGGCTGTACCAGTTTACATTCCCACCAACAGTGTAGGAGGGTGCCCGTTTCTCCACATCCTCGCCAGCATCTAGAGTTCTCTGATTTGCTCATTTTAGCCACTCTGACTGGCGTGAGGTGGTATCTCAGTGTGGTTTTGATTTGTATTTCCCTGATGAGGAGGGATGCTGAGCATCGTTTCATGTGTCTGTTGGCCATCTGGATGTCCTCTTTGGAGAAGTGTCTGTTCATGTCTTCTGCCCATTTCTTCACTGGGTTGTTTGTTTTTCGGGCGTGTAGTTTGGTGAGTTCCTTATAGATTCTGGATATTAACCCTTTATCTGATATGTCATTTGCAACTATCTTTTCCCATTCCGTTGGTTGCCTATTAATTTTCTGGGTTGTTTCCTTGGCTGTGCAGAAGCTTTTAATCTTGATGAGGTCCCAACAGTTTATTTTTGCTCTTGATTCCCTTGCTTTTGGGGATGTGTCAAGTAAGAAGTTGCTGCGGTGGAGGTCAAGGAGGTTGTTTCCTGCTTTCTCCTCTAGGGTGTTGATAGTTTCCTGTCTCACGTTCAGGTCCTTTATCCATTTTGAGTTGATTTTTGTGCATGGTGTGAGAAAATGATCTAGTTTCATTCTTCTGCATGTTGCTGTCCAGTTCTCCCAACACCATCTGTTAAAAAGGCTGTCTTTTTTCCATTGGATATTCTTTCCTGCTTTGTCAAAGATCAGTTGGCTGTATACTTTTGGGTCCACTTCTGAGTTCTCAATTCTGTTCCATTGGTCTATGTGTCTGTTTTTGTGCCAATACCATACTGTCTTGAGGATGACAGCTTTGTAGTAGAGGCTGAAGTCTGGGATGGTGATACCTCCCGTTTTGGTTTTATTTTTCAGTATTACTTTGGCTATTCGGGGTCTTTTGTGGTTCCATACAAATTTTTGGATAGTTTGTTCTAGTTTTGAGAAGTATGCTGGTGCAATTTTGATTGGAATTGCATTGAATGTGTAGAGTGCTTTAGGTAGTAATGACATCTTAACTATATTTATTCTTCCTATCCATGAGCATGGAATGTTTTTCCATTTCTTTGTGTCTTCTTCAATTTCCTTCATAAGTTTTCTATAGTTTTCATCATACAGATCTCTTGTATCCTTGGTTAGGTTTATTCCGAGGTATTTTATGGTTTTTTGTGCAATTGTGAATGGGATCAGTTTCTTGATTTCTCTTTCTGTTGCTTCATTATTGGTGTATAAAAATGCAACCGATTTCTGTACGTTGATTTTGTACCCTGCAACTTGGCTGAATTCTTGGATCAGTTCTAGTAGGCTTCTGGTGGAGTCTGTCGGGTTTTCTATGTAGAGTATCATGTCATCTGCGAAGAGTGAAAGTTTGACTTCCTCTTTGCCAATTCTGATGCCTTTGATTTCCTTTTGTTGTCTGATGGCTGATGCTAGGACTTCCAGCACTATGTTAAACAACAGTGGTGAGAGTGGACATCCCTGTCGTGTTCCTGATCTCAGGGGGAAAGCTCTCAGTTTTTCCCCGTTGAGGATGATGTTAGCTGAAGGCTTCTCATAGATGGCTTTGATGATGTTTAAGTAGGTTCCTTCTATCCCAACTTTCTCGAGAGTCTTTATTAAGAAGGGATGCTGTATTTTGTCAAATGCTTTTTCTGCATCTATTGACAGGATCATATGGTTTTTATCTTTTCTTTTATTGATATGATGGATCACATTGATTGATTTGCGAATGTTGAACCAGCCCTGTAACCCAGGAATGAATCCCACTTGATCTTGGTGGATGATTCTTTTGATATGCTGCTGGATTCGATTTGCAAGGATCTTGTTGAGAATTTTTGCATCCGTATTCATCAAGGATATTGGCCTATAGTTCTCTTTTTTTGCTGGATCTCTGTCTGGCTTGGGAATCAGAGTGATGCTGGCTTCATAAAATGAGTCCGGGAGTTTTCCTTCGACTTCTATTTTTTGGAATAGCTTGAGAAGAATTGGGATTAATTCTGTTTTAAATGTCTGGTAGAATTCCCCAGGGAAACCATCAGGTCCAGGGCTCTTATTTGTTGGGAGATTTTTGATCACTGATTCGATTTCTTCACTCGTTATGGGTCTGTTCAGGTTTTCTATTTCTTCCCGTGTGAATTTTGGTAGTGAGTGTGTGTTTAGGAATTTGTCCATTTCTTCTAAGTTGTCCAATTTGTTGGCATATAATTTTTCATAGTATTCCCTGATAATTGCTTGTATTTCTGAGGGGTTGGTTGTAATAAGTCCATTTTCATTCATAATTTTGTCTATTTGGGTGCTCTCTCTTTTCTTTTTGATAAGCCTGGCTAGAGGTTTGTCAATTTTGTTTACTTTTTCAAAAAACCAACTCTTGGTTTCATTGATCTGTTCAATTGTTTCTTTGGTCTCTATGTTGTTTATTTCTGCTCTAATTTTTACTATTTCTCTTCTTCTACTGGGTTTAGGGCGTTCTTGTTGCTCTGCCTCTAGCTCCTTTAGGTGAGCTGTTAGATTTTGGACTTGTGCTTTTTCTAATCTCTTGAAATAGGCCTGGAGAGCAATGTACTTTCCTCTTAGGACTGCCTTGGCCGCATCCCATAGATTTTGAATTGTTGTGTTTTCATTTTCATTTGTTTCCATATATTTTTTAATTTCCTCTCTAATTGCCTGATTGGCCCATTCATTCTTTAGAAGGGTGTTCTTTAACCTCCATGTTTTTGGCGGTTTTCCAGACTTCTTCCTGTAATTGATTTCAAGTTTCAAAGCATTGTGATCTGACAGTGTGCATGGTATGATCTCTATTCTTTTATATTTATTGAGGGCTGCTTTATGTCCCAGTATGTGATCTATCTTGGAGAATGTGCCATGCGCACTTGAGAAGAAAGTAAATTCCCTGGCCTCAGGATGTAAAGTTCTAAATATATCCGTCAGATCCATCTGGTCCAATGTGTCTTTCAAGTCCATTATTTCTTTAGTGATTTTCTGTCTGGTTGACCTATCCATTGCTGTAAGCGGAGTATTAAAGTCCCCTGCTATTAGCACATTCTTATCTATAAGCTTGTTTCTGTTTGTGATTAATTGTTTTAGATATTTAGGTGCTCCCATATTCGGTGCGTAGACATTTATGATTGTTAGTTCTTCCTGATGGATGGACCCTGTAATTATTATGTAGTGCCCTTCTTCATCTCTTGTGATTGTCTTTAATTTAAAGTCCAGTTTGTCTGATATAAGTATCGCTACTCCGGCTTTCTTTTGATTTCCTGTAGCATGATATATATTTCTCCATCCCCTTACTTTTAATCTGAAGGTATCTTCCCGTCTAAAATGAGTTTCTTGTAGACAGCATATTGATGGATTTTGTTTTTTAATCCATTCTGCTACCCTATGTCTTTTGATTGGAGCATTCAGCCCATTTACATTCAGTGTTATTATTGAAATATGTGGGTTTAGAGTCTTTGTATCTTTTGTAGGGTTCATGTTTGTGGTGGTGTCTCTGGTATCTTTGTTCCTTGCAACCTTTCCTTCAGAGCATCCCCCTCAGGATTTCTTGTAGGGCTGGCTTCGTGGTGACAAATTCTTTCAATTTCTGTTTATTTGGAAAGGTTTTTATCTCTCCTTCTATTTTGAATGACAGGCTTGCTGGATAGAGGATTCTTGGCTGCATATTTTTACTGTTCATCACATTGAAGATTTCCTGCCATTCCTTTCTAGCCTGCCAAGTTTCAGTAGATAGGTCTGTCACCACTCTGATAGGTTTCCCTTTGTATGTTAGGGCCCTTTTCTCCCTAGCTGCTTTCAAAATTCTCTCTTTGTCCTTGTATTTGGCCATTTTCACTATGATATGTCGTGCAGAAGATCGATTCAGGTTACGTCTGAGGGGAGTCCTCTGAGCCTCTTGTACTTCCACATTTACTTCCTTCCCCAGGTCGGGGAAGTTCTCTGCTATAATTTGTTCCAGGACTCCTTCAGCACCTTTCCCTCTCTCTTCCTCTTCTGGGATTCCTATGATACGGATATTGTTGCGTTTGACCGTATCGCTGAGCTCTCGAATTCTTCTTTCCTGTTCCTGGATCAGTTTGTCTCTTTTTTTGTCAGCTTCTTGTTTTTCTATAATGGTGTCTTCTAAATCACTTATTCTCCTTTCTGCCTCTTCAATCCGTGCATTGGAGGCCTCTAATTTATTATGGATCTCATTTATCGCATTTTTTAATTCTTCATGCCTATTTTTATTTTCCATTCTGTCTGTAGCCATAGTTTCTTTGATGTCCCCTATGTTTTTTTCAAGCCCAGCTATTAATTTTACCATTATTATTCTAAAATCTTGTTCAGTGATGCTGCTGATATCTGTTTTGAGCAGTTCATTAGCTGTCATTTCTTCTTGGAGTTTCTTTGGAGGAGAGGTCTTTCGTTTCGTCATTTTAGTTAGCTTTCCGGCTCTTGTTGGTTTTAAAGACCTATTATTCTCTCTGTTTCTATGAGCACTGCTATATCCAAGAAGGCTCTTTGACTTTCCAGGGCCTACCCTTTCAGAGAGTGTTTTTTGAATGGTATCCCCTGGTCTCTCTTGTTGGGACCTTGGTTATTTTATTTTCCTATTCGTAGTGATATTTGGGACTCTCCACCTTGTGCACTCTAGCTTGTTTCTTGAGGTAGCCCTGGAAAAGAAAACAGACAGACAAACACACAGGGAGCAGGAGCACACAAACGCACAGGCTAATTCAACTAACATGCAAAGCGGGAGGGAAAACGAAAAAGTTAAGAGAAAAGATGGAGGAGGGAGGGCGAATAATAGGGAGTATAAAATACATAAAAGGGTCAAAAAGGGGAAAGGAAAAGGAAAAAAGAAGAAAACCGATGGACAAAGAACGGTTTAAAGCATATAACCAGATTTCCCAGCTACAGTTAAATAGCCGTGTGTATGCAGTGCTGGTTGAGGAGCATAGAGAAACAGAGAGAAAGCAGGGCGGGATGAGACACAATTGGAAATAGAATGAACAGGCAGAAGGGATAAGAAGCTTTTTTCAAAGAGGTAAAGGGTAGAATATGGTTGGATAGGTGAGAGAAGGGTGCTGGAATTATCCAGAGAAACTATATAGTCTAATTACTCCTGAGAGAAATAGCTGAAAATGTCAGTAGGTGTAGAATTTACATTTACACAATGGACTCGTGATTGTTTAAGCAAGCTGGCGACCAGAGTTAATCAGGTCAGTGTTCTGGGGGAAAAAGAAAAGAGAAAGAAGAAAAAAAGAGTAAAAAAGGGGAAAAAAAGAAAAAAAAAAGGAGAAAAAAAAAAGGGAGGAGGGCACCTCTCAGGCAGGGATGGGCGTGGCGTGATCCAATGCCTCAGGCGGGAGCTCTGCCTCTGCGGTTGTGGGGAGGAGAGTGACGGTGCTCCAGTCCCTTCTTGAAGCAAGAGCTGCTCCTCGCTCTTTTGGGCGTGTAAACTCCCCGTACCGGGGGCACAGCTGAAGTTGGTTGCACTCTTCAACCCAGGCCAGTTCCAATCTCCAAATCCCCGTCCGCGTGCCCCGCTGAAGTTGCCTTAGACACAGCTTTCCAGGCCCCCTGCCGAGCTCTGGGGGCGGAGTCAGAATCGCTGCTTCCTTCTCTGGGTCAGGCTGGTGCGCAAGGGCGGGGGCTTGCCCGCAGGGTGTTCTGAGCCCGAGCCCGGTTAGAAGGCTCTCTCAGTGGATTCTGCGTCTTTTTTCTCCCAATCTCTCAGGTTTTGTAAGGTTTCCAATGGCTTCATATCTTTTCTGTGTGATGTATGGGCGCGAGTGCAAGTACAGAGCTCCTTACTTCTCCGCCATCTTGCCCTCTCTCCAACTTCTGACTACTCTTGAAGTCTCCATCAATTTCCTAATCTTTTTGGGTCTTCTTAGAAAAAGCAGTTGCACAAAAACCTGTTTTTCCTGGTTTCCGTCACTGGCCACTATTTCTGCAGCCTCCAAGTAATGTCCGTTGAGCAGATGTCTTTCTTATGGCATAAGTTATAATTCATAAATGCCTGATTCATATCCCTGAACTACTTTCTCTTGTTGGAAGGTCCACATGGAAAGAGACCCAGTGTTTGGGTAGCTGGTCATCAGAGTTCTGTTCTGAAAGGCAGCCTATTAGGTGTGGGCTGGTCACATGGTCCTGCAGTGTCCCCAAAGCTATAGGGGCCAGTGTGAAGTATAGGTGTGGATAGGCAAGGCTGGCAGCTGTGGGGTAGTGGGATCTGGGATGGGAGGCCCACTCGTGGGACTTGGAGCTTCACAGCCTTCTTGGCGGAGCCAGAGAAGACCACCCATGGCCGACTTCTGCTTTGTCCATGATGGACCAGGTTGTGGTAATAGGGGAATCACTGGATAAATATCCTGTGACCCAGATGAATGCTGGAAACTTCACCATAAATGCTGATGAAATTTTGTTTGGGCATTAAACAGCCCACTGAGACTTCTGGGACATGAGATGTAGGATAGCAGGAGTTCAGAACATTTCTAAAGGACTCGATATGATTGCTTTTGTTCATTTCTCTGAATGCCTTGAAGCTTCAATCCTCAATATGAGATGGTTGCTTGAATATTTTGGCTTTAAACTTAAGGAACAACTCCCATGTTAATCTCCCTCCCTGAAGAAGTACCCATGTTCTTCTTCCTGGGCATTTTATTTTTTTTTAAATTGCCTCTCCTAGCTGTATTTCTGCCTTTTTGGCAAGAGGCATGTCTGCCCATATTTAGGAGACACTTGTTTGATATTGAAACCCCCTTCCTGTGAGGGACGGAGAACAAAGCCTCTTATTTCATAAACTATCAGAGCCTTACCAGGCATGTGGGGGATATTCCTGCATTGTAGCACTTAGAGGGAATTATCATCCTTCCTTTACTGGTCGTTGGCACCAGAGGGACATGCTAAGTGACACCAAGTCTATGGAAGTTATCCTTCACAGGGCTTCTGTTGCTGTGGGATGTTGCAGTGTGAAAAACTTCCTTGACATCAGCCCAGTAACTGACCTGGAACCAGAATTTAAAAGCTCCAGGTGGGAAAGCACGACTAGACCCAGTGCCCTTGACTTAATAGCTGGGCCCTGTCTTCTGTCAGCAGTTTCCAATATTAGTCCTGTCTTCTGAATGAATCTCTGGGTTTTCCAGTATTTTCTTGCCTGGGTGTGCAATGGAGTAGCCAAAAGTTGAGTCTTGCCTTGAATGTTTACTACTGGGAGCTTTGTAGAAACCTCTTAAATTCCTGATCCTTTAGACAAAGGAGTCTTGGTGTAAAGCATTTCACCTAGCAGGGGCTGAATACTGGGACATCAGAAGCTGTTCCTCCCCCTGGCAAACTTACCCATCCTTACTCCAATGTCTACCTATCCTGGGATGTTCTTTCCTTTGGGAAAAGTGTGTTATGGAGGCCCAGGCAGCAGTTTGGCAATTCACAGCTGTGAATGAAGGTTATAGGGATGTGGGGTACAACCCCAGAAGATTACAAGGATGATGGTGAAATCCCACCATCTGAGAGGGAAGGAGTGTCCTGCCTTGAGAGCAAGTTGTGGAGGTATGCTGAGTGCCAGGTGGGGGTTTCAGGGCAAGGGGAAAAGCAAGGGACAGGAAGATCTGTGCAGAGGCCTTGTGGGGGATGCTCAAAACTAGGCACATCTGTACTTCTATCAGCAGTAGCTAGTTCTGTCACATGGACTTTGTGACTCTTCAGTGTGATTTCAAGAGTGATGGTTCAGGATGAAAAATGCTACCCTGCACAGGTTTCCGGCAGATTCAAACGTTGGGCTGTTGCACCCACATGGGTCTTCTCTCTGAAGTGGCCTGGCCAGTGGTGTCTGAGTATCCTTTCCAAATACTGCTTCATTGCTGGAAATGGCTGCAGGATGATGCCATTGACAGGACTTTACATGGAAACCTATAGATGACATTCACAGAAGTTCCACTTAGATTGGCGTTAGAAGACTACAACTATCAATCAGCCTGATTCTCAGGGATTTTGGCTGAGTTCCTGTTACCCTCATTCTACAACACTTAATTTCTAGTCCCTGATGAATTTCTCCAAAGCTTTAGTTCATCTTTGTGGGATTGGAAATTGGTACAAGTTTCCTTAGCATAATTGTTACACTGACATCCTCAGTATTGTAGCCATGTATGTGGTATACATAACAAGAATGAAGGATATTGTCTTTAAACTTTTCTGTGGCTAATCGATGCCAGTTCTGAAAGACCAGAAGTAACTAGGTTGTTAGTTGCTAGTCTTCTATGCATCTTCTATAGCCCCCAAATTGGGGGGAAAGGACAAGAGATACTGAAGACCATATGCAACCCGTGAACTTAATCTTTAATCACAGATGTGATATTTGTAAGGAGGTTCTAAACCCTTAATAGCTTCTTGTCTAAGATTTCTGCACTTGAGCCAAAATGATCTGTTAATCTGAAGGCATCAAGGAGTAACCCTTTTTTTCCAATTCTCCTGGATTGAATCTGTAGTTGGACTGGGTCATGCTGCCTCTCATTGGCCTTTTGTTGCTACAGCTTGCCCCCTCTAGAACTGAGGACATACAGCTGAATTAGCTCCAATGCTAGCACTTGCTGTTCTTTGTTTTGATGAACGCATGCCATCTCCCCCTCACTCCTTGTGTCCAGTTCTGTTGATTAAGTCTGTCAATGACTGAAACAGTTGCTTGCTGGATAGGGTTTTCTCCTAGGATTCATACTCCAGAACTCTGTGCCAGAGTTGTAGCTCTTGAACATCTGAGGGTTTTGGGGGGACCATGTGCCTAAGGGAAATCTTGTTCTGAAGGCCTGCAGTGGGTGAGGTTGGTACTGAGACTAGAGGGAAAACTATGACCACCAATTGTAGGGTGAGTTAGACCCTAGAATGGTAATCAAGATTTCATGAATCAGGCAGGAGACAGAACTAAGTACACATCTAGGGACACTAGAATGGACTGACCTTACTAATGTTGTGCAGCTTTTGTGGATTCACCTCTCATAAAATGTGCTTTATTGGAGCAGCTTGAACTGCTATCATGACATTGTTGTCATGGTCACCAAGCATGTCCAGTTGCATTGCGCAGTCTCCTGTGGGTGAATGTCACCTTAATGTCAAGAGTCTGACCACTTATGTCTGGCTTCCCAAGAGTCCTCTCTTTGCTACTCGGGTCAGGTGCCAAATCTTGAGGATCCGTCCATCCCTATGCATACTGTGCTTTCTGTTAACACACTGAGAGGCTGATGTTTGTGATTGGAATTGTTATTCTGTGCTCTTGGATATGTTTTAAAAAATTCATTTATATCCTTGAGCCTGAATTTACAGCTTCAGAGTTCATTATGTATTTTCTTAGATTTCACTTTCAGCTTCAACTGTAGATTCTGTCACTGGGATTTAATGATGTAAACTGTTAACTAGCCATAGTTGATACCCATTCCTAGTTGTCTCCAGGTAGTTTTAGGCACTAAAGACTTGATAGCCTCATTTTCTGAAAGATTCACTGATGGAGGTACCTAGAAAGTGAACCTGATAATCCACTGCCTTCCCCTACAGAAACTGGGGCCAGAAGGGAGACCTGTTCCCTCAACCTGGACATTACTCCTTCATCTCAAACCTCAGAAAGGTGGAGATTGGAGAATTTTGTGCCTGGCTCTAAGTGCCTGAGGGTTCAAGGCACATCCAAATCTCCAAGTTCGATATAGAAGGGGATGAAGAGAGCTCTGTCATGGCCTCCCCCAACACTGGTAGGCGGTTTCTGTTTTTCTATAGTGTCCCAAGTCTTCCTGAAGCAATCTCTGCCCCTACCTTGATCATTCAATTTCATACATGTCACCTCAGTTTTTGAAGACTGGGAGTTTTGTGAACTGAACTCTGAAGGTCTGACTGCCTTTATGAAAGCCTGATCCTGCAGGAGGGGGATGTTAGTGCCTCTACTCCAAGGAATGTCCAAGGCTATGTTATCCATCTGACATGACCCTTTTAGGGTATTAGGGAGAGAACAGGCTGTGGGTCGGGTGTAGAATAATGTGCACATTTTGAGGGGAAACTGTACAGTCTGAATCTTATGTTGGAATAGGTATTAGATAAGAGACTATACTACTATGCAGGGGTTTTTTGCATCTTAAAAAGATAGTCTTAAAAATATGCTGTTCTAGGGGCACCTGGGTGGCTCAGTAGGTTAAGCGTCCGACTTCGGCTCAGGTCATGATCTCACAGTTCGTGGGTTCTAGCCCTGCGTCAGGCTCTGTGCTGACAGCCAGCTCAGCGCCTGAAGCCTGTTTCAGATTCTGTATCTCCGTCTCTCTCTGACCCTCCCCTGCTCACGCTGTCTCGTTCTCCAAAATAAAACATTTTAAATTCTGTTCTAAACTTTGACCAAGATATGAAGAATATAGCACAACTTCTAGATACCTTTTATTTGGTCACATGTACACTTGAGATATCCAGGGTATAACAGGTGCATTAGCCCGCTTGTGCATACAACTAGCAGTTGTTACATTCAATGATGACTCTTTAATCTCCATCTTTAGAGGTTTTCCTATCTGTTGGAGCATTGAGGGGCAATAAGGGTCAAAAGACCTCACTTTGCTTAGTCCTATTATCTCCAGTTTCCAAATTCTAGTAATCAGAGGAAGCTGGGTCCTGGTCACTTAGTGTGGCTGGGGATGGTGAAGAGCTTTCAAAAGATTAGATCCCTTTCTTCTCTCAAGCAGTATGTTCTTTAACCCAAATGTGAATTCCTCTCTTTGCAGAAAGGGAGGAAGGTATCTGGCTAATTCAAGAGGCTGATCTGATGCCATCCTGAGTTGGTGTAGTTACCCAAAGGTAACTTTGGAAGCCACTTATCCCTGAGAGTTCTCAAGGAAGGGCACACAACCCGTGGCTGTAGGTCCTACTCCTCTGCCCCACTAATTCTCTGGAACAAGAGAGCACTGGAAGGAACTACTTGTGTGAGAGCTTCCATCTGTAAGAACATAGTCAACCACTAGCATCAATGTAGCAGGTAGATGTCAGCCAAACCCTTCAAAGGAATAAGCAAGATGAATTCACTGTACAAAGACTACCTTTTTTTCCTTCCCTTCCCCCTGGCCACATTCTTGGGAGACTCTGGATAGTTGAGCTCTAAGTTTTGGAGGGAAACTGCTATATTTTCACCTGGTTTTTATGGGACACATAGATTGAAGTCTAGAGGACTCTGAGATCATTTTCCATCATAGTCACGCTGAACCTGGGCCCTAGAGTTAGAAATGAGTCTGAAAGCCCTGTGTCCTTCTCTGCCAATCCCCATTAGGACCAAAGGTTCTGGGAACTGTCCAGGTACTGAGCCACCTCTGGAGATCAGCAGATACTTGTAGGCCATGATGCCTCTATCATGAAGTGCATATTTCTGCAGCTTCTAGCAGGAATGGTGATTACTAACCACCCCTTTAAAATGTGTAGCCAATGAGGTTCCAGGTTATAAAGTTCATGTCCATGCTGGAAATCTGAAGAGTTCTTCTGTCAGGTAGCTGTGACTGACAGTTGGGACTTTTTTTTTTTTTTAAGCCAAGCATCTTAATGTAAGCTAAGTATATATGTACTTAAATTTTCATTTAACCCTACCTTACCATAAATGTGTACATGTATCCAAAAGGATGTGGGGGAGATGGCTGATTCCAATCTCTGTGTTCACACTTGGAGGAACCAGAGTTGGTACTTGGTAGCATGCATTATAGCATGAGGCACACCAATCCCTCCTTTTTTGGTGACTTCAAGGTTATTTCTAGTATTGGCCATATGAAAGATTTCTCAAAAGCACCCCAAAAACCTGTATCATTCAGAGGCCTAGGTGCTTCATATTTTCAGGAAGGGTAGGTGGGAAGGCATCTCTCCTACCCAAATGGTGGGGCTGTCTTGCCTTTAGAAAGAGACCCTTATCACCCCAGTAATGTAAATCTTCCCCTGATTTTCATCAATTTCAGGAAGAATGGGAAAGACTTCTTCAATCCTAATGGAGACTGTATAACATCTTTAAGAATTCTATATCCAGATTTCTTGAATATGAAGGCCAGGACAACATTGCACAGTAAAGGAGACCTCAAGTTTCTCTATTCTGTTGCATTCCTCTGGGTGGATCCCATTGCTAAGGTTACTTCATGATCCAAGATGACTGCTGACTTTCCAGCCAGGAAGGAAGATCAATAAAGGGGCATGCCTCTTGCTACCTATATCCTGGCCTTGATGGATATACCACTCATATCATTTACAGCAGGTGAAAGGGCATGTATCATTCCCAGAGATCGTGCCATTAGCCAAGCATTTTCTTCTGAATTGTCCCTAAATACTAGTTTCAATGACTTCTAACCACCAATTCTGATCTTTCTCATGAATTCCCATTCTGGTACTTAGGTGGGAATTGGAGCAGGTGCTGATCAAGGAGGAACCTGTAGAGCAGGCAACCATGCTACCTTGGAGGTGGCTGTAGCAAAGATCTACCTGTACAGAGCTAAGAATGGGCAACTGTTTTGAAACGTAGCTGAATAACTTTCTTTCAAATAATATTGAGACATGGGACTCTGGAAAAAGCCAGTCTTTGATTTGTGCCCCCTTCTGGGGGGTAAAAAAATGTTTTCATGAGGGAAGCAAGCTAATGCCTGCCTTTCACACAGTAAACAGTCCTGAGTACATACATGGTGCCCCTGGAAACAGTTGCTACTTAATTATATATTCCCTGGCCCCAGGTGGGAGCTACATTAGTCAGAAAGTACAGTAGGACCGTGGTCCTCCATCAGGCCTCCCAGCAGCTGACAAGCTCCAGGGTCCCAGTCTGGACATCTGAATCTAGTTTTTGTTCATCTACTCCAAGGGATGACTGAGAATGGGGGTGGGAATGGCATCTGGAAGGGTATTTTTCATGGGAGGTTGAGTAGCAGGGACCATCCCTTGCTATCTTATGGTCAGAGCTTTCTGGCAGGGGTGCTCACTGGTGCTCATAGCTCTGGGTATATTCCTTGTGGAGGAAGTTTCCAGGCACTGTGCTGAAAGGTGAAGGTCATGGGTGCACCCTGCCACCCCCCACTGTACCTCCCAGGGTCTGAGGTGATCCTCTACCAAGTGCCTGGGTTTCCTCTCTCCTTGTGCTGTCAGAGAATCACTATGTCCATTCTAGAAGCTCTAACTTGACATTCTTTGCCTATTCTACCCACATCTTTTGTCTAGAAGGGCCATTGTAATAGGAAAAACATTTTTATGCAATAGGAAAAACTTAACCAGCATTAAGTCAACCCCATAGACCTGCTCTTCTGGTAGGCTGACACCCATAGGTGGTGCCAACCAGGTGAAATCTTGGATCATTCCCAGAGATGGTCTGGGTAGGAACAAATTCCCTAAGTAAGTGAATAACTATAATAGTCCTATAGGTGTATATATAACACCCCATCCCTTCCCTCCTGATGTTACCCACTAAGCTGTCAAGGGGATGTAACCCCTTTGACTGCGGCTCCTTGTTGAGCAGTTTGTGTTGTAAGGGCACCTCATGATCACACTACAGAAGTCTGGAAAGCCAAATGCACGACACTGGTCAGTTTTCCAAGACACTTGGGCAATCTGAAAATTGACAGTAATGGGGTACTAGAGGACAGCCTGAAAGAGCTATGGAAGTCCCAAATCCTGAACCTGCCAGGAATGGGTTGGGGGACCCTTGGTCCTCACTCGGACATTGCACCTCCATCTTACAACTTTTGGAATGAAAACTCAGTCTGGGTATCCCTTCTGCATCAGAGACCATTGGTCTCCAGCAGCTCAATTTCACATGAGCTTATTAGATGTCCTTATTGTGGATATCTGCAGGAGTAACCCAGACCATTTGGTCAGTCTCTATGATCTGTATCCACAGTACATGGCCAGTTTATCTCCAGAACTTTGGGTCATTCCAAGGTGCTAAAAGCCCAGTGAGGAAGGTTAACCTGTGAAGACATCAGTGAAGAATCAGTTTATCCTTTGTATCTGTCACTATATGCTATGAAATACCATTGATTATATTTCCTATGCTGTACCCTTCATCCTGTGACATTCATTCCATAACTAGAAGCCTGTACCACCACCTCTCTATTTTTCCCATCCCTCCCACCAGCCTCCTCTCTGGCAACCACCAATTTCTCTGTATTTATGGATCTGTTTTCCCCCACATATTCCACATAGAAGTAAAATCATATAGTAGGTGTCTTACTTATTTCACTTGATATGATACCCTCTACGTCTGTGTTGCCATGTTGTCACAAGTAGCAATATCTCCTTTATGGCTAGGTAACCCATTTTATATATACATATAATTTTCACATATCTTCTATATATCACATCTTTATCCATTCATCTATTTTTATTTTTCTCATTTATTTTGGAGAGAGAATGAGAATGAGCAGAGGAGGGGCAGAGAGAGAGGGAGACACAGAATTAAAAGCAGACTCCAGGCTCAGAGCTGTCAGCACAGATTAATGTGGGGCTCGAACCCACAGACCATGAGATCATAACCTGAGCTGAAGTTGGACGCTTAACCAACTGAGCCACCCAGGTGCCCTTATACACTCACCTATTGATGGACACGGGTTGCTTCCATATCTTGGTTACTATAAATAATATTGGAATAAACATAAGGCATGTTTTTTCAAATTCTCATTTTTAGTAAATACCCAGTAGTGGAGTTACTGTGTCCTATGGTATCCTGTTTTTTGAGAAACTTCCTGTAATAGTTTTCCAGTGGGTGCACCTATGTAATTCCCACCAGCAGTATATAAAGGTTCTCTTCGCATCCTCACTTTTTTTTTTAATGCCCATTCTGACTGGTGTGAGGTGACCTCCTATTGTGGTTTCAATTTGTATTTCCCTGATTAGTTGACTTTTTTTCTTCCTTTGGGAAAATGTCTATTCAGTTCTTCTCCATTTTTTAATCCGTTTCTTTTGTGGGAGTTGTATAAATTCATATATTAGATACTAACCCCTTATGAAATACATAATTCACAAGCATTTTCCCCTAATTTAGGCTGCCTTTTTGTTTTGTTGATGGTTTCCTTCGTTGTATGAAACTTGCATTATTGGTTGTAGTCCTAGAAGTTTACTTTTGCTTTTTTCTTTGCCTGAGGAGACCTATCTAGAAGAATGTTGCTAAGGCTGATGTATACAAAATTCCTGCCTAGGTTTCCTTGTATGAATTTTAAGATGTTAAGGTCTTTAATCCATTTTGAGTTCTTTTGTCTATGGTATAAGTGGTCCAGTTGCATTCTCTTGCATGTGGCTGTTTGGTTTTCCCAGCACCACTTATTGAAGAGACCATCTTTTTCCCCATTGTGTAGTATTGCCTCCTTTGTCCTAGATTAACTGCTATATAAGCATGGGTTTATTCCTGGGCTCTCTATTCTGTTCTGTTGGCGTATGTGCTGGTATTACTTCTTTTTTTTATTACTATAGGTTTGTAGTATCTGCTTGTCCTTGTCACTCTTATTAGCCCTTGCAGAAACCTAGGTCCTAGATGGAAAAAAGGCCCACCTGTCTCGTTCCACAAGGACCTTACGACTACTAACTTCTGGGGGTGTGGGATAAGTGACATCCAGGTGCAGACTTCTTAGGTCATCTTTTGCATAAGATGCATCTTATTCCTAGGTAGCCACTAAGATATGTGAGATCTGTGGTCTCAGGGAATCTGAGGCATCTTTCATACCCCACTGGTCATGTGGCCCAAACCAGCCTGTGTAACCAGGTAAACCAGATGCAGACTCCTGATCTATGCATTATCAACAAAGGATATAGCCAAGCTGATAGAATGTAGAGGATGGGGCAGGCAGGAGAATGTTCTAGACTTTAAGTAGTACAAATAGCTAGCTGCATCCTTATGTTGGTCAAGACCAATGTTATGGTTCCAGGCACTTCTGGAATAAGCACAGGGCTGTTACAGACTAGCTGCACATGAACTATCCCTATAGAACTTCCAATCTTTTTCAGTCAAAAAAATTGAGGGTCATTGATATGATGGTAGCACAATAGGAGTAAGTATGAGGAAGCTTGTGTCCCATGGGAGAGACTTAAAAATGGAGCAAGGTGCCTGTGTAGAGTCATGGCTGAGGAGATCGCCATGGAAGTATTATTTTGGGCTCTGTAGAGTTGGAGCTACTGGTCCCATAAAAGTGCATAGGAAAACACATTCTTCAAGTGGGTTATTGGGAAAGATTGCAAGTTGGGCTATTTCATTTTTGCCCTTTGGTTCTAAGTATTCTTATTGGTGACAAAGGACCATAAAAAGTACTTGAATTAAACTGTATGCTTCATTCTGTCCTTAGAGCATTGTCAGAGGTGGACTGCCAAAGGTATATATAAAGTATCACTCAAATTTTGAGCCAGCAGCTGACTAATGATGCAACATGTGATTAAAATTCTGAGCAGCTGACCATGGATGCAACCTGTGATTCAGTGAATTTCATAATCATGGCCCATGTTATTAACTTCACTATTAAATGGATGCCTTAGTTTGTAGATCAAATGCTCTAAGCCCTCTGGTGGTGGTGCTTTCCTATAGACAGGAAATTCACACACCAAGAATTTTTAATTTAGTTTTTCCTGTTAAAACCAAACACTGGTAGTCAGCTGGTGAGTTCATCTTCCAACCAAATGGCCAGTTGGTTTGCCATCATGAGGAATGTGCTATGTTAGGTTAAGTCCTGATCACTGCTGCTAGCAAGTCAGATATTCAGAGGTGGTAGTAATAGCTGGATCTACTTTGCTAAGTGGAAATCCTCACTGTTGCGTGCATGAAAAGCCACTATCTCTGCATCCACGGCTATTATGTTCTTGGCCACCACAGTGCTTGTTAGTGTGATGAACATCAACTGGCAAAATCAGTTTGTTTACTTAAGGCCCTCCAGAGAATACCAGCCACAGAAGAGACATTAACACGTGATGCAAAAATCTTCTCCATCTGTGTCCTCTCCCATATGTCTACCTATCCTCTCCCCAGGTAGACTGCCTTCTTAGTCTTCCAATCTTTCCTTTCATGTTCTTGCTAAGCTAATCAGGCATTTTGCCACTACCCATGAGTCAGTTTGTCTCTCTCTCTCACTCACACACAGCTTTGACCACGTCTCTTTCTACATGAGATAGATAACCAGGTACATTGCTAGAAATTCTGCCTATTGGGATGAGTTTTCCTTATCTTGGTCCTTCAAGGCCACTCATGATTGAGGCTCTGGAACAGCCTCCTTTACAGCATGTACCCACATACTGAGATAACCCATTTGTAAATCCAGCTTTTTCTCCTTCATTAAGCTATTTGTAATGGATCACACATCTGGGCATAAGGATGAACTGAGGGAGGGGTGTGCTAGTGCAGAGACATGGGGGTCTGCACTACCTGTTCAGATATAACCAGGTATAAGATTCCTTGTGCTCAATTCCATATGTACTACTCCCAAAACATAATGGACTATGGCTAGGCTCCTCCAGCCTTAGGCTGTAGGTCTGATAGAACCCAGCTAATGATGGACAGCTGTGGCTGTGTAGTTGGACCTTTCCTCTTTATCAAGGCCCAGTCACACTAGGAGTTCTTTACTAACTTCTCTGAAGATGGCTTGGCATGTTTCAGAACCCCAGAAACCTGTTTTCTCATTGAAGCATTTCATATGGTCTATGTGGCTTTTTTTTTTTTCCTGCTATCACTTTTAGCCTTAGTACTATAGTTTGCTCAGTTGTATGGCCAAAGTTTCAGATGATCCTACAAGAGTACTGTAGCTAAAATTCCTCGAGTAAATGTTCCACATTGGACTGAAATGACCTGGCTTTTATATACTCATTGATCATTGCATCCGAGACACCCCTAGAGGGACAGACTGTGGGCAATATTGTGCTCTGTATCAAAGGTGATTAAGACCTGAAATGGCTGACACCTAGCACTCTAAGCAGCAATGGGTATCACATTCTTCCTTGAGGATGAATGTAGGTGATGCCTTTCTGAGTACTACCATTGATCATCAGGATTCACTACAGTACACCTTACATCCTTTAGGGGAACCCCTCTTACTGTTCTCTTGCCAGCCCTATTTGTTCCTACAATTGGCTTTTAAAACAATCTACCAACACAACTACCAGTAATGATAGAGACAGATACTTGGCTGTGAATGTCTGCCAACTTTCTTCTGGCCAAATTGTTCTGGAGGGAAGACCTCTGATTTGGAGACTTCTCCGGTAGTATTAGGATAAGGATTTCCTTCTATAAACTTCAGGTTGAACAGACTCTATTTCTGAACCATTTATCTGAAAGGCATATATGATATCTGGAGCCTCAGTACGGAGAATGTTGAATCCTTGGATCATGGGCAACTTGATACAGTCCCTGCACTCAAGGCAGTATCCCCAAGAATAGCAGGACTGAGCATAACACCCTCAAGCTCCATCCATGTTGCTGCACATGGCCAGGGTTCATTCTTTCTCATTGCCATGTAGTATTCCAGAGACTCTTGAAGGCTGAGAACAAGCTTAGGGATGATGGGAGTGGGAGTTAGTGGGAGTGATGGGATGGTAAATACCTAATAGTGTGATTGCTGGATTGTAAGGTATTTCTATTTTGTTTTTTGAGGAACCTCCATACTGTTTTCCAGAGTGACTGTAACCACTTGTGTTCCCACCAACAGTGAAATTATTCCCTTTTCTCCACATCCTTGCCAACACCTGTTTTCTGTGTTAATCTTAAGTCATTCTGACAGGTATGAGGTGGTGTCTCATTGGTTCTGATTTATATTTCCCTGATGAGTGATGTTGAGTATCTTTTCATGTATCTGTTAGCCATCTGGATGTCCTTGAAAAAATGTTCGTTCATGTCTTCTGCTTCTTAACTGGGTGGTTTTTGGGTGTTTAGGTTATGTTCTTCAGATTTTGGATACTAATCCTTTATCCAATATATCAATCTCAAATATCTTCCATTCTGTAGGCTGTCTCTTAGTTGTGTTGATTCCTTTGCTGCGCAGAAGATTTTTATCTTGATGAGGTCCCAATAGTTCATGTTTGCTTTTGTTTCCCTTGCTTCCAGTGAGGTGTCTAGTAAGACGTTGCTGTGGCCAAGGTCAAAGAGGTTGCTGCCTGTGTTCTCTAGGATTTTGATGGCTTCCTATCTTACATTTAGGTCATTCACCCGTTCTGAACTTTTGTGTATGGTGTAAGAAAGTGGTCTAGTTTCATGTTACTATCCAGTTTCCCTAACATCTTTGATGAAGAGACTCTTGTTTTCCATTGGATAGTCTTTCTTTGACCAAAATGAGTTGTGGGTCTATTTCCACATTCTCTATTCTGTTCCATTGATCTGTGTGACTTTTTTGTGCAAGTACCATAGTCTTAATGACTACAGCTTTGTAGTATAGCCTGTAATCTGGACTCCTGATGCTACATTGTTTTTCCTTTTTAGGATTACTTTGGCTATTCAGGATATTTTGTGGTTTCATACAAATTTTAGGATTATTCTAGCTCTGAAGAATACTGGTGGTATTTAGATAGGGTTTGCATTAAAGGTGTAGATTGCTTTGGGTAGTAATAGACATTTTAACAATACTTGTCCAATCCTTGAACATGGAATGTTTTTTCCATTTGTGTCCTCAATTTCTTTCATAAGCATTCTATAGTTTTCAGCATACAGATATTTTCTCTTAGGTTTATTCCTAGGTATTTTCTGTAGTGGTTTTTTTGTTTTTTTTTTTTTGTTGTTGTTGTTGTTTTTTGGTGCAATTGTAAATGGGATTGATTCCTTGATTTCCTTCTGTTGCTTCATTATTGCAACAGGTGCAACGGATTTCTGTACACTGATTTTTCTATCCTTAGACTTTGCTGGATTCAAATATCAGTTCTAGCAACTTTTGAGTGGAGTCTTTTGGGTTTTCTACGTAGAATATCATGTCTGCAAATAAGTTTGACTACTTCCTTGCTGATTTGCATGCCCTTTCTTTGTGTTTTCTGATTTCTGAGGCTAAGACTTTCAGGACCATGTCAAATAGTAACGGTGGGTGGGCCTCTTTGTCTTGCTCCTGACCATAGGGGAAAGGTTCTGTTTTTCCCCTCGTTGAAGATCTTAGCTGTGGATTTTAAGTATATGGCCTTTAAGATATTGAGGTACATTCCATCTATCCCTACTTTGTTGAGGGTTTTTATCAATAACAGATGCTGTATTGTCAACTGCTTTTTCTGCATCTTTTAAGAGGATCATCTGGTTTTTATCCTTTCTTTCATTAACATGGTGTATCATGTTGACTTGTGAATATTGAACCAGCCTCGAAGCCCAGGAATAAATCTCCCTTGACCATGCTGAATAATTCTTTTAATGTACTGTTGAGTTCGATTTGCTATTATCTAGTTGAGAATTTTTGCAACCATATTCATTAGGGATATCGGTCTTTTATTCTTTATAGTGGGGTCGTCATCTGGTTTTGGAATCAAGCTAATGCTGGCTTTGTAGAATGAGTTTGGAAGTGTTCCTTAAATAGTTGGCATTATGAAAGAGGCATGCACTTCTATGAGTGTCCCAAAGTAAAAGAAGCTGTGGTATAGATGAATATACCTAATAGGTGCACTCCATGGCTTGAGGTAAAATCTGTGCAGGAGAAGCCTCTAGTTGGCAATGGCTAACCTTGTTCTACCCTCAGGAACTCTGGGGCCCCAGCTGTCTAGTTTTGGATGGGAGCTACATGAGGGGTTGGAGGGCAAGGCCTTTAAAGGGTCTGCTTGCTCCTGCTGTCACCAGGAAGAAGTTATGTGATCATTGGTAAAATTGGCAAGGAGTTTCATCCTTCCACTTTCTTGATGACTGGCATTTCATTCTGCTTTCTGGAAAAGTCGTGAGGAGGGGTGACATGGAGAATACCACATAGATCTAATTCTCTCACGAAGTTATCAGTTTCAGAAGTATCTGAGATAACTGAATGCTTTCCAGTTCAGATTGTAAAGTTTCTAGAAAGAGGTCTGCAGCTAACTGAATTCCTTTGTTATCTAAAGTTGCTGGACCATCCCTTGAGTCTGTCTGGTCAGTGAATTCCAGATTAGATACTGTGCCTTGCCCAGCATTGCCTCCTGGGCATGTGTTTAGGCTGATGACTTTAGGGTTTTAAAAGGCCTTACAAACACTTTTGGTGGGTGACTGTATGTATCTTGTTGAACTTTCATGCAAATTAGTCCAAATGCTCTATCTCTATTAGGTCTTATAACTGAATAGTAGAAAATGTGAAAAAGATCTTAGTTCAAATGAAGGGATATTTCTAGAGACCTCAATAAAGAGAAGGCAAACTGTAGAGCAATTCTAAGGGACTATAGTCAATAGAAATTTTTAGATGTAACACTCCTATAATGGGACATCTCAAAGACGTAGTAAACAAAAGCTATAACTTCACTAGATTGTTTTCCTCTCACAATTACTAACATGAAACTTTATAAGTAGGAATTTCTAATATCAGATTCAAATATTCTCACTGGGGCTTATCTCCCCACTTCCTCTATAACTTAGATCACAAGTAAACTTGCCATTGCTGTTTAGTTGGTAAGACACTACAAATTTTGCTTATGGCCTTTAAGATACCTGTGGCAGGAGGAGACGCCAAACATTACTGAGAAGCACGGGTAAGTGTGATAGAACCAAAGAAATGTGTTCTCAGTCAACTTCAGAAAGTGGTTTTTGGAGGCAAACTATGGTCAGTCACATGAAGCGTTGGTGATAGGTGAGATATTAAGGAATAGAAATAACTGGTTTTAGTGCTGAACAGTTTGGGGTGAAGGGAAGAGACTTAGGGAGTTTAGGAGAAAAGAGGTGTCATCAGTTTCAAAGAAAATAAAATGAAAACTAGGCATGGTGTCCTAGACTCTCCTGTAGTATTATAAAGGTGAACAAACAGGTTGGAGCTAGAGGGAGGGTTGGGCTTGAGGAGGTGGGACCACAGTTCTGTGCTGGTCATCACTCCTGCATGGAGTCAGTAGGTGACCCTGCCTGAAACTGTGATCCTAGAGTAACAGGCTGGAGTCCCCTCAACGTTTCAGATCTACCCTCCCTGGAAGTAGGGAGGCCACCCTCATACTCAGCTGGGCAATACTATAAACTTTCTACCAAGTCATTCACTTAGTGGGAGTACAATTGGGATAAGAGCTCTTATGGTTCTAGGCCTCAGGGTCCTACCACTGTCAACTCTCAGAGGTGAGCAATGAGAAGAATCTGCATGGATAAAATCCACTTTTCTCAGATACTTAATTATGTACTTCAGAAAACGTAGGAGGCCATACAAATAATTGTATGAATTGTTATTCTGGTAACCTCTTATCTTTCCTCTGCTAAAAGCTCCATTTGGTCCACAGCTTGAGAGAAGCCTCCAGGGTAGTTAAAAAGCTGCGTAGTAGTTGGGATGTCTGAGTGGCTTAGTAGGTTAAGCATCTGACTCTTAATTTTGGCTCTAGGTCATGATCTTGTTTGTGAGATCAAGCCCTGCATCGGGCTCACAGCATGCTTGGGATTCTCTCTGGTGCTCCCCCCTCATTTCATTAATGTGTATTTGTGTTCTCTCTCTCTCTCTCTCTCTCTCTCTCTCTCTCTCTCTCAAAACTTTAAAAATCTGCCTAGTAGTTACAGGGAGGGGTTTAGACAGCAGCTCTGACATGGGGGGTGGAGTGCCAGAGACGCCCCTCAAAGGCCACTGGGTTTACAAGGCTCCTGGTCATGCTTGAAGATAAGCTTTTTAACAAGAGAAACCCAGGATTGCACATCTTTGAGTTTCATCTCCTTAAGTAGGAAGTAACTCCCTAGGGGGTCTGGATGAGTAGAACCCACACATACAGATCCAAAGTGACCTTATTCTGGTTCTTCTCCAGGACCATGGCAACTTTCATGGTGTCTAGGGTTTAACCCTGCTCATCTTGGGATGGCTTCTGCAGGTCTAGGCAGAGTGTTTGGCCACCACGTTGCTTTTGCATCTTCAAGAGACCCTCAGAACCTTTGTACTTTTCCTTGACCAACTCATGAGAGAAGTGGCCCACACCCTCTGAGCCCTGCCCTTGTGGTTGGAACAGAAGCCCATAGAGAGTGGGTTAGGAGGCTGGCAGGTGCAGGTTGACTGGGTATTTGATGGGGACTTCTACCTTGGTGGACTAATTCTGACCATCCTGGCTGACGGATAAGAAGCAAAGTTCAAAACCATATTGGCTGGTTTCAGAGGCCAAGGATGGCTGAGAAAATTGTTCTTATTGCAACTAGAAAATAGGTTGGAGGGTGGCTAGAGAGTGAAAAAAGGGGTGTCTCTGGGTCTATTCCCAAACACTGCTGAAGTAGGACGCAGGTCCATGGGACTACTGGGCACACTTCAGTAACATTGTTAACTGAATATTCCTCAAAATCAAGTTGCTTCGTAGAGCCACAGGATGCAGCCTCCTGAATGTCTCCTGAGGGAGACCTGAGCACAAAACTGTCTTTCATTCACAAATAACACGAAGCCTTGGTCTTCTACTTAAGCAGGTCTGGAATGCTCTACCATGGGGTTTACCATTGTTCAGAGACCAGGCTGGGGCAACAGAACCAGAAGAGCCTCTTAGGCTACTCTAGACCCTAGACATGAGTATGCCATTAAGTCCTTAGAGTTGAGCATAGAGGAAGGGCTCCTGCTGCTGAGGCCTATGTATAGCCTTTGTGGTAGGCATCATGGTCTGCCTAGATCCTTGAACAGTTGAAGACATTTTGCCTTCACTTTTGGAATGGTAGTTGGCAAACCAGCCTCAGACATTAACCCTCTATTGTGCTTACCTTGAGTGCCATCCCCTCTCCTACCCCTGGGCACTGTGCCTGACCCACATCTAGCCCCAATCACTGTGGAAGTAGGATAACCTGGCCCTGCCATTGTAACTTGCAATGACCCTGAAAGGCCATCCCAGCTTTAGCATGTCCTATGGATGAGTCTTAATGAGACTGCACTGCAGTTCAACTTTACCCTCTGCTGATCTGGCTTCCTTTCCTCCCCAGGTGGTAATGCCAAGAGCATTCTCTAATACGTTTCCCGCATTTATCTCCATCTTCTTCCTAGAGAACCTACCCTGTGACAGCCCTCATTCCTGTATTCATGGTCCCCTGTGAGCAAGCATGGGCTGGCTTGAGAGAGATTGGCTAATATCCTCCATCTTGCTTGTTTCAGGTCTCCACTTACAAAAATAGATGTTGTCTTCTCTCTTTGTGAAGTGGGGACAAACTGCCTGACAGTCTTCCCCTGGGAAGGCTTTCCATTTCCCACTCCCTTTCAAATCATCCATTGAATGCAGTCATAACCCAGGTTTGCATGTTTCCTCCTCAGTTAATACCCCAAGAATCCATAGGTGGTTTGAGAGAAGGCTGGCAACTTAATGGGAGAGGGAAAGGTTACTAGGAGAGTCTGAACTACCTGTTAATGCAATACACTGTACCTTTTGGAGTTAGTCATATGTAGTGTTTAATGGCATATTTGTTTTTATGGTGTCAAATTGTGGTGCTTGCCTAACTCTGAACTGAGACATCTATGAAGTGGGTTTTATCTGACATATTAAATCTTAGGGTAATGTGGTATCCCATGGTCAAGCTTTGGTTTCTAATAGAGCCACACAGCAATCCAGCAGTTCTTCAAGAGAAAAGGCATTGCCTTGCTTCAGAACCCTATGCATTTAAAAAAAAATTTTTTTTAATGTTTTATTTCTAGGAGAGAGAGACAGCGTGAGCAGGGGAGGGTCAGGGAGAGAGGGAGTCAGACTGAAACAGGCTCCAGGCTCTGAGCTGGCAGTCAGCACAGAGCCCGACGCGGGACTCGAACCCACGAACCGCGAGATCATGACCTAAGCGAAAGTCGGACGCTTAACCAACTAAGTCACCCAGGCACCCCTGCATTTTTTTTTAATTTTTTTTTTTATGATTTATTTCTAGGAGAGAGAGAGAGACAGCATGAGCAGGGGAGGGTCAGAGAGAGGGATTCACAGACTGAAACAGGCTCCAGGCTCTGAGCTGGCAGTCAGCACAGAGCCCGACGCGGGGCTCGAACCCGCAAACCGCGAGATCATGACCTAAGCGAAAGTCGGACGCTTAACCGACTAAGCCACCCTGGCGCCCCACTGCATTTTTTTTTAATCACTTGGACTGTCTGAGGCCCCATATAACATCTGTTCACCATTGGAAGCCCAGGACTTGAGTGCTGTGCTATAAGGCCCAGTGACAGGGCATCTTAACACCTGCTGCAGAGTGTACTCTTGTCTTGGCTCTACTTACTTGACAGCTTGTAGATAACCGAGGAAATGAGTCTGAGCAGTACTCGTATAGTTTGTTTCCAAAGCCTGAAAAGATGTACCAAGAATTGGATCACCTGTTTCTTGGTGGATGGAGGAAGGTCTAGTAATTTGCCCTTCACTTAAGAGGGAGTGATCTGATCTGCTCAGACAATTGATGTGTCAAGCCTGGACTTCCATGAAGTGGTTATCTCCATCCTCTGGTACTGATACTTATTGCCAAGTCCTCTAAGATGCTTGCATCTTTGTGTTTATCTCCTACAAATGCCATTAATAGCATACAGCAGTGTGGTGGCAGGTGGGACACCAAGACAAGATACTTATGGACTTAATGCCATGGAGAAAGACAGCTGGCATAACTATGGACTTAGTAAAAGTGTGCTGTTCATGCCAATAAAGATAACTGCAGCAAGAGTGTTGCTGAAACTGGTCTTGCAAGTCTGACTTTATCTTCTATTTTGCTGTCGGGATTGTATCACATGAGGTTAAGGCTCAGGAGGATTGTGTTTCTCAAGAATCAACTTCTTGGTGTTTTTCACTTGGACTTTTTCTGTGTATTTTATTTCCTAAGGTTTGGCCATGGAATGTTCCCTCCCTTGGTAACAAGGACTAGTTACAATAATCTGGTATAAATATCAATTCTGTGAAGTCCTAACCAATATTAGGTCATCTGTAGGTTTCCTCCTTTATTGTGTTAAGAAAACTTAAATTTTGTTAAGGTAGGCCTTGTTTTAAGTTAAGGCAATGCTGCCTTAACTCTAGGCGTGATGTTGTGCAGCAGATCTCTAGAGCTCATTCCTCTTTTATAATCGAAACTTGACACTGGGTAAAGAACTCTATGGTCTTTGCTAGTAGTTTCTTGGTACTTCTCATAAAATAGGATCTGAGGGGATCTGGGAGAAGCCCCTCATTGTCCACTGCAAACTAGAGTTCGTTGCCAAATTCATGGATACTTCAGGAGGAGCAGGCAGCTTTAGAGTGGGAGGTCCTGTTAACCCTACTTTTGAATAGATAGTATCTGCCTGGGGCTCACAGACTCCCTGGAGTCATGAATGTATGTGGGCTTCTGAACAGTGTTCTGCTTGAGAATCTGAATGCTGATGTCAAATTGCTTATTTCCAGAGGTCCTTGACACACTATAGAAACTGAGAAATGATTTTTATGCATCTCAAAATAGTGGAACGTTTCTCTAAGAAGCCAGTAGAGAAGCTAGGTCTGTGGTTTCTAGTACTCATGTGCTTTAGTTTCAAAAGGATTCCATAGCACTGTAGTGGTCTCTGACACCTTTTATTTATTTTTAAATATAATTTATTGTCAATTGCCTAACACACGGTGTGTACAATGTGCTCTTGGTTTTTGGGGGTAGATTCCTGTGGTTCATCACTTACAACACTCAGGGCTCATCCCAACAAGTGCCCTCCTCAATGCCCATCACCCATTTCCCCCTCACCTCCCCCATCAACCCACAGTTCTCTATATTTGAGTCTCTTATGGTTTGCTCCCCCATAACTATTCTTCCCCTTCCTCTCCCCCATGATCATCTTAAGTTTCTCAAGATCCACATATGAATGAAAACACATGATCTCTGACTTATTTTACTCAGCATAATACCTTCCAGTTCCATCCACTTTGCTGCAAATGGCATGATTTGATGATTCTTGCCAAGTAGTATTCCTTTGTATATATAAACCACATCTTTATCCATTTTTCAGTTGATGGACATTGAGGTTCTTTCCATAATTTAGCTATTGTTGAAAACGCTGCTATAAACATCGGGGTACATGTTCTGCCACCTTTTAAAATGTTTACAGTATTTATTTGAACTGATCTGGGTATCATGTCAACTTTATAATGGGAACTTAAGCTTCCCAGCTGCTCTAGAAATTACCCTTTACTAAGACCTATCTGTACATCCTGAAACACTGTCCTCCTCCAAACCTGAGGTTTTATTACCTCAGCAGATGACCGATGCCATGGGGGAAGCAGTAGCACTCTGTCTGGGGAACTCCGATAGGGATTACTGTGAGTACACACTGTTTTGCAAGCATGAATTCAGGGATTTCAGCTTACAGGTGTGAGTCAGAACTTGAAGCTCTCAAACATTAAGTGGTTCAGTAGGAGATAATTGGACAGAACTTTTGTCTCTTCATGTACTGGTGATGCTTTCAGCGATGTGGATGTTGAGCAACTTGCAGAACTTTGACCAGGATTAAATTAGGAAGCAAATGGAAAACGAGGCAATCTCCGTATCCTTATGTGTTTCCTCTTTGAATTAACTGTTTTACACAGAAAAAGTTTGTCTCATAACTTTTCTTTTGAGGTCCCAGGAAAATGAATGGCTCCTTGTCTTTGAACGCTTCTGCCTGGTTAGTGCTTTAACTCTGGCATCTAGAGTTTTCTCTGTCTGTCCAAAGAGCCCCTAGGAATGCAGGTCTACAGAAAAAGCTTCTTTCATGGGTCCTGGTTTGACACTGTGCTCTGTTCTGGATGCCTTGGGCCTCCCTTGAGCTCTAAATGAACCACGCAGAAGCTCATGAATGTAAATTTTATGGTCTTGATAGTCAAGATAATCTAGAGGTCCAAGTACACTTTAGAATGGTCAGAGAATGATTTCTCATTGAGCCAGGAAAGCCACCTAGCACTGAAATCCCCTTAAACACTGGCCACCCAAAACTTCAGCTTTAAGTCTTCTTTAAGGCAGAGTAGGTATCTGTGACATGAACCCAAGATATTATATGGGGAAAAATACCTGGTACATATTGGAAGAACTCTGGTTCTAAACCATGATGCTGGTTAGAGGGGAAAAGGAGTATGAAAGTTCTCCCCCTTGCTTAAATACAGCCTTGGTCATGAGCATTCATGGTGGGTGGATGCCTGATAACAATGATTGAGGTGGGGGTGGGAGCCACAGAAAAGCCTCCTCAGCTCCCTGCAGCATGTTCTGCCTTTGAACAGACCACATCTATCCACCTGCTTTCATGAGGCATAATTTCTTACAATAATGGGGCCTTCTGAGGGTATGCACATCCTATTACTAGAGTGACTTTCGAAATATCGAGAGGTTATAAACATTGCTATAAAGTACTAGCCTGGCCTCCCCACTAAAAGCTGAGCTTTGACCCCCTCCTCCCCCCAAAGTCTTCACAGGCAGTTCCTAGTGACAGGAATGGAGAGTCTGAGGAAACTGAAATGGGGAGAGGAGCCGATATGGGTATATACTGAGCTTGGTTGCTGAGAGAGTGGGACTTCTTGGAACCTTCCAGAAGCATCTAGAATGCTTGTTTTCCTCTGAAGCTCAATGGGAAGAAGTGTATATCTATTGCCGCCTTTTTTCATTGGATGAAAGAGAATGCTAATATCCCCTGATTTTTCTAGGTCATGCATGTCTGGCTGAAGAGCAGGCTCTTCTCAGCATCCCACACTGCACTGTCTAGGAAGCCCTGGGCAGAAAGAATATGCTCAGCATAGGCTCAAAAAGATGTCAGCACTGAGTCAAAGCAAGCAGAATGGCTGAGGTATGGGCAACCAGATGAAGGGTGTGTCCCAGGGTTCATATGAGGAAAAAAATAGGCAACTAGGCCTATAAGGTACTGGTTTTTCTTATTTGAAGCTGGGAGCCATAGTAAAGACTTCACTCCTTAGCATCTCCGTTAGCCTGGAGTAAGTACTCTGACCCTGTCTGGGATAGTCTGTGTACTGTAGATCTCCTAGCGGATGGACCTACAAAAGTTTGTGCTTGGTACCAAGAGGAGCTCAAGTGTCTGACTATAAGATCTTGGTGTTTGGAGAATGGTCACAGTGTGAGAGGAGTAGCCAGAATGGGTAACCATATCCCTATCACTCAGGTCTGGATGAGTCCCTAAAGTCCCAATAAAACTTCTTGGACTATCTTATATAGCCTGGCTGGCTAGTGCTGCTTGGACCATAGGTTACTCTGTGATTAAAATTTGAACCGGTTTCTGTCCAGATGATCAGCTCAGAATATGTATTCTTTAACTTCTTGGACTTGAGGATAAGATGGTCAGAAGATCTTGAGGATAAGGTTTGGTGAACAGTATCAAACCAGTACTTACTTGAACATAAGGTAGATGAACCTCACTTGAGGTGCACTCTAGTGTTGCATATCTGCTTGGATAAATCCCCCTCCCTACAAAGTAAAGCATATTAGTTAAAAAAAAAAAAAAACCCAAAAACAAGCAAACAAACAAAAAAACCTACCCAAAAGGACTAAATCCTTGATAAGAAATGTATTTTAAAGTAAGTGATACAAAAAATGCAGAGGGAGACTCATGTATCTTGTGATTGTTCTGCCTCCTAGTCTCTGGTTTCTGATGAGAAATGGGATGTCAAGCTTCTTGAGGATCCCTTGTATATCATGGGTCATCGCTCTGCTTTCAGGATTTGGTCTTTCAACAGACTGATGTTTAGCTCTGGGTCCCTTTTAAGTTTATTCTACTCGAAGTTCATTGAGTGATTTGGATGTGTTGATAAATGTTAGCAACCAAATTGGGGGAAGTTTATAGCCATTTCTTTAAATATTTCCTTTTCTGGCCTCTCCTGGGATTAGCATTATATACATGCTGGTATGTTTGGTGTCCCGAAAGTATCTGAGGCTCTGCTCACTTTTTCTTATCCTCAGACTACAATCTCAACACCTATCTTTGTGTTTATTGATTTCTTCCATCAACTCATATTTGCTATTGAGCCTTTAGGTGAATTCATGGTACTTTTCAACTCTAGAATTTCCATATTCTTTTAAAAAGCTTCTGTAGAGGGGCACCTGGGTGGCTCAGTTGGTTAAGCGTCCACCTTCAGCTCAGGTGGTGATGTTATGGTTCATGGGTTCCAGCCCCAGTCGGGCTCTGTGCTGACAGCTTAGAGCCTAGAGCCTGCTTTGGATTCTGTGTCTCCCTCTCTCACTGCCCCTTCCTCTCGCTCGCTCTCTCTCTCTCTCTCTCAAAAATACTTAAAACAAAACAAAACTTCCGTTGATCTACCTGATCAGATGCAGTTTCTCCTACTTTTGAAATGATTTCCTTCCAGTTTAATATAGTAAGAATATCTGGGCTTTCTCAGGGATGGTATCTACTGAAATTTTTTTTCCTGTATGGGCCTGTTTCTTTGTATGCCTTAACTTTGTTAACCTGGATATTTTATTTTTAATTTTTTAAATGTTTTATTTCTAGGAGAGAGAGAGAGAGAGAGACAGCATGAGCAGGGGAGGGTCAGAGAGAGAGGGAGTCACAGACTCTGAAACAAGCTCCAGGCTCTGAGCTGGCAGTCGGCACAGAGCCCGACGCGGGGCTCAAACCCACAAACCGCGAGATCATGACCTAAGCGAAAGTGCTTAACCGACTAAGCCACCCAGGCGCCCCTAACCTGGATATTTTAAAGGATTGGCAACTATGGGAAATCAAACTCTTCTACCCCTACTATTTAGTGACTTTTCTAATCGAGGTCTTATGTTCAGATCATGAACTTTCTGCTCAGTTAACTTTTTTTTTAGAGAAACTTGATATCTTCATTTTTTTTTTTTACAAATAGTTTATTGTCAAATTGGTTTCCATATAACACCCAGTGCTCATCCTCACAAGTGCCCTCCTCCATGCCATCACCTCCCTCTCCCCCCTACACCCATCAGTCCTCAGTTTGTTCTCAGCATTCAAGAGTCTCTCATGGTTTGCCTCCCTCCCTCTCCCCTACTATTTCCCCCCTTCTTCTCCCCCACGGTCCTCCGTTAAGTTCCTCCTAATCCTCCTATACATGCAAACATATGGTATTTGTCCTTCTCTGCCTGACTTATTTCACTCAGCATAACACCCTCGAGTTCCATCCATGTTGCTACACATGGCCAGGTTTCATTCTTTATCGTTGCCATGTAGTATTCCATTATATAGATAAACCACATCTTCTTGATCCACTTGTCAGTTGATGGACACTTAGGCTCTTTCCATGTTTTGGCTATTGTTGAGAGTGTTGTCTGCTCAGTTATCTTAATCACCTAAAGATTGGTCAACTTTTCTTTAAATGCTTTGGACCAGTAAGTTCTTCAGTTGTGGATGAGTTATGTGTGTTGGGGTACACCTTTAAGTACATGACAATTATAATTCTGTCTTAGCCTTTATTTTGCACTGCAAGAGCCTCAAGTTTAGCAAGGAGAGGATTAGGGCTTTCTCAAGTCTTTCCTGAGTGTGTGCAAGGACCTGCATATATATATGTGGCCTTTTAAAATACCAGAAGTATGTTGGAGGCTTTCAAAGTCCTCTGAGCATCTAAAGCTAGTGTTTTAAGTTTTTGATTATTTGGTCCATCTGGTAATGTGTCTTCAGAAGTGTTACTGTTTTTTTTGTTTTTGTTTTTGTTTTTGTTTTTGTTTTGACAAGCACAGAGGATAGGGCTGTTTCTAATGAGCCAACTTTAAGGTCAACTAAAGACTGTCTTTGAGAATAGGACTCTTACCTGGAAAGTGCCAGATATCTTAAATAGTTCCTAGTTTCTGGGGCCAGGAATTTTGATGAAGATCCGATTTGCCCCCTGGAGTGGCTGATATGCTGTTTTCTACAGCTACCATGGTTGTAAGGTGCTAGTTTTTAAGTTGACTGCAGAGCTGGGGAGAAGATTGGAATAATTGGAATAGGACCAGTTAAAATGCCACAAGGCTTACTGTTAAGAATTCAAGAAAAAAAAGCCACACTTAATACTCCTTAGATTTTTTGCAAGCATCTAATTTCCAGAGTATTGGAAAAGTTACATGTGAACATTAAGGTTTTTTCTGTTTTGTTTTTTGGTCAAGTTCTCCCTGCTTTTGTGTAGAGATATTTGGAGATCATTTCCATGCCATTCTGGAAGTGCTTCTTCCTTTGTGCTGGCATTACAGGGGGAAATTCTTCCAAAGCTATTCTGCTTTGACTTCAAACCCCAGGTCAGTGTGTGTGACACACATCATGAGACCACTGGATACAGCATAGGTTGGTGTTTCAACCTGCCTATCTGACATTCTTATCTTTGTCTCATTAAGTGTTCTTTTTCATCCCAGAATACTTGGGATGGTCAACATGTTTCTCATCAGAGTTTACTAAGAGGTTAGCACTCCAGTTTACCCCCAGATGTTGTCACTGGATGTTGATCACATGGGGAATATTGATTGATGTCCTGGAGCACACTCCTTCTCTGGGCTCCCACACACTTGCTTTCAGACCTGAGGGGGCTGTAATGTCTCAAGGTGGTACTTTAAATTTACATGGAGAAAGCAAAGGACTGAATGCAGAAAGTTGAACTAGGTGTCCCATACAACTTTCTATGGGTGCTTTGGGCAGAAAGAGTTGCCTCAGTCTAGGGACAGTGTTTGAAATGGCCAATTTCAGCCCTTCCTCTGAGAAGATGGAGTCCAAGAGACATGGAGCAGAGTTATGAAACAATTCCAGTCACTGTAGTATCCTTGATCTAGGCTTAACTACAGTGAGACAAAATTGTGAGCCAGGATCACTTCCACTGAGATGTCACCAGTAGATCTATAGATCCTTTGTGTCCTCAGGGATAAGACCATTGTATGTCTAGGGTATCCTGTGTCCTGCCTGTTACAGGAATCCGATTTATTCAGCCTGGATGGTCTATAATGCCCAGTCATTATAGAACAATGCCAAACTTGCTGGGTTCTCCTTCCAGGAAAAGGATGGGCTCAGTGTCTGCTGGAGTAAGGCTCTCCATAACTTCATAGCCAAATCCACAGATCCATCCTTTTCTCCTGGTGGCATTTCATGTAGCCTATAAAGAGGCTCTTGAGACTAAGTATCCTATTTATCATTGCCTCCATTTCTGCTTCCCAGCAATGCCTGTCAGAAAGCAATGTCTCATAACTCTGATAATGGGAGATTATCTTTACTTTCATTGGATTCTAAGGAGTGTTTGACTCCAGTTTCCTGTTTAAATCTAGTTGAATATGCATTGATCAGAGATGTATACTTTCACAGTCTCTTATTTAAGGTAGATCTTGAGCATTTTATAGGTGTGTGGGTGTTAGTGTGTGGTTAAGAGTTTAATTCTTCTGACCTTCTACCTCCAGCTCCATTGAGCTTGGTCCATTGGACTCTTCTGCCTCAGCATGAGAGCAGTTTGTGTGTTCTTGCCAGGAATCCCACACCTCAGCGCATAGAAGATGACCTTTTGGGGGGCATGGAATATGGGGCTGTGATGCTGGGCTGAACATGGAGTCTCACCTGATATACATAGTTCTCTGTCAGATGTTGACATCTCCCCTGGTGGGCTTAAAACTTCTTTTATGGACATAAGAATTGCCAATCTCATCCAATGTATAAGGAGTTTATACAGAATTGAGCTTTGCCAAAGTACAGAGCCTTGACTGAGTCTCTTTCAGTGCATTTTACCTTAAGTCTAAAGACCTCCTCTTGCATATAGTGAATAGGGAAATGTTTGGGTTTCCACATAGCTTGTAGGGGGGATATTGAGTTGTCAGTTTCAGGTTCTACTTATTTTTCTTAGCCTGTAGTATGGGCTGTGTGCAGAGAAATAATGGGTAAGCATCAGGTGGTCAGCACCAATGAGAGCACCCTCACACCCTCAATAGCCCTGTGAGAACCAGAAATAAACCACCCAGGGAAGAATTGCATGATGACCAGTACTGTCAAAGAAGGTTCCTGAGTCTTGCTTCACCTGCTAGAACAGCAGGCAGCAACTCAAGGTGAAGAGCTTAAATCTGCCCCATCAAGGGGCGCCTGGGTGGCTTAGTCGGTTAAGCGTCCGACTTTCCGACTTTCGCTTAGGTCATGATCTCGCGGTTTGTGGGTTCAAGCCCCGCGTCGGGCTCTGTGCTGACTGCCAGCTCGGAGCCTGGAGCCTGTTTCAGTCTGTGACTCCCTCTCTCTCTGACCCTCCCCTGCTCACGCTGTCTCTCTCTCCTAAAATAAAACAAAAAAAAAAAAAATCTGCCCCATCAAAAAATATTATTCCCTGAGATTTTTTCCTATTTCTGGTGTGAATCATTTCTAGATGATTCTGTAGAGGCTGTAATGGTCAGTAGCCTCTTAAAATGAGCAAGCAATGATCTGTTTAGTTAAGATACTCTGGCTTCAACATCATGCTACATTTAAAAGTCACATCAGTCCTATGGGTTCACTAACCCATGGCAACACAGTTGGAATCCTACAAGGGGTGGGTGAATCCTTGAAGCCATATAGCTGATGGAGCATGCTGTGGGATCCTGACATAGTCACTGCCCAGTTCCTAGTGAACAGCTGTGCAGTAAAGTGCTTTGAGTTGAGCATTTTCATTAAGTCGGTGCACACGTGCAGGGTAATTTCTTAGCGTGGATCTGGAAAACTTCTTGGCAGCCTGGTTCCAGAGTCAACTGAAGTCTACTTGGCATCGGCTGCCTGCACTGCCCTCTTCTCCCCACCCATCCTATGACTTTCCATCAGGACTGGGGAAGTGGATGTACATGGAGAGACATGAAACCATAACACTTCTATGATTAGAAAAGAACTGTGTGTCATTTTTAAGCAAGCCTGATCTATGACCCCAATTCTCATGTGATTCCTTAGACTAATGAGCAGAACATACCCTCATCACAGGTTACCTTGTGAGAAGCAGGTTGTTTCTTGAAGTAACCAATGTAACTCTAACAGTTTCTCAGGTCCTGGGTAGGTACTGCAATTGGAAATTCACCCAGAGGGGGTGAAGGCTTGAAGGCAGGGAGCACAGAGTAGAAGCTCCTGCCTTTCTTTCTGATACATTTGGAGACATCTGAAACTTCAAGGAAGCCTGGGGATAGTGCTGATGGTGGTCAACACCAGCATCTTCTCTAGGTATGAAGGCCCAGTGTTCCAAAGAGTAGCATTCTGAGTGAATCCTTAGTATCTTGGTGTTGGAACCCCATGCCTGCCAGGCCAATGGGGCAAAATGTGACCTAGCACTGATTTCTGTGCTAACAGCTGCTGGTTTTAAGCATTCCAGGGCTTCCACGTTTCATGTTGTGCTTGATGAGATTTCTTTGAGGTTAGAGAAAGACTCCAGCTGTTTGTCAGAGCATAGTGATCCACAGCTCCTGCGAAGTAGGGACCTTGCCATCCACTGTGAAATACAAGGCCTTTTGTATATCTTTGCCTCTTTGGGGAAGAAAGGGAGAATGAGACCAGTAGTCTTAGGCAATTCATTTGGTTACCGGGGGAAGAGTGCCTGTTAGAGAAATTGGTCTTTTGTATTCTTTAGAAAAACTTGCACGTAATTGGTGCATTTCTAGCTGAAATAGTCATAGAACCCTATAAGGAAATAAATTGGGACCAGAGATTTGGGAAGGTTTTTAGTTGTGTGTTTAGTTCCTCATGTAGAAATCTTGGATATCTAATGTTTATAGTAAGTTTTAATAGTTTGGGTCAAGGTATTTACACCTGCATGTTTGAACTGAGCTCCATGAACTCCTCTAGGTTGGGTTGTTAGGAGGTATGTTGCTATTTTTATTGCCTTGATTTTTTTTTTTCATCAGTGCTGCCAAGAAAAAGATGGTTAACAGGTCTATTTGAAATAAACTGGAGTTAGTATGGATTCCCTTGAATATAGACCCTGAAATAAGAATCTTGGACAGGAACTAGATTAACTTATTATGTTTGTGTAACAAACGACCACCAAGTTAGGGGCATAAGTGAAGTCAAATTTATCTTAGAGTTTGGAGATAAAAAAAACTGAAATGGGTCTCAGAAAATGTGTGGGCCAAGGTGACATTAGAGGGCCATTCCCTGTCCTGTCCACCTTACAGAAGCCTTCAGAAGTCTTTGGTTGTGGCCTCTTTTAGCTTCAAATTCTGGACCTGTGCATATGAACCTCTGACCTTTTTGTTTTTGTGGCTATGTTGGGCCATGTGCATAATCCAGGAAAATTTCCTTGATTTAGGGTCAGTTGATTAGCAACCTTCATTCCTTCTGCCTTAATTCCTTTTGTCATGTAATCTGACATATCTACAGGTTCAGAAGATTAGGATGTCAGCATTTTGAGGGGATGATATGGGTCTACTTGATAGTAGTTTATTTGTGTAGTGATCCCAGGAGGTGATCTAGAGGTGAACCTGTGGGAAGTTGAAGGGAGTTACCCACTGAAGTGGGTAGTATTAAGCTGGTCACCTATACAGGCAACTGGAGCTCATGGTCCTAGTTGGGACCTTCTGAAGCTCTATGTAGAATGCATCTGATAACTTCCCTAATAGGGTCAAGAGTATGGTTTTTTACCACTATATTGACTATGTTTTTGCAACTAGTCCTTGAGCCATCCATCCATTTCCTTCCACCGCTGAGTTGTGGTTTTGCATGAAAGCAAGGGCACGAAGATGATCAGAGTGTGGCATTGGGCCAGCCATCACTTGTAGTAGAATGCCAACCTCCTGCATTTCCCTTTGGGCAGAGGAGGGACTGGTGCAGTGTTCATTACAGCAAAGTGTTCCCTATACTATCTTTCGGTGATGGGGGGTTCCTTCCTCTTCTGGGAAGAGGTTCTTTACATTCTCTTAGATCCCATACAGCCTTGTCTCCTCTGCCTCCCACAATGCCTGCCTGTGTTAAGTATCTTAGGATGCCAAAAAATGAACAGAGTTTCATTATACTCAAAAGATGACTGGTCTTTGGGATTCATTCTCTTCCACAATAAAAAATGGAATACCAGTAAAACCTTGGAAACATGCTTATAATCCAAAGCACTTGTATATCAAAGAGAATTTCCCCATAGGAAATAACTGATTTATTCAATGCCCCCCCAATCCTACAAAAAAGATTACAATAATATAAGAAAGAAAATAGAAAATATAAATAAAAAGAAATTAACCTGCACTTTTGAAAACCTTTTGTGGCTGGTGTGCGGGAGACTAGAGGGAGGGTTATTGTGAAAGACCACTTTCACCATCACTAATGGAATCACTGCTATCCATTGGCTCAGGGGAATCTTTTTCTGTATGATTGCACGGATGTTGACTAAAGTCTTAATAAACTCTCATCATATATTGTACTTAATGTATCTGACAATGAGGCAGCAGAAGAAAGGGTCTACATCTGTAGGCAACCTGACCTAGAATGAAGCAAGGCATTCCCAAGCTTACTCTTGTACGTGAAAGCAAAGGACTGTCCGTAAATGCTTTGAAGTGACAAAAAATAAGCTAATGCCGGTTGTGGGCACCTTCCAACATTCTTAAAAAATCAGTTTCTGTCAAACACTGCAATCTGAGACAGAGCATATGAGCATGGGTGTTGATCACCCACAATCAGAAGATCCGTTGGCTCAATTTATGATCATGTGATCAGCATCACTACTACTCCTATTGCAAGACATGGCTAATTTATCAAGTTAAAATTAGAAATGTTTGCTCCTCACATGCACCCCAATGTTCATAGCAGCACTCTCCACAATAGCTAAAACATGGAAAGAGCCTAAGTGTCCATCAACAGACGAATGGATCAAGAAGATGTGGTTTATCTATACCATGGAATACTACATGGCAATGAGAAACAATGAAATCTGGCCATGTGTAGCAACATGGATGGACCTTGAGGGTGTTATGCTGAGCGAAATAAGTCAGGCAGAGAAGGACAAATACCATATGTTTGCACGTATAGGAGGATTAGGAGGAACTTGACGGAGGACCAAGGGGGAGAAGAAGGGCGGAAATGGTGGGGGAAAGGGAGAGAGGCAAACCATGAGAGACTCTTGAATGCTGACAAAAACTGAGGACTGATGGATGTGGGGGGGAGGGGGGGATGGGCATGAAGGAGGGCACTTTGGGGATGAGCACTGAGTGTTATGTAGAAACTAATTTGACAATAAACTATTTGTAAAAAAAAAAAAAAAAATGTTTGCTCCTCTTGCGGGACACTCAACAGAACAAATTACTTGCAATCCAACGTTTTACTGTATATTGTTTAAGGATATAAAGCTAAATCTACCTCATCTCAGATCTTCATTACAGGTCATGATTGTTCTAAGATAAATACTGTAAAAGAATTCAACTGATTTCTTAGCATATAATAGAGATCAAGTTTAGATTTAGATATTCATGTGAATATGGTAATATGTCAACTATTGCATTTCATTGCTATACACCTCTGTATTAGGGTGAAATGTGATCAATTTTTGTTTCTAAGAAAGGTCTAGATCTCATTTGAATTTGAATAATTGATGCTGTTTATTTTACAAGCATTCTCTCCTCAGATATTCTACCTTAGCTCCCATTAATTTTAGTGAGCCTAGTCTGGTCATGCTACCCCACTTCTCTCACTTAAAACCTCTAAGGTTGTATGGGAAAGGAAAAGTGAATGTGTTGAATCCCTTCTCCTGCTTGCAGTCTCTGGCAGGCCTGGGCTGTGTGCTGGTCTCTAGAGGAAGAGGCTGCCGAGCATATTTGGCTCTGGGTTTGCCCTCGGCTATGAGTCATGTCCCCCCTCCTCCTTCCCATCATCCCAGTTCCGACTTACTGGAAAAAGCCTAGATCCTTCTTTGACCCATGTCTGCCAGAGACTCCTATTCCTTAGAACCCATAAATGGTCATTTTTAAGCCAAAGTACTTAAGATGGCCCAGGTGATATTTCCTACCACATATCTGTTCTTGGGGAGAGAGACCTTTGATTTTTATCCCCAGGGATATCTGTGACCTGGGCAGGATTTAATGTGGGCCTGGGTCGTTCGGTGATCTTTCCCTCTCCTCCTCTCTGACACTTGTGTATCCAGATCTCCCTTTTCAACCCTCTGTGCATTGGACTCTCTTTGAGGGTGGTGATGGCTGAGGTTTAGAGCCCAGCACTGTCCATGCTGTGTACAGGGCTGACCCACTGGTAGATCCTGTCTCTGGCATTTCCCTCTGTTCTGATGATCTTGAATTGGACTCTGGACATGGTTGCCTGGAGGTCTTATATGTATATTCCCTTAGTGGAAACTGACTTTCCTTGCTGGAGTGAGTTGGTTGATGAAGTGAAGGATTTATCCAGTTAGGAAAACTTCCTCCCTCATGTCCTCCTGTGAGGCAGGAACATTGCATATCCTGGCCTCCAGACAAGTCATGTGGCAAGTGTCTACCTTCCTCAAGAGCCACAGGACACCACTTACTTTTTGTGATTGGGTAGGTTCCCTTTGAACTGTCTTCTCTAGGAATGGAGACTTCCATAAGAAATTAATTCATTGGGAAGCCCAGTCCTGTGGTCCTTTTTGATTGATGGTATGTTTTAGAAAGGCTAGTTTTCAAATTTTCCTGATTTTTAAAAAATTTGAGTACAGTTAACAGAATATGACCTTAATTTCAGGTGTCTAACATAGTGATTTGGCTAGTTTATGCATGGTTATGTTCACAAGTGTAGCTACCAATTATTCCCATATATCACTATTATATCATGACCTATATTCTTTATGCTACACCACTTATTCCCATGACTTCTTCCATTCCATAACTGGAAGCCTATATCTTCCACTCCCCTTCACCCATTTAGCCCATCCCCACACCTCTCCCCTCTGGTAACCATCAGTTCTCTATAGGTCTGATTCTGCTATTTCACTTTTAGATTTCACATCTGAGGGAAACTACATGGTATTTGTATTTCTCAGTCTGACTTATTTCACTTACATAATACTTGCTGTACCCATCCTTGTCACAAATGGCACAATCACCTCTTTTTAAAGAACCTAGAATTTTAAATTCCAGCTAATATTAGTTACAAGTGTACAATATATGATTCAGTGCTTCAATATAACCTCCAGTGTTCATCACAAGTGGACTCCTTAATTCTTTTTTATGGCTATGTAATCCATTGTGTATCATTTGTCTATCATTTAAGTTACTTTCATATATTGACTATAATGTTGCAATAGACAAAGGGATGCATATTAAATGAGTGTCTTCATTTTCTTTGGGTAGGTAGATACCCAATAGTGGAATTTTTGGATCATATAGTATTTTTTTTTTTTAAGGAACTTTCATACTGTATTCCACAGTGGCAGTAGCAATTGTCAAGAGTGTATGAGGCTTTCTTTTTCTCCGTATCCTCAACATTTTTCTTTTTCTTAGCCATTCTGACAGGTGTATGGTGATATCTCACTGGTTTTGATTTACATTCCCCTGTTGACCATCTGTATCTTCAGGAAGATGTCTGTTCAGGTCCTTTGCCCATTTATTAGATAATTTCTTATGTTGAGTTGTACACATTCTTTATATATTTTTGATTTTATCAGATCTCACTTGCAAATATCTTCTCCCATTCCCTAGGTTGCCTTTTTATTTTGATGGCTTCTTTCTGCAAAGGCGATTTTGTTTTGTGTTTTGTGTTGTCTCAATAATTTTGCTTTTGTTTCCCTTGCCTGAGGAGACCTATCCAGAAAAATGCTGCAACAGCCCATGTCTGAGAAATCACTGCCTGTGTTCTTTTCTAGAATTTCTGTGGTTTCAGTCCTCATATTTAGGTTTTTTAAACTTCTATATTTTAGCTGGTTAATACACAGTGCACTATTGATCTCAGAAGTAGAATTCAGTGATTAATCACTTGTATACATTACCCAGTGGTCATCACAAGGGCAATCCATTTTCAGCTTATTTTTGTATGACATTAAAAAGTCCAGTTTCATTCTTTTACATGTAGCTGCCTAGTTTTCCCAGCACAATTTATTGAAGTATAAAATTAACATAGTGTTACATTAGCTTCAGGTATACAACATGGAGGTTCCCAAAAAACAACTCTACGGTTTCTAAGTGCTCATCAAGACCAGTGTGTTTCTTACATTTGTTTAATGTTTATTTTTGAAGGAGAGAAAGGGACCAAGTTAGGGAGAGGCATAAGGAGAGGGAAACAGAATCTGAAGCAGGCTCTGAGCTGTCACACAGAGCCCAAAGGTGGGACTCAAACTCCAGCTGTGAGATCCCAACCTGAGCCGAAGTCAGATGCTTAACCTACGGAACCATCTATGTACCCCAAGACAAGTGTATTCTTTTTTTTTTTTTTTTTTTTTTTATTTCTAGGGGAGAGAGAGAGACAGCGTGAGCAGGGGAGGGTCAGAGAGAGAGGGAGTCACAGACTGAAACAGGCTCCAGGCTCCGAGCTGGCAGTCAGCACAGAGCCCGACGCGGGGCGCGAACCCACGAACCGCGAGATCATGACCCGAGCGAAAGTCGGACGTTTAACCGACTAAGCCACCCAGGTGCCCCAAGACAAGTGTATTCTTAATCTCCTTTATTTTGGTCCACCTACTTCCACTCTGGCAACTACAAGTTTATACTCTGTATTTAAGAGTCTGGGTTTTTTTGCGCCCCCCCGCCCTTGTTCATTCGTTAAATTCCACATAAAAGTTAAATCCTATGGTATTTGTCTCTCTTAACTTCACTTAGCATTATACTCTCTAGTTCCCTCCATGTTGATAAAGGCAATAGTTCATTCCTTTTCATGGCTGGCTAATATTTGTGTGCATGTGCGTGCGTACGCACACACACATACATGCACACCCACCACCTCTTCATCTATGGATGAACACTTAGGTTGCTTCCATACCTTTGCTACTGTAAATAATGCTGCAGTAAACTTAAGAGTGTATATATTTTTCAAGTTAGTGTTTTCATTTTCTCTTGGTAAATGCCTAATATTGCAATTGCTGGATCGTAGGATAGTTCTATTTAACTTCTTGGGGAACCCTCATACTGTGTTCCAGAGTGGTTGTACCGGTTTGAATTCTTACCAACTGTGTACAAGGGTTCCTTTTATTGAAGAGATTCTTTCCCCTATTGTATATTCTCGCTGCCTTTGTCATAGATTGACCATATAATTTTGGATTTATTTCTGGTCTCTGTTTTGTTCTATTGAACTATGTAGCTTTGTTCAGTTCCATACAGATTTTCCTGATTCTAAGTGATTTGACATCAGTCACATTTGACTAGATCAGAAATTCAACACTGGGTTTTCCAGGTCTTCTTTAGTTCTCACAAAGCTAAATATTCTGGAATCAGTCCTGACTTCAAGATCAAAAAATTTATTTCCTTTCATAAGGATGATATCTTAGAGAAATATATTTTCTAGACATAAGATACAGAGACCTGTTACCTCCTGCTACTTGTATTTAAAGTTCTTTGGAATTCAGTGGAGTTTCCTGAGCACAACATGAGCCATAGATGAATTAACTGTCTTCCATGGATGGGACACCAATTTCAAATGCCTGAAAATCTATACTGTCCTCTACATTTCATTCTGGGCATGCCCTGATGGAGGTGTCTCAGTGATCAAAACAAACATTGTCTTCTATGCTTTAGTTTTTCCTTTTCCTGATGTTTTGGACAGAGTTGCTCCAGTTAATCTTCAGCCACACTTTTTCTATCATTTATCCCATGTCTTTCTATAGGATATTGGCTGAATATTTCTTTAAAAAAATTTTTAATGAATTTTACTTTTGAGAGAGAGTGGGGGGAGGGGGAGAGAGGTTGAGCTGTCAGCACAGAGCCCGTTGCAGGGCTCAAGCTCACAAATGGTAAGATCATGACCTGAATGGGAGTCAGATGCTTAACCAACTGAACAACTCAGGTGCCCCAACGGCTGAATATTACCATCTGTTTTATGACCTCATATTCTTGGGCTAATATCTGCTGTTTTGAGGATTATGACTGTATCTGTTTCTTAATTTTAATCTCTTCACGGAGGAGTATAGGTTTAGTGCTCTTAAATTGGTGTCCTTTAGGTGCTTGCTACTTTGTCCTGTGAGTGCTTGTGGTTCCTACCAGAGCATATATCTTGGCAGAAAGGTTCTGTTGATAACTACTAGTTCTTTTGGTATTTGGCTGAGGTGATGTCTACTTGAGCTAAATATGAAACTCTGTAGTACATGAATGTCCTCTGAAAATGTGAAATCTGACACTGCTTGTTGGAACTTCTCCAAGAGAAGCAAAGACCTAAAGACTAAAAGGTTGGAGCTGGATACCCTCCATTGCTGTTCTGAATTTCTTTGGCACCAATAGCCTATGAATGTAGAAGGCAGGAATGGGACAGTATTCATCATGGACATCATTATCCCTTTTTTGGGAAGACCAAGCCAATCTGTGACATGGATAGAAATTCTGGAACCACTGAAGTCCCACAGGGTCACAGTGATGGGAATTACTTGACTTTTGGCCCAAAGATAGAATTAAGAGACACTTTGTGAGAGAGGCAGCTGTTAGTTATGCATTCTGGGCATTAGCCATTTCTAGTTTAGTCTTAGCCATGATTTTCTATGGAGAATGGCTGAAAGTATGGCTATAATAGGAAAATAATACTAGAGCTGCAATTTTCATAAGGGGCTGTTTTTCACAAAGAACTTAATGCCTGTTGTGTTAGTGTGCAGGGCAGATAATTTGCTTCTCCTGGTAGCCCTGCTGACCAAAAAGCATGTGGAAAGCAGGGACCTCACTGAACATCCGAGTCTGAAGACTTAGCACATCTTAGTTCTTCTGGCTTTAGTAATGGTGAGAATTCAAGCACTGGACTTTAGTCTACTTGGTCCTCAGGAATAAGACTACATCTAGTCTAAAGTGACTCCCCCTACAGATGGAACCAGATCAGTCTAGTTAATCTTGCTGAGGGAGTTCAAGTTGTCTATGAACTCCTTGGGAACAGATTTCTGAGCTTGTAATTGCCTCCTGGTATGTGTTGGAATTGTTCTTCATGCCTTAGAGAACAGAGCTAGAAGTTTGAACCTTAAATGGTGGACTTTTGTGATTAAAAATCTTGACATGTTATAGCTTCACTTAATGGACCCCTTGATTCCTAGCAAGATGCTTCAGTTTGGCATGTGGTCTTTGTTAGCAGCTACATATTACTTATTCAAGAATGGAGGTAGACAAAAGGGCAAGATGGAGGAATTCATCCCCAAAGAACAGAAGTTCACAGCCAGTGATCTAATTGAGACAGACATCCATAAAATGCCTGATGAAGAATTTAAAGCCACAAATCCTAAGGACCCTCTCTAGGCTTAAAAAAAGCATGGAAAACATCAGAGACCCTTACTCAGAGAATGAAGAAATGAAAAATGCAGCAACTGAGATTTGAAACCAACTGAATGTCGTGACCAGAAGGATGGAAAAAGCAGAGGAATGAGTAAGTGATATAGAAAATAAAATTATGGAAAATAATGAAGCTAAACAAAATGATGAGTCATGAAAATAGAGAGCTCAAGGACTCCATTAAACATAACATTCATATCATAGGAGGTTATAGAAGAAGAGGTAAAGGGGCAGAGTTCCAGAAGAGAAAGGGACAGAAGGTTTATTTGAGGAAATTGTTGAAACTTCACTAACCTGGGGAAGGAAACAATCCTCCAAATCCAGGAGACACAGAATTCCCATCAAAATCACCAAAAGCAGGGCAAACACCAAGACCTATTCTGATTAATTTTGCAGAATGTAGTGATAAAAGAAAAATACTAAAACCAAGACAAAGGAAGTCCCTAGCTTACAAGGGAAGACCCAGAAGGGAGTAGCATGATATATTCAATGTGCGGAATGGAAAAATCTGCAGCCAGAATACTCCATCCAGCAAGGCTATCATTCGGGATAGGTGGAGAAATACTTTCCCAGACAGAGAATCAAGCTTGTTTAGAGTACTTTGACCTAGCTATTCATCTTGTCATTTGTCTCTTGTTCCTTGATCCTACTCCTGGTGGCTACTGACTTTGTCACATTCAGAATGGGAAGTTCTCTCTTATGTGGGAGTATAAAAAGCCTTAGAGTCAAAATTAACTGGAAGGTCGTAAATACCTACACTTGCTCTGTGATATATATTTGTGAGTGGAAGACTAGAAATCTTGTCTCTGTCCAAAGCTGACTTGGCTGTGAAAGGTTGTAGGTCCTTCAGCAGGAAGATGAAGGAGCCGAAAACTCCATCTCTACAGGTTACCACTAACCCACGTCTTTGGGAGAATCCCTGAAATACTAGCTCTCACAACTGATATTCAATATGACTATTAAATGTCTTTCAATTATTGTGGGGGAAAATCTGTTTAGAAGACCCTGATGGTCTTGCGCTTTCTGTGTATAAGTTACAGAAACCTATCTTTCTAATCTACAGAACACCTAGTCCTCATTAATGACCTGTTGAGTGTGGAAGCTTCTCCCTCTAAACTGTTGAGAGAATAGGACTAAATGGTTTTTGATCACTGAGCACCTCAAACGTGGGTACTCAGGACACTAGGTTCTGAATAGAACAGTAACATATCAACTTGTCCCAGTGACTTCTATGGGCCCACATGTGGGATCTCAGGGATTTAAACCTTGTATATGCCATGAGGTAGAGGTCAGCTTTGTCTAGAAATCACATGCAATGCAGTTAATTTCCGCTACAACTTCCTCAAAGTGTCCTCACACAGGATTAGTTTCCTATTTCATCCTATCATCTTGTATTGTTCAAGGAGAACCGCATCCCTACCTCCACCACTCATGCAGTAACAAATTTAAACTAGTGATAATGACATTTTTGCTTGTACCTCTTACATTTATGCACCTCTTACCCATGTCTGTACTCTACCTGCTCTTCAGTTCTGAAGAACATTGGTGTATTAGCCCTGTGTCATGGAGAACCTCCACTAGGTAAGCTATGGAGGATTTCGTGTTGAGATCTAGGTTGGTAGCCATAGGAAATGTATGTTTCCAGAATTATTCTTTGGCCAGAGACTGCTTCTGATGATCCCTCTTCTCTAATTTGGATCATTTTGTAGTGGACTAGAATGTGGTCTCTCTGGAGCAGGTTGTTTTATTCACAGTACTATCTGTACATAGTCAGTTGCTGCAATCCCCCAAGTGAAGCAGAAATGAGCGTTACATCCCTTCCTCCCAAACTACTGTAGACTAGCTTTGAGTAAGGCATCCAAACACTGGGAAGCCTGTAAGAAGAAATGAAAAGGGTGTGTGTTTGCTTTATTTCTTCTTTGGCTAATGTGACCTATGCTATGTGTCCAGAAGACTATAGGTGGTAAAGATGGGAGTGAAGGTAAGGATATCAGTGATATTCCTTTGCTTAACAGGCTCTATTTAGATCCTTGTGGGTCAATTTAAATCAAGACCTTTGATCTGTTGCACTTAGTTTTGGTCCAGTCTCTTCATTCTGTGCTATAGTGCAGCAGCAGAAATATGTCTGAACCTAAGGATCATGCTCCTTAAAGGAAGGTGGCCTCTACTCTCCCCACTGCAATCCTTATTGATTGAAACCAAGAGTTAATCTCCTTTAGGAATGGCAGGTCAAAAGGGAGAGGAATGTTTCTTCTTTCATTTTTTACAGAGGTGTTCAATAGTCTAGGCCCTCCCAGCAAAGAGCTATTTCCCCATTCATGACCCTGACCCACAATTGAAAGATTGTTCTAGAGATAGAAAGGTCCTCTGTAACGTCCAGATCAGGGACCAGTCAGTGGGTATGTCCATATTGGTCTCTCCAGAGCCCTTGTTTTCACGTGCCCCAAGCCGTGTGGTCTACTGATGCCAAACACAAAGATGGAGTGGAATGGGGCTCAACGGTAGCCTGAGAATAGCTCCATCCTGGAGAAAGGGCTCATGGTTTTAATCACATGGGAATAGGAGATTTTTGTCTTTTTTCCTGTGATTCTCAATTTTTAGTCATAACAAAGTCTCCTTTAAACTGAGATAATACTTTGAGAAATGTTGACTTCAATATTTCTTTAGGTGATCATGAAAATGATAGGAAATATCATAGAAGAAATCTGCAATTTTTTCATTATCTCTTTCCTATGTTGTAATGGAATGTTTTAGGTTCCTGTGTGAATATTTTAATACATAAATGCATTTTATCTATTATATAGTACGGGTTCACTATATTGGTAATGGTTTAGAGGGAAGACCATGTAAAGTCCTCACTTAATTTTTGTAAGTGATACTTTAGTTTGAGCTTCAAGACCTGTTGGATTCTCATTTGAGTGTGGGTGACTTACACCCTTTTTGCATAGGGAAGGGTTTGAGTCTTGTTTTCCCACATTTCATCTTCTCCTTCAACCATCTGAATTCTGGTGAAACTTCACCTGGGAGGCTGACCTCACACTAGAACTCCTAGGTCTGAATCAGAAGGAAGCTATGTGCCAGGCAGAGTCTCACCTGAAGTATTAAGTTTGTACTAGACACTGACTGGCCAAGGAGAAGACTTCCAGGCTATTTTGCTTTGACTTTTCCTATATGGGTCTTTGTGGGATATATGATCTCCATCCTGCCAGGAATCTAATGGCCTAATGGCCACAGTCCAGGACTCCCTTTACCTCATCTGGCACTCTTTGTTTAAATGACCTTGTGAGTCATCTTCATTGCAGAGAATTTGAGATGGTCCAGTAGAGCTTTTTATTTTCCTGATTTTTTTAGAAGAGGTTTAATCTCAGACTTACATGGACAATGTTCACAGGATGTTAACTCTACGAGTTTGATGTAGATTTATTTGCTAAGCTGATTTTTCTTAGACCAGTGAAGTGTCGGTAAGGTGTGCCAGCTGGAAAGTGCAATAGAAAGTGGTTTGAATGTGGGAAGGTTGCAGCCAGATGCCCATCAACTTGATCTCTTGACACCACCAGCAAACATAATTGTTTCAGGCTGAGGACAGTGCTCCTCTTGGTCAGCAGCAGTACTTCCTGCTCTGGGCATCTAGGACTCTATCTGGAGACATGGCCTGGAATTCTGAATCTCTTTCAAACCCTCACAATGTCACCCTGCTAGGTTTCAGACTCTATCTAGTAAGCATGAGCCATGGGATTCTGTTGAGGAAGCTACTGTTCCTAAAGCCTGGAAGATCGCCACCTTTCTGGGTTTGTTGTATGATCCTTCCTGAGAAGCCCTGTTTCAGAGATTCATGTCAGAAGATGAAAAAAGGTAATGCTTAGGCTTTGCTTCAGACCAAACTCCCTATTTCTGGTGCAGGCTCTAAGTAGTTCTTCTGAGTGCCTTTTGGTATGATTGATAGCAATATAAATGTCTAGAGAGGTAGGGGACAGTGCTCATCATGGGCAACATTGTACCTCCTCTGGGCATCCAGGGCCCATCTGGGAGACATGAAGAGAATTCTGTAACATACAAAATAGTCATACATAGTCAGACATTGTCACACTGTTGGGAATCACTGACCTTTTCCCCCAAACTGAGAGACCTGCTCTGCACAGAAGAGACTAATGGTCATGCCTTCTGGGCTCTAGTTCATTTCTGGCTTATTCTTGGCAATATCTTCCAGTGGAGTTTGTATCAGAAGTCCTGAAGGATGCTATAAGAAAATGAACAATTCTAGGGCTTTCCCCCGTTTCACCATCTTCTGTTGTCAGGGTGTGAAGGGTTTTGTTCATCCTGGCAACTCTGCTGACCAATAAGCATCTGTGAAGCCAGGACTTGTCAGATTGTGAGGTCTGAGGACTCCTATATCTTATTCTGGTAGTAAAGTGGGTAAGAATCCAACCAGTGGACTGAGGGTCCATCTGGTCCTCCAGGATAAGCTCATTTTGAGTCTGGATTTCTCTGTCATGACATTCCTGAAGGAGGGGGCCAGGTCCATTCAGCCTTGATAGTTTTGCTAAGGGGAAAATTCACATAGTTCCTAGGGACACCGACTTCAGAGCTTATAATTGTATCCTTGCGTATATTGCAAACTTTTCCTTCTTAGAGAACAAAGCTGAGTCTGCATCTTCAATGATAGGCTGTTGTGATGACATTTTGGCATGTTGTGACTCCAATGAATGGAGTACATGTTGGCTTAAAGTAAGGTGCTTCAGCTATATTTTGCATGTAGTCTTTGCTGGCCACTCATTACCCATCTAAGGATGGAACCCATTCAGACTACTTTCACTCTGGCTATTTCGTCTTGGTCATCACTTATCTCTTATCCTTTGGTCCTGCTAATGATGGGTCACTTTGCGGTGTCCTATTCAGGATGTCAAGTTCTTTATAGCTAGAAGAAAGTCTTAGAGTCAAAATTAACTAGAACGTTGTGACCACATCCATGTTTCTCCCTGAAGTCTGTCAGATGAGAACTCCAATTTCTGTGTCTGAGGTGGTTGTGAAAGGCTGTGGATCCTTCATGAATATGTAGGAGCAGAAGCTCATTCCCCTTGCCCTCCTGTCCCTAACCCACAGTTCTAAGAGGGTCCTTAAGATGTTCACATCCCTGTGACTGATGTTCAGTACCTGATAAAAAGGTCTATTAGTTGTTAAGGGGAAAACCCAACTATAAGGGGCACACAACAGATTGTACATCACTTAAAGATGGAAAGAGTCAGGAGTTGAGGGGGTTCTCCCCAAATAGCCTCAATCATCTTAATCAGTGGGAGTTGATTGTGAGAAGGTCTGTTAGACTTAAAGCTGGTCTTTACTGTATCTTGTCAGTGAGCATCAGGAGATTGTGCTTAGAGAAGTCTGTTCTGAACAGTAAGAGGTTGTTATTCTGGCCTGTTCAATCCCATGGACCCATATGTAGTATAACTGTGCCCAACTGTTAGCCTAATGTGCAGCAAAGCCCAATCACTGGAGTGGGCAGCGAGGGAAGGGTTTGTTCAAGGCAGCCAATGAGGAGATGCAAAGAATTTGAGGCTTGCTCTCCCAAGGAAGGAGAGTCAGGAATATTTAGAAGCAAATGGAAGTTTGGGTGAAATGTTACAGCTGTACTTATAAGTGCCATTAGCCTTTTGGTTACTGGTTTTAGTAACGTCACAGAGTAACTTCTATTTGCTGGCATGTGCCATTGGCTGTTGGACACCAGATAATCAGGTGTGCCGCTTGGAAGGGTGCTATATTCTGCTATAGCCCTTCTCAAAGTAAAACCTGAAGAGACTGAGTTTTCTGTACCATACTGAGTTGTTGAAGGAGCACTTCATTGGGACCTCAGCCACTCCTACAATGGCAAGTTAGCACTACTGGTAAATTGCTTTTTTGTGTTAACGTAGCTACTCTTAACTGGTTTCTCTCTATCTGTTCTTTGAATATTCTCAGGTGACATCACCATTGTCTCATTAGGGGACTCCAAGGATATAGAGGAAATTTATGCTTTTAAATCCTGGTGGGTAGTTTGTTGTTCTTTAGATAGCTCTTGGCACTCCTTCTTCCCATTTCCAAGAATGTAATACAGGTGAGGAGAGAATAAGCTGCCTTTTTTGTAGAAGACAGGATTTCTTTAAATACTTGTAAAGACACCAGTTCCTTCCTTTACATAAGAACTGTTCTTCTACTGACATAAAAATGAGGGATGTGTGCCTCCACCTTAGATCTGATGACAGATCAGTGATGGTTTGTTCCCCAGGTGGATTTCTGCTTTGGCCTCTTGGACTTAATCTGTCCTGTTCTCCCTGATTCAGGAGAAGACTGGAGGTAGTTAACTTGAGGATCTTGTGTTCCCCTGACTTCATTTACAGAGGACCACAGGTTCAAGTTAAAAAGGACAGTTTTCTCTGCTGACTTTGTTGGTTCAGTACATCATTGTTCTGCCTGTTCTGAGACTCTCCTATAAGGATTAGAACATCAGACCTTCAAAATCTGTTACTTGTTGCTATGGAGACTGATATTTTGAAGTACCCAGGATGGAAAGTTAATTCTCTCTTGGCATAGGTAAGCAAGATCTTAGCTGCTCCTAGATAATCCATTAGGCTCTCAGTATTTAACTGTGTACATTACCTGATGTGTGTCATCAAGTAAAGGTGATATGCTAGTTTGAAAAAGGGTATCTGGTGTGGTTAACTTCGATTACAACCATTTTCAGAATATTTAGTCCAATGTGACTTCAAAGTGGTCTCCTTTTCTCTCCATCTTAGATTGTTCATTGAGGACTTCATACAGACTTCAGCTCTCCTACAGCAAGATATTAACACTAAGGATACACCATATGTTTTACTGTCCATTTTGACATAGTTGCACTCACACCTGACACCTTACCTGTACTCTATTTACATGACCCCCCCCCACACACAAATAGACTGCCCACTCAATTCTTTCAATTCTAAGTTAGTGCCCATGAATTTTGCTGTATGTTCTTGAAATTCTTCCTGGTAAGGTGCAGCTCCTAATGGCTGTGGACACACCCCATCCACCTTTCCCCTTGTGAAGGAACCTCTTTTACTTTGATACAGCAATCACCCAGGAAGAAGAAATGAGGGATATATTCTTTAATCTGAAATCCTAGCAGACCAGCCTAGGGGGACACATTTAATGAATAGGCAGGTCTATAAAGAAGCATGACACCGCTGTGTTGGCTTATTCCCCAGTGAACTTCTGTGAGGGCCTCTTTCTCTCTGAGCTTCCCTATGGTGCCTGATCCTGAGTCTGATTGTACATCAATTGCCCAAAGAGGGCCGGAGTAAAGGTCTATTCTTATAACCTTGTCCTATTTTCTGCAATTCTCTGGTTTTAGGTAGTGCCTCCTTTGAACTAAAATATCTCCCTTTTGCGGTGCCTGGGTGGCTCAGTTAAGTGTCTGACTCTATTTCAGCTCCAATCATGATCTTGTGGTTCATACAGTCAGGCCCCATTTTGGGCTCCATGCTCACAGCAAGGAGCCTGCTTGGGATTCTCTATCTTCTTTTCCCCTCTCCTCACTTGCATATACACTCTCAAAATATTAGAAAAAAAAACTATCCCTACCATGCCAAAAAGATCTAAAAGATGTGTCACAGGGGAATCCAGCCTTTGCAGAAATGCCCAGATTCCAGATGAATTGCAGTACTCGTAAAGCTTCCTTTCACTGGGAAATTTCCTTTCATCTGTCCTACAGCAGCAAGACTATTTCTGATTCCATAGCCGAGATCTCTGACCTCTAATTTTCTTGTGATATCTTGTTCCCTCTTCTAAGAACAGATACCTGTACATCCCTCACCCCCTTAGCCTTGCTCCCAACCTTGCCTCCCAGTAACGTCTGCCAGAATTAAGTATTTTGGATTTCTAATGGACACTAATTTGCTGTCTCTGGATTCTGTAGGGGTGGTTTGGCTTTCTTTCCAAGGATTGTTCGTTTTCATTCACAATTAGAACACTGTTATCTAAAATTTAAATCTTAAACATGGTGGGAGAAATCTACATTATCCAGAAAAACCTTCTGTTTGTTTCTTATGGTAAGGGAATGGATGCTGAGGTTTTAGGTTTTCATTCATGCATGAATGCTTTAATAGGTCAGTTACTGCATTTTTAATGGTGCACACTTCACTATATTCCTATCATTTAGAGGAGAATAGGACTTAAAAATTTAACTTTATGTGTGCTCTTCCTGAGTTTATAAGAATGGTATACTTGAATATGATCTATTCATGTTCTATTTGTGGAGGAAAGAGTTAAAGATATATTAAATTTAATTTCATTAAAATCTCAGAATGTCTGTTATGGGCAGTATTTGTCATGGGTCCAGATCAACTAGGTCTTCCCCAGGAACCCACACCAATGGCTCTCGGGTGAAAGGTTTGCAGCCTCCTGTGCCATGGGTTCCCTTTGGGTGTGTGTGTGAAGGGCTGAGGTTCTTGGCCCAGGATATCCATTCTGTGTGCAGGGCTGACCCACTGGTAAATATTATCTCTGACAAAGCCACTCCCCCTTTGACTGTGTGGTCTTAGGTTGGGCTCCTGCTGGGATTGTCTAGAGGTGTTTCCACAGGTGTGGCCTTAGTAGAACCTGCCCTGACTTTGCTTGTTGGGATGAGGGGGCAAGTAAAGGATAAGTGAGGGAACGTAAAGCAGGAACATTTTCTGTGTAAATTGTTCTTGTGATAGTTCTGTAAGTCTCTTGGCCTCCAGACAATACTCAGGTAGGTACTATTGACCACCTGTCGTCTTTTCTAATTGGGCAGTGTACTTCTCTACCCCCACCTCTGTGTTGCCTTTCCTGGAATTAAATGGGGTATGTCATGGAATTCTACCTGAGAGCCTTACCCTGTGGCTCTCTTTAGGTGAGAGTGATGTGTGTTTCAGGGTTTTCCAATCTTCTCAAGGTTGGTCATTTTTCAGGATCAGGGTTTTCCAATCTTCTCAGGGTTGGTCATGTTTCAGGAGTGGCAAGATCCAGAACTCGACACTGGATATTCCTATTTTTCAGTCATCACAATAGAATCACAATAGACATTGATCCTGAAGTATACTTTCCTTCTATTTGATAAATTAGCCTGATTTCTTAGTTACGTTATCTGAATATACAAAGTATATTTGTCAATAAGCTTGGAGATGCTGGTCAATATTTCCTACAGTATGACATATGCTGGGACTTTTCACTTGCATTTGTTACTCCTTAGAAGTTTCTATCAAAATCTCAGAATGTGAAAATGAGCTGCCTAAGAGGAGCAAGGTCCATAAGTGCTTAAATCACCTGCCTGGTGCCCTGGAGGGAACATTAGGTAGAATACTAGGAGGTCTCCTGAACCACCCTCTCTTTTAGAGGCCTCTGGAGAAGTGGGGAGGTAAGCAAAAATGAAAATATTCTTTCTCTTGATAGAATGACCTCTGCATTTCTTTGGTCATTCAGAGCAGTGACAACCAAGGGGTTATAAAAATCCCACTCCCAAAAACTCTGCCTCGAGGCTTCCCTTTCCTCTTGGTCAGATAACACTTGTAGGACTTCACGTCTGACCCAGGAATACTTGATTAAGAGCCTATTTTCCATGTGCTTTGAGTAAGACTCATTCACTATGCCAACACTTCCATGGATATATTTTTTACATGCTCAACAATTTTCTTAAGAGTTTGAAAATTGGTGTCTGTTTAAGGACATGGCCTTAGTCTTCCTAGGTTTTCCTTTCAATACGAAAAGTACACCTGTCAACCTGCAGCAAGGCTATTCCATTCCTTAGTTGAGGTCTTTGACCTCCATATTGTGATGGTATCTCTTTTCCTCTCCCAAGAAGTGCTTCCTTAGACTCCTAATCTCGCTGAGCTTTGTGTCTGTCTTGCCTCTGAGTAACACCAGAATCGAGTACCTCAGAATTCTGATTACAAGAGATTGATTTGCTTTCATCAGGTTCTATGGGTGGCTTTTCTTTGTCTCTCAAAATATCATTTATTTCCATCAAAATATGCTATATTATCTAAAATTTGACTTGAATGTAACAAGTTTTTCAAGGATAATCTGGAGACATCTATTTCTTTCCCATATCACAATGGATTGGTTGCTGAAGCTTGTTACCGTTCATGTGATTATTTTAATACCAATTACTGCTTCCCTAATAGGATGCAAATCATAATATCCATTCAGGAAGAATAGGATCTAAAATCGGTAACCTTTAGCTTGGTAACTGATCCTTATCCTAGAGCTTCTAAGAAAAGTTTTCTTCTCTCTTGAAAATGCATGGTCTTTCTGTGGAAGGAAGGTTTTTAAATACCACCCTGTCATTTTTTTAGCCCTATAAATTCCAGTGAAGCCTGGGCTGAGGATGGTCTTCTCACTTGAAACCCCACCCCAGGGCTGACTCAGAAGCATGAGGGAGGTATGTTGGAAATGCTTGTCCTGCTGCCTTCACTGCAGTGTTTAACCCTGGGTTGCAGTGATTTATACACCATGCTGATGGACCAAAGTGAAGGCTCCCAAGGCTATTCTGGGTGGACTTCCCTACAGGTGTCTACAAAGGTTCTGTGTGATCCTCATTCCGCCAGTCCCCCATGGAACAGCCTATGATATACTTCGTCTGCCTAATTCTCGTATGTCAGAACTGGGATCTTTCCCATCCAGAGTACTGAGATTGGCTGAGTGTGATTATTTTCTGGATGCTGAGACTTTGACTAATGCCCAGCCAAGTACCAAGGATGTTGATTGCATGGCGCAGTGTATTGGGATTCTGGACCACTCCAGTCTTCCTTCAAGGCTGGTATACCTGGAATCTGATCTCTGGTCTTCATCACACTGTCATGAGATCCGCCTTTCAAAGGTTTTCCTCTTGGTACTAAGTTTAATATCTTAAAGGATAAAGCACTGAGGTGACAGTCTTTCTGATCTGAGGCTTTTCTTTTCCACTTGTGGTTACTGAGAATGTGGGACCACATGTATTGAAACCACATGTCAAAAACCATAGAGGGAATTTGAACCCCCTCATCATCCACCAGAGAATTTGTGCAGTCAGATCTAAATGGCTTTCTTGCAACCACATGCAGTGTATAGTGATATCCCCAGGGATGGTACATACATTTGTCGCTCTGGTTCCTATAGGTAATGCATCTGCATAAGTTGAACACCTTGTGTTTAACTGGGTGAAAGTTTCCTGTACTGTCCAGTTGGGTTAATGGCCTTTTAGTACATGGTATAACAAGCCAAAAGCAGCCTTGAATAATCACAGCTTCTGCCAGACTATCCAATGTCTCTTTTCTGGCATGCCTTCTAGGTTTTCTTACTGTCTGCTAGTGGTTTGGAAGCATTCCGCTCCGTTAAGTAACTACTGATTCCTATGGTTTGGTGTCTATTAGCTCTTGAATTCTTCCAAGAGTTATATCTTAAAATTCTTCATCCTCCCCCACTTTTTTCTTTTTTCTTTTCTTTTTTTTTTTTTTTTGCGCGCCTTATCCATGATCTGTCATGACTTTTTTGATTGGCTCTGGCATAAATCCTGTGAAGTCTTACACAACATATGGACCGTTTTCCCCAGTAGGAATTTGTTGTAAGCTTGACAGCTTTCCTGGCTTTTTCTGTAACATTGGCATCTTGAATCTGGAAAAAGTCCTTCCAGACTCTTATGATCTCTCTATTGGGGTTCTCTTCCATAACACTGACAATACTTTCCATAGAGTACTAGGTTTAGAAGGCTCATTAGACTTCATGGTCCTTATGACCCCCTGATCTTGTAACTAACTTAGAGATGTGTTTGGGGAAAGTAGAATAATTTAGTGCTTTTGGTATTGAACTCTTGGGGTTCTGGGTGGCCAGGGGCATTGTCCAGTATCAAAAGAACTTTGCCAATAAGGAACTACCTTTTAAAGTGCTTCCTGGTTTTGGGAACAAAGCATCAATGGAACCAATGCAGAAAGTGTTCTGGTCGTGGAGGCCTTGTTGTATAACCAGAAGACTGGCAGCTGGTGTTTGTCTCTTCCTCAGGGCTCAGGTGTTTTCGGCTTTATAGACCAGGGCAATCTTGAACAGAAACCTGACTACATTTGCACAACAGAGTTAGCCTATCCTCTTCTGTCTTCAATGCTGGTACTTGCTTCTCTTCCTTACTAATGTCCTTTGGGGCATTCCCCCCCGCCCCATGAATAGGACACTTGTGTCTGTATTAAAAACAAGTTCAGGCAGATATCTTTTCTTCTGTGACTTTCTTGATGGCTTCTGAGAACTCCTCTACTACCTCTGTGGGCAGAAGCTGTTTCTCCTGTTATATTGATATTTTTTTTTTAATGTTTTACTTATTTCTAGGAGAGAGAGACAGCGTGAGCAGGGGAGGGTCAGAGAGAGAGGGAGTCACAGACAGAAACAGGTTCCAGGCTCTGAGCTGGCAGTCAGCACAGAGCCCGACGCGGGGTTCGAACCCACGAACCGCGAGATCATGACCTAAGCGAAAGTCGGACGCTTAACCGACTAAGCCACCTAGGCGCCCCTATATTTATTTCTTAACCTAAACCTCCTCCTAAACTTATCAAACCATCCTTTGCTGGCATTAAATTCTCCAGCTTTATATCCTTTACCTTCCTTTAGCCTTAAGTTGTCTTGTAATAACTCTGCTTTTTCTTGAGTTATATTAAAGTCTATAGTATGCCTGCTAGCCATCCTGCACCTATTTAAAAAAAATTGCATTTTCAATACAAGATAAAAAGGCATTTGGAAAAAAGCTCAAGGTTTCCAATGCCTGCTGGTGTAATCCTAATCTACAGTAGAGCTAAATCAGTTCAACCTTTTCTTGTAATATCCTGAACTTTCTCTGCTTCTTGGGATCACTTCAGCATCACTAGGGTCACTTTGTATGGCTTCCGTGGTGTGTGACTCCAGGTTTATGGTATGGCATTAGACATGATGAAAACCATGTGAGAAGCACAAAACATCACTTTGTTTTACTGCTGTCAATTTACAGGAGAGACCAACTGATCATGCAGAGACCATTACCATCACAGGGCATGTTAAGCAGATACTTGGGACACTTGAGCTCACTACAGTAGCAACAGGAGGTGACCACGAAATTATTACATGAGTACAGGATGGACTAAAGTTATTTTTATGCAGGTATAATGTAAACCTGAAAATTCAGTATTTCAGCTGTGGTACCATGTATGGTCTGTTTGTGCGTGTAATAAATTTTGACTTCTTATAATTTTGTAGCATGGTAGTATATGATAAAATAGTATCTATTATGCATTCATGAGATAGGTAACCTTTTTTTAAGTTTTTGATATTTCAAGTCTATGCAGTTTGTCTAAGTTCATTCCAATTGTTGCACATCTTTAAAAGTTTTTTCCAATCTCAAATATTTTCCAATATACTTGACAAAAAAAAAAAAAACAAAAAAACCCATGCAGCTCAAGGCCATATTTTTCAAGGGTCCCCTGTATCCAGTTTCCGTTATAAGAATCCTGGATATTTGATACTTGATTAAATTTTTTAATTTAAATTCCAGTTAACATAGCATAATTGATTTCAAATGTACAATATAGTGACTCGATACTTTCATACAACACCCAGTGGTCATAACAACCAGTATATTCTTAATCCCCATCACCCATTTAATCCATCTCCTTCCTACCTCCCCTCCAGTAACCATCAGTTTTTTCTCTATAGTTAAGAGCCTGTGTCTTGGTTTGCCTCTTTCCCCTTTGCTCATGTGTCTTACATTGCTTAGCATATGATTTCACTCATAGAATTTAAGTCAAAGACCAGTACTATAACATCCTCTAGCTCCATCCACGTTGTTGCAAATGGCAAGATTTCACTTTTTTATGCTTAAGTAATCTGTGTGTGCGTGTGTGTGTCCATACATACCACATCTTTATCGGTTCATCAGTTGATGGAATGCTTGGGCTGTTTTCATAATTAGGCTAGCTTAAAAAAATGTTTTAAGTTTGTTTAGAGAATCCCAAGCAGGCTCCTTGCTATCAGCCTGATGCAGGGCTCAGTTTCTTGAACCTAGGAGATCATGACTTGAGCTAAAATCAAGTCAGATGCTTAACCAACTGAGCCACTCAGGTGCCCTCATAATTAGGTTATTTTAGGTAATGCTGTTCTATAAAATTGGGGTACATGTATCCCTTTGATTTAGTGTTTTTATATTTGGGTAAACACCCAGTAGTGAAATTGCTGAATCAGTAGGTTTTTGGTTGTTGTTTTTTTTTTTTTTTTTTTTAACTTTTTGAGGAACCTCCATACTATTTTCCATAGTGGCTGTACCAGTTTGCATTCCCACCAACAGTGTAAGATGGTTCCCTTTCTCTGTATTCTCACCAATACCTGTTGTTTCTTGTGTTTTTAGCTAAACATGTCTTAGTAGAACTAGCACTGACTTGTGGTGAGGGGGGTAAAGGAAACATGAAAGAGTATAAAGCAGGAACATTTTCTGTGGCTGTCCTTGGGATACTTAGTTCTGTAGGCTCTTGGTCTTTAGACAACACTCTCCTAGTAGATAACCTACATGAGTATTAAGAGCTAAACAGGGGGACCAGGGATTCTTAAGCTGTATTGATTTGGGGTGTTTCCATTGACCTAAGCTCAACCTTGGGGCACAGTGAGATCTGGGGAAAGCTGGTTTGTTTCTTACCTGAAACCCCCTGAGGCTATCTGTGATTAACAAATGTGGGAGAGGAGGCACTCTTAGGAAAAGCAAATGTGTGGGCAATGAGGAAAAGAGGGAAACCTCTTTTCAGGGAAAGGTAAATAAACCCCTGAGCTCTGGCCTGTTTAAAACCAAGTTTACCCATTGAAGTTGTTTAGAAGTGTCATTCTGTTGAGTCTTTTGTGAGGATTTGCATAGCTATATCTGAGCCATACTGAAAATGAGTGCTGGCTTCATCAGGTGGAACATTGGAAAAAAATTTTTACAGTGGTGACCTCCTCTTCCATGAAGGTGTAGGCTTGCAGAATTTAACCTAAGTCTCAGAAAATGGAAGTCCTACAAGAGCTGGAAACCCCATACGTGTTGGCAGGTTCACTTTTCAGTGGAGAATCCCATGGTGAAATCCTACATTAGAGGCATACTTATTTTCCCCTTATGTTGATGTAGCTAATCTTCCATGTGCATTTTCACCCTATTTGTTTATTGAAAGTACCTTGGTGACCACACCATTGTATTCTAGGATCCTCCTTGAAATAGAAGTAGGGAGAATTTTTAGTTCCTTGTGGTGGGCTGTGCTTAGAATTCCTTTGTTTCTTCTCTTTCCCCTAGTGATATCATATATAGTCTTTTGCAACTTAATGTAGTTGCTCTCAAGTCCAATTACAGCCTACCTGTTACTGACCTGAACTTTGCATTGTTATTGGTGTTCCATGAAGGTCTCTGCAAATAAGGGAGAATTATTTGAGTCTAGGTTGGACCATGACAAGCTGATTGTTTCTAGGAGTCTTCCCTATAAGAGATAGCTTATGATTGTCATGACCCAGTCTCCCTTCCAAATTTGAGTCAAAATAAGACCGAGAATAAACTATATTTTACAAAAGACATTAAGAGACCTATTCCTCTTAAGTAATCTCTCACTAAAGTATAATTGAGAGAGAAACTTACCTGGAATATTAGGTGGCCTATATTTAGAAGTTAAAGTCTGCAACGAAAGATGTGAGATGTGGTATTCATTCTCCACTGGATTTCTATCTGGGCCTCCTTTTTTTCTAAGCTTCCCTATACAACCTCTTCTAAAAGAAAACAGCAGTACTTTGAGCTGACCTCAACAGGGAGATATTAAAAATGAGGACTATTCCTATGACTTAGTCATGTAGGTTCCTCATGAGATCATTTGTTTTGAGGTTGATGTCCCTGTTGTCCGCAGTTGGGGTCAGGATCTAGGAACTGGTCATGGGGTAGGAGAATCTCTTACGTGTAAAATGATGTAAGAGGTATTTCAGTAACATTGACTTTAAATAACCTGTTCACTTGGTAACTGGTGGTAACACAGGATGGATGTCCTAAGGGCCAAGTGAATCCTTGCAAATACTTTGCTGGTGAAGCATCTGGGATTCTGACAGTCATTGCCCAGTTCCCACAGAGCCATCAGTGCTCTGTGGGTTTTGTCTCTGGGTGCTGTTTCTTTCCCTTTGGATTGAGCAGAACATAGACTTTCTTGCATTATAGCTTGCCTTGTGAAGAACAGGTTGTTCCACAAGGTCACACACTTGAACCTGTCTGGAAGTTCCTCAGAGTGACGTTGGTGGATGATGTATCTTGGAAATCACTCATTGGAGGGATTAAAGAGGGAGGGAAGGCAATTTCATTCTTTTTATAAAGCACATCAATGCCCCACTGAAGTAGAAGTGAAGGCATGTCCCTTCCCTCTATATCTGATGGACAGTTATGTGGTATCCTTTCCCAGATAGAAATCTTCGTTGACTGTCCTTAGGTAATTAATTGCTGCACTGCCTGATAAAGACTGAAGGTAACCAGACAGAAGAGGAAAAGGGAATCTCAGAGGAACCTATATCCCCATAACTTCTCTTACAGCATCATGTTAGTTCCTTGTGGGTCAACAGAATAAAGATCTCCCTGCTACGTCTCATCAGTGGTGTCAGGTAATTAGCTTCTGGCTATGTTAGGTGAATGAAGTGATGTCTGACCTTTAGGATCCTGTCCTTGAAAGGATGATAGTTTCTTCAATATCCTTCTTGAGTCCATGAGGGACCATCTCTAGGAATGGTCAGTGAAGTGTGGCTATAGTGTGGTGCATATTCTAAGGTGTCCAGTGGACTGGCACATACCAGCAAATAGCTACTATAGATTTCATGTGTCCTAACTACATTTGAAGGGGGAAGATGGTCCTGGATTTAGAAGTCTACAACCTACATATCAGGGACCTGTTGCTGGATAGAGGACAGGTTCTGAACTGAGGTTTGGCTGTTTGCCACTTAAATTCATACTCAAGAGACATGGTGAGGTGAAAGGAGAGGTTGCTTTATTCTGGAAGCTAGCAACCTAGAAAAATGACAGACTAACATCCCAAAGACCATCTTGTCCCTCCAGGTGAAGGAGGGTGTTTTTGAAGGGGAAGGCATGGAAAATGGTGAGGGGGCTAAGTGCAGAAGAAGACCATGTCAGTAGTTAATTGTTTGTGGACATGACCCTGAACGGACTTGCTGACATCCTTGGCAGTGGTTTTTAAATGTGATCAGCCTTTATTTTCTGGGAAAGTCTGAGCCCTTTGTTCAAGCCCAGTGGTCCACGAAACCTCTGCAAAGTATAAGGGGCTTAAGTATGTAAGCAAAGAGTGCCTAAGCTTGGAGCAAGTTAACCTTTAAGACCAGTTGAAGTGATGTTACACTATTAGTTGTTGGTGGGTCCCTCCAGATCCCCCATAGTCCTGTGCCCTAAATTTTACAGGCCTCAGAAATGAGTTACGTGTTTGGAATGGGAAGTGGCTCAAAATTAGAGTAAAAATAGCCAGGTCTGAGAGAGTTCTAGGATAGCCCAGACAGGAGATTAAAATGTTGTATTTGCTATGATTTTAAGTTCTAGTCATGTCGTCTTTTGTTCTATTCCTCAAACTTATCCACTCTGCTCTTCTCCCATCCCTCTGCTTCCACAACTATTTTGACAGACACTGCCTAGAAGGGTCTCATTTTGGAGTAGGATTCTATCCACCAGCTCTGCTGTAGACCTAGGTCATCCTTGAACACTTGCCTGCCTGATACTCCTATTGTGGGTGTGAGAGGTGTTTTCCATCCAGAAGTATTTGTGAAGCTTTAGGTGGAAGCACTAAGCTTTTGATGTCCTAGATGGGGGGGTTAGCTCCAGTTTCTTCCTGGACACACTCACTGGACCTTGACTACATGGCAATAACTACCATGGGCCTTGACATTCAGGTCTTTACCTAAGACTCATACCCCCTGAGCTCAGAGAGCTGGCTCTTCAGTCATTGGAAGTTGATCTCTTGTTAGTACAATGTCTTTATTGACACAGGGTTTTAATATTAGTGTGGTAGTACTTACACATGATGGCCTTTTTTGATTTGTGGATTTTCTATTCGCTTTGGTTACTGTGTCTGAAAATGCATATTAGAGCAAGAGCTCAAGAACATGGATCAGATCTCTATCCTGTTAGCAAATATATTTTGCTAAAGGGTGACCTTTGCCATGTGCCAGCTGTACCTCCTGGGAGTATGCTAGGAAGTACAGGACCAAATGTAAGTTGCATCCAGGTGCCTCTAAAATTTGTTTCTTGACACTTCTGACAGAGACAGGCTGAGGACACTGCAGCAGCACCCTCTGCTCTGGGTAGCCAGGCCCTGGAGACATGAAGCAGTGCTCTAACTGTTCCAGTGGTCAGTGTTCACCTCCCCACCCCACCCCCCCACCCACTTGGGCCTCACTATATCCTGTGAGGTAATCACATGTGTGTGCTTAGGTAGGGTAGGTGCTATACTTGTGCCTTTCCAGAATAATCCTTTTCTAGTTGTGCTTGGTGGTGGTGTTCTGGGGAATGGGTTTTTGACATCCTGGAGGATGGGTTCCTTGGGAGAAAATCCTTATCTGACTGTGTTAGACCTGCTTTCCTGGTGCATGGTGATAAGTATTCTACTTTTCTGGGACACTCTGTTGACTGTGAAGCATGATCCTCCCTAGCCAGATCTGAGCAGGCTCATTCCCATTACCGTCGGTAAAACGTGAGTCTCCAGTGGAATGGAGTCTCTCTGCTCCTCACTGATCAGCACGATATGAGCCCAGAGAGGCTGTGTCCAGACTGAGAGAGAAGGGCTTCCTATTCGTGGTGCTGAGCTACATTTGATGGGAGTAGATGGTCTTGCAGGTAGAATATGGTGCTTGTAACATCCAGATCAGGGGAAATGCCCACGTCCTTATTGGTCTCTCCAAAGCATCCACTCCATTCCATGTTTCCTAAACTGTATGACTTTCAGACCCCAATTGCAAGATGATACTGAAGGAAGCTCAGTGTTGGGTGAAAACCTGCTACATCTGGGAGAGTCTTTATTCTTTCCCATACAGGGAATGGAGATTGTGTTGCCTTTTCTTGCTAGCATTAATTGGTATTTTAAAGTAGCATACATTTTTCAAAGAAAATATTGTGATTTGGTCTAGGACATTCCATATTCTTCAACTCCCATTATATCTAATGAGGCTATACTGTCTTTCCATTAGAAACTCCGATAGTTGAGTCAGAAGGGAGACTGAGACTTTCTTTATATGCAAAGCTTGGCAGAAACTAACTTAGTGGCATGGACTGAATAGACCCTGCCCAGATGATTTCAGGGGATACTTCCAAAGTTAAGTTGCTTTGACTTCTGTCTAGGGGTCAATCTGTGGAGTAGGGGTGAAGGAAACTTAAAGTAAAAGGTAAATTTCTGAGCTCTAATCTGTTTAGACTCAGGTTTACCTGTTAAAGACGTTTGGAAATGGTCGATTGAGTACAGTGCTCTGTCTAGATTTGCATAGCTGTATCTGAACCATACTGAAAATTGGTACCAACTCAATCAGGTAGGATATTGAAGAGATATTACCTAGGATCTTCTTCCCTGGGGAAGGTGTAGACAAACTAATGTGTGTCTCAGAATATGGAGACTACAAGTCCAAAGAGCCACATCCCTGTCTGGTGGTTCTCCTGAGGTAGTGAATCTCCTACAGAGGCAGGAGCCCTTCAGGTACCAGGAGACTCAGGTATGTGAGGGTTCTAGGCATTGGGAAGTCCAGGACTCCTGGGATGAATGTTTGTAGCTGGTGTGGTTGATAGGACCTCTTCCTTCCTCCCCTGAAGCAATCTGTTTGGTGCTTCTAAAGAGGGCTGTAGCTGAATTCTGGACTGCTGGTCTCTATTAGATGTAGTAATGCTTGAAATAATGACTCCTCAAGATTAAGTTGAAGTGTTTTCTCAGGTCACCCAGTCTGGATGTGGGCTTGCTGAGCACATCTTTCTATGGTCTTCATCTACAAAGACTGGCCCCGATGGGTACACTGAGGCTCTACTGTCACTCTTCCAGGAGTGTACCAGTCCAATCAGCTGGATCACTTCTCAATTTTTCTGACTCCATTTACTGTGTCATGTGACCCTTGAAGTCATCACCTTATACCCTTATATATTCCCCCAGCTCTTCTCCTTTAGATAGTGTTTCTCACTTCTGTTAAGGCTAAGATGGCATTATCAGGGAATATTTGCTATATATATTATTTGGAGGATGGCCCCCAGGATCTCTTCCCTTTCATGTTAGGATCACAATTAGATTACCTTGTAGTAAAAGGGTGATGGGATTTTGCAGATGCATTGCAGTCCCAGATCAGTAAGCCTTAAATAGCCAAAAGGGAGGTTATCCTGGGTAGGCCTGACTTATTTAGTAAGAAATCTTTAAACAAAAATAACTTCAACACTTACTCATTTTTGAAAGACATAGCACACACAGGGAGGAGCAGAGAGAAGGAGACACAGAATCCGAAGCAGGCTCCAGGCTCTGAGCTGTCAGCACAGAGCCCCATCTGGGGCTTGAACCCACAGACTGTGAGATCATGACCCAAGCCAAAGTCAGACAACTGACTGAGCCACCACCCATGTGCCCCCACCCCCAATTTTTTAACATTTAGTTTTGAAAGACTGAGTGTAAGTAGGAGAGGGGGCAGAGAGAGAGGGAGATACAGGATCTGAAGCAGGCCCAGTCTCTGAGCTATCAGCACAGAGCCCGATGTGGGAAACCGACAAACCGCAAGATCATGACCTGAGCCAAAGTCAGCCATTTAACCAACTGAGCCACCCAGATGCCCCAGTAAGAAATCTTTTAAAGAGATCCTTAGATAGAGGATGGGTGCTCCATCCTCTATAGAGATGGTCTCTCCCACTCTAGCTTTGATTAAGCAGAAAGTGACAAAGAATTGTGCCAGCAACTGATCTTACAAATGATATTTTGGGTAGTCCATCCTCCAGATGGAAATGTAGTTCAGCTATCAACATTGCCTCTGAGAACTCCCCAAGGAAATCAGTTAAGCTGTGCCCAGAATCTGAGCTACAGAAACCTCAAGATAATGAGCCTTGTCTTTAGCCACTAAGTAGGTGGTGGTTTGTTCTAGAGAAACTGAATAGAACATCCTTTACTAAAGCCATGGTTTAGCCTACTCCAGGGTCTCCAGAGCTGGTGCTGCTGGTGGAGCTGCCTTCCTGTCTGTGACTAACTGCACAGGGATTACTTGGTTGGGACTCAACCCTCCCCCTCACACAGCGACAAATCAGCATGAGTGATCATATTTTACCTTGTCATGTTGATAGGGCATAGATATATCTCCCATTTCCACCCAGTCTGCTTCCCACTAAAAGTACTTTGACATCTTTGGGGTCTCCCACTAAAATAGAATTTAGAGAATTTTATGCTCTTAGATCCTGGTTATTTTTTACGTTGGAATTCCTTCTCCGTTAGAGACTATGGCCCCACCCCCCACCCCGTTCCTTTTCCCATCTTGTATGAATACGAAATGAGAAGTTCTTTGTAGAAGACCATATTTGGGTGGAAAACACTCTAAGCACAGTAATCACTAAGGAAAAATTGAGGTTATATGCCCCCCTTATATCTGATAGCTGTGTGAAGTAAGCTCTGCCTTTTTTCTTGAATGTTTTATTAGTGAGAGGTAACCCTCTAGTTTGAAGAATTACTCATGTGGTTAATTTCCACCTCAGCCATTTTCAGGGCATTACTCTCCAATGGGACTGGACCATTTTCTTCTCTTATTAAGGAGGACATCATGCTGACCTGCATCACTCCTCAAGTGAGCACAAATGACACCATGTGTTCAGCTTTCTAACTTGTAGCTGCTCTGTCAAGCCTGGGTACATACTACATGTTACATATTGACATACCTGTAAATAGGATACCTGTATATAGGATATATAGAATTTTATGGATAATCTAGGCTCATACCATGAAGAACTATAGGTTCCTAGCATTCCTCCCTATAAGATACCTTCTGATTATCACTGTACACCTCCAAATTTGAATGTACATATGTAAAGTAAGCTGTATCTTTGCAGAAGAAATTAGTGAAGAGATCTATTCCCTCTTTCAATAGCGAAAAGCAGTCCCCCACCAAACTGGAAATGAGGGGTCTATTTACCTGAAATTATATACAACTATCTTAGAATGAAATCTGAGAAATGTCAGCCAGAAGGGATGAGAGGGGTGTGGTGGTCATTCTCCTGTGGATTTGTGACTATCTTTTTTTTCTAACCTTTTCCATGTGGCTTGATCTAGAAAAAAACATCTGTACTTGCAGCTAAAGAGAGTATGAGAAAAGGACAACTATTGCTATAATGTTAGAGTTGTATATGTTCCTCGTGAGTCAGCTTGTCAAAGCTGATGTCCCTATTCTCAGTTTGCTGGGGTCACATAAACAAGAACCGTTCATGGTGTGGGTAAAATGCCTGATCTTCAAGATTGTTCCCTTTTAAAAGGGGGTGGGCTCCCTCTTCCAATGTTCTTATTGACTAGGGAAGGTACCACAAAAACAGTGTACCTTGAAGGTTCTTGTGTATTTTCTACATGGTATCACTGAATGTCATAGCAAAGATCTATTCTCCCATTCATGGCCATGAGCTACATTTGAAGGGAGAATTTGGTCCCAGAAGGTTATAAGACCATGGTCTTGACACACAGATAGGGACCTTGATGTCTCTCTCATTCCCGAAAAGCTATCCATTCACGTGTGATGCAGAATAGTGATCTTCAATCATTAACCACACAGGTGGAATGGAAGGTGGCTCAGAGTTAACCTAAAAATAGCCACATCCAGGAAAGAAGGTTGTAGGTGTACCAAAACATATCGAAGGGGTTTTTCTTTTCTGTTTTGTTCTCTAATTTTATTCAGTTCTTTAAAGTAAAATCTCACTGATGTACTATGTTAAACAAGGTATCTAGAAGATGTCACAGAGCACCCTAGCCTCTGCAGACTTGCATACCTATTTCAGAAGAGTGCTAGTGCTCTCAGGTTTTCCTTTTAGTAGGACAGGTACAGATCAATCCTCCTGCAGCAAAGGTCTTTCAATTCCATACCATAGGTCTCTGACATCCACTTTTTTTTTCTTGTGATAGGGTCTTTTCCCCACTCCTAAGTCAAGTTTTACTATAGATTCCTCAGCCCATTCAGACTTGTTCCTATCTCTGTGTCTTAGTGTAGTCTGCCAGAGTTGAGCAACTTAGAATTCTGCTTACTGGTGATAAATTTTTTTAATTGGATAGAATTTGACAAAATCTTAAGGTATACAGTATTACTGTGTACAGAATATAGTTTTATTGATACATATATACACCATGGTATGTTTTCCATAATTGTCACATAGTGTAGTCTATAGTCAATGTACTGTACATTAGACTCCTATGGCTTACTTAGTATTCATTACAAGTTGGTGCCCTTACATACCAGTCTTATCTCTCACCCTGTCCCCTCATAACCACTGTTTTATTCTCTGGTGGTGGTGAGATTTTGGTTTTGACTTAGACTTATTAAGATTTTACATATAAGTGATATATATACTAGCCTTTTTCTGACCTCTCTCACTTTGCATAATGTGCTGAAGTTCCATCCGTGTTGTTACAAATGGCAGGACATCCACATTTCTCATGGCTGAATAATATTCCATTGTGTATATATACAACATACATTTTAACTGTTCATCCATCAATAGGCATTTGGGTCATTTCCACATCCTGGCTGTTATGACTAATGCTGTGGTAAAAGAAAGTGTGTATATGTATTTCTATCTGTATAAAATTTTCAAATTTCTGATTTCATTTTCTTTGGGTATACTCCCATAAATGGAATGACTGGACTGTATGGTAGTCCTATTTTGAATTTTTTGAGGAACCTCCTTATTGTTTGCCCTAGTGGTTAGACCAATTCACATTCCCATCAACATAAGTGTTCCTTTTTACCACTTGCTCAAACCTCCCTCTTGGGTTTGGTATTAGCCATTCTAACAGGTGTGATGTGCTCTCATTGTGGCTTTATTTCTATTTCCCTGTTGATTGATGTTGAGCATCTTATGTGCCTATTGGCTTAATTTAATGTCCTCTTTGAAGAAATGTGTATTTTTTCCTGTTTTTCTAATCAGATTGTTTTTCTGTTCTTCGTAGATTTTGGATACATCCCCCTTATTCAATATACAGTTTGCAAAATATTTCTTTAATCGGTAGATACAAAATCAACATACAGAAATCAGTTGCATTCATTTATACTTAATGATGAATAAAGTATCTCATTCACAATAACTCCAAAAACAAAAGGAGTGTATGATGTATATATGTATCAATAAAACTATACTGTGTACACTGTAATACTGTATACCTTGTACTCTGGGAGCCCCTGGTGAGGGGGTTTTTGAGTGATAAGAAAGCATTCTGCCCCTTTGTCTTCCACACTTTGGCCCTTAGTTTTCTCTTATGCCTTCGAGACTCCTTCATGTGATCTTCAGCCCCATTCATTCTATTGCATGTGTTTCCTCACAATACTATATTAATGCTGAGTAATTCCTTCTATATTTTGTCTATACTTTTTGGGCTAATACCCACTAATTTGTCAGACAATACTGACTGTATATTTTAAGTTATCAACCTATTAATCTTTTTACAGAGTAGAGGATAGGTTATCTCTGAAATATGGTGCCCTTAAGGTGACTCTTGGAACTTGAGTTATTGTAACTATTCTTCCTGAACACGTGTAGTCAGTGACACTAGATTTAAAATACTTATCTTCTAATGGACTAAGCTACATTCACCAGGGTCGGGTACCATTTTGAACTGTACCTGGATGTCCTCCAAAGCTGGGATGTTTCAGGTGCTGTGCTTTGAAATTTTCCCCAAAAGAAGCAAATCCCTAAATGTTAGGAGATTAGATTGGATGCCCTCTAACTTTTCTAAATTCCTTTGGCATCAGCGGCTATTACACTGTCTCAGACAGGTGGGAGACAATACTCCTCATAGACCACATTGAGTCTTCTTTTCTGTGCTCAGGCTTGTCTGAAAGATCTGAGATGAACTCTAAAATCCTCGCAATCCCACAGGGTCACACTGCTGGGACAAACTGAACTTGTCTACAAACCACAAGCCAGAGACCTTTTTCTCAGTAGGAGAAGCAGTAGTTGGTCACACCTTCCAGGTATTAGCTCCTTTGAGGTTTATTCTTGGTGATGATTTTCTAGGGAGAATGGTTCAGGGGTCCTGAGGAATTGCTGTAATAAGAGGAGAATAGTGCTGGAACTGTTCTTTAGATGAGGAACATGATGTTAGGAGGATGAAGACTTCCCTTCCTGGTGACTCTGCTGGTCAACAGGCCTGTGTGAAGCAGAAACCTCAGACCTTCAGTACAAAGAACAATGCACCAACAGGGCACCTGGTGACCCAATGGATCTGTGTCTTCAGCAGTGTTTGGATGGAACAGACCCAAGAATAGCTGCTTTTCCTTTGCTGCTGTTTAAGATCTCTTTATGACTTCATTCCTGTCTTACTGGGGCCCTCCACTAAATAGGACATGAAAATTTAGGTCTGATAATGGCTGTGAGGAAGTGTTAGGTCTGATGATGGCCATGTGGAGGTCATCTGTGTTCTTAGAATTTCTTCATGGTCAGAGATGGTTTATAAACACAACTACCTTTGCCCCCAACTTGTATGTAATATAGATGAGTAGAGAGTGAACTCTTTGCCAAAGACATTTTCATGAGGTTCCACCATTCTTCTTTTTTAATTTTTTTAGTACAGCAGTCTTCCTCTGAGGTGGAAATGAGGGTATGTCCTTTCCTCCAGAATATGATGACAGATATGTGGTGTCCTTTCCCAGTGGATTTCTGATTTGTCTGTCCTTGAATAATTAATATCCCTGTGCTACCTGATTCAGGAGGAGCCTGGGGAGGTAGCTGGCCTGAAGAGGGAACTTTAGATAAGAGCCTGGACTCTGATAAGCTGTTTTGCAGGATCACATTAGCTTCTCATGGGTTAGCTAGAATAAAGAGGACTTCCCTGCTGTGTTTTATCAGCTTGGGTCAGGTAATTAATCTTGTCAATTAAGAAGCTATACCTGACCTTTGAAACACTGACCTGTGTGGTCTCCCTTTCCTCTTTCAGTACCCTCTCAGTGTTCAGTTGGGCTGAGAATGACATCTAGAAATGGTAGGAAAAATGGAATGTGCCTGCAGTGTTCTTATTGATGCTTTTTTAAAAATTGAAGTTAGCTAACATCTAGTGTAGTAATGGTTTCAGGAGTAGACCCAGCAATTCATCACTTAGATATAACACCCAGTGCTCATCCCAAGAAGTGCCCTCCATAATGCCCATCACTCATTTAGCCCATCCCCCCACTCAACTCCCCTCTAGCAACCCTCAGTTCTTTGTATTAAAAGTCTCTTATGGTTTGCTTCCCTCTGTTTTTCTTTTTCATGTATTTTGACAGAGACAGAAAGCAAATGGGGGAGGGAGGGAAGAGAGAGAGAGAGAGAGAGAGAGAGAGAGAGAACCTAAAGCAGGCTCCAGGCTCTGAGCTGTCACTGCAGAGCCTGACCCGGGGGTGAATTCACAAACCACAGATCATGATGACCTGAGCTGAAGACGGAGGCTTAACCGTCTAAGCTACCTAGGTGCTCCTGCCTCCCTCTGTTTTTATCTTATTTTTCCTTCCCTTCCTCTGTTTTCTGTTGTTTCTTAAATTCTACATGAGTGAAATCATGTTTATCTTTTTCGGACTTTTCAGTTAGCATAATACACTGTAGTTCAATCCACATTGTTGAAAATGGCAATTTCATTTTTTGATAAGTTACTAGTAGTGTAATTGCTGAGTCATAGAATAGCTCTCTTTAAGTTCATGAGGAACCTCCATACTGTTCTCCAGATTGGCTGCATTGGTTTGCATTCTCACCAACAGTGAAAAAGGGTTGCCCTTTCTCAGCATCCTTGCCGACATGTTTCCAGTTAATTTTAGCCATTCTGACAGTTGTGAGGGGGTATCTCATAGTCGTTTTGATTTGTATTTCCCTGATAAGTGATGTTAAGCATCTTTTCATGTGTCTGTTATCCATATAGATTTCTTTGAAAAAGTGTCTGTTCATATCTTTTGCCAATTTCTTCATTGGATTATTTGTTTTTGGGTGTCGAGTTTGGCAAGTTCTTTATAGATCTTGGATATTAGCCCTTTATCTGATATGTCTTTTGCAAATATCTTCTCCCATTCTGTTGCTTTCCTTTTAATTTTGTTTGGTTCCTTTATTGTACAGAATTTTATTGATGAAGTCCCAATAGTTCATTTTTGCTTTTGTTTCCCTTGCCTCTGGAGGTACGTCTAGTAAGAAGTTACTATGGCCGAGGTCAAAGAGGTGGTTGTGTTTTCTCCTCTAGGATTTTGATGGTTTCCTGCCTTATGTTTGGGTCTCTTGCATTTTATTTTTGTGCATGGTGTATGAAAGTGGTTCAGGTTCATTCATGCCACTGTCCAGTTTTCCCAAAACGATGTGCTGAAGAGACTGTCTTTTTTCCATTGGATATGCTTTCTTGCTTTGTCAAAGATTCATTGGCCATACGAATGGGTTGATTTCAGGGTTCTCTATTCCATTGATCTTAAGGTCTGTTTTTGTGCCAGTACCATACTGTCTTGATGATTACAGCTTTATAATACAGCTTGTAAGTCTGAGGTTGTGATGCCTCACGCTTTGGTTTTCTTTTTCAGGATTTCTTGGGCTATTCAGGGTCTTTTCTAGTTCCATACAAATTTTTAGAATCGTTTGTTCTAGATCTGTGGTGGTATTTTGATAAGGATTGCATTGAATGTGTAGATTACTTTGGGTAGTGTAGACATTTTAACATTCTTCCAGTCCATGAACATGGAGTGTTTTTTCATTTCTTTGTATCTCCAGTTTCTTTCACAAGCTTTCTATAGTTCTCAGCATACAGATGTTTTACCTCTTTGGCTAGGTTTATTCCTAGATATTTTATGGTTTTTGGTGCAATTGTAAATGGGGTTGATTCCTTGATTTCTTTCTGCTACCTCATTATTGGTGTGTAGAAATGGAACCGATTTCTGTACGTTGATTTTTATATCCTGTGACATTGCTGAACTCCTCTATGCTCGCAGATTTTTGGTGGAATCCTTTGGGTTTTCCACATAGAGTATCATGTCATCTGTGAACAGTAAAAATTTTACTTCTTCCTTGCCAAATTTTATGCCTTTCTTCTGTGTGTCTGATTGTTGAGGCTAGGACTTCTCACCAACATACTAGCAAATCAAGTCCATTAAATAGAATCCATTAAAAGAAATATTTGCCACGATCAAATGGTTTTATTCCGGGGCAAGGGTGGTTCAATAGCCACAAATTAGGGGGGATATGTCACCTTAATAAAAGAAAGGATAAGAACCATATTATCCTTTCAACAGATACAGAAAAAGCATTTGAAATTCTTAATTAAAAAAAAAACTCAAAATAGGGATAGAAGGAACATACTTCAACCTTTATTAAAGACCATATAAGAAAGACCCACAGCTAATATCATCCTCAATGGGGGAAAATTAAACTGAGAACTTTTCCCTTTGAGGTTAGGAACACAACAGGGATGTCCGCTATCACCACTGTTGTTCAGCACTGATGCATTTTCTAAGAGGTGTCCAGTGGATGGGATTATCCCAGCAAGGAGCTACTTACATTTTCGTGTGCCCAAGCTATGCTTGAGGTGAGAGAATAGTCCTGGAAGTTAGAGGTTGTCCACATTGTCCAAAACAAGGGCCAGTTAGTGGGTATGTATGTTGGCCTCTCTGTGGTACCAACTTCCATGTGCCCTTTTATAGGCTCCAGTCACAAAGATCATCTGGAAAGTAGCTTGGAGTTAAACTAATGTCACAACTCTGGGTGGCAAGATTCCAGGATAGTCTTATTTTTTTGTTGTTGTTGTTCCAAAGTTTTTGTCAAATGTTTCTTATCTTTTTCTCATCCTGTCATTTTTTTTTTATATTCTATCATTTCTCCCAAGTTGTTCTTCTGTCGTTTTACACCCAATGTTTCATGTCAATATATGAATGAATCCTCTTTTCTGAAACCTGAATTGAAATCTAAATATCTTAGTTTGGACCTGAAGTTCTGAATCTTAGACCTGGGCTTGGGACAGATACTCTACTAGAAGTTACCCAGGTAGTACAGGGGTTGGAGTTATGAATGGGAGATTAAATGAGCACAGCAAGTAACAGGCGCAGCACTGAGCTCATCATCTCACTCTAATTCCCTGCAGGGGCCCTCTACACAACCATATAACATGCGTCACAAGATGTCCTCCCTGGAAGGACAGGAGCTAAGTATTCACCTGTAACTCCACCTACACCATTTGTGGAGGTACTCCTCTCCCTGCTCATCTGACAAGGACCTTGTGCCTGGGACTGATCTCTTGTAGAATACTTCCAAGAAAGCTTCAGGAAGAACTTGACAAACATCGCAAGAGGGTCATCTGGTGGACCGTGGGCTATAGGCTTGGTGCTGCCCTCCAGATGTTCTGAAAGCACAGGGTTTGGAGGGTGTGTCCTGGAGCACCCCAATCTCTGCCACACATGCCCACCCACCCCTGAATGATACTGAACCTCCTGAGTTTCCATTTCAGTACAAATGGGACAGGTCTACATTAGCAAGGTTATCCATATAGCATAGGTGAGGTCTCTGACATTTTGTGATGGAATCTGTTTTTCCTCTCCTAAGAGATTCTTTACAACCCCCTAATCCCATTTCTTGTCCCCATCTCTGCCTCTAAGTACATCAGCCAGAATCCACTATCTTAGAATTCTGATAAATCTATTTGTTTACCTTGGTATCTACGAATGATTTTTCCTTTGTCTTTTCAAATCTATTCCTTCATGGAAAATGTCATAGTGGTTTATTGCAAAAAAAATTCTATATGAATTTGCAAAGAACATTGTGTAATCTACAATATCTCCTTCCTGAATTGAAATGGAATGGAGAGTAAGGTGTTAAGCTCCATTCCTGTGTGAATATTACACTATATCTGACTCCCTTCAAATGGTACATGTCACTATGTGGACATCCTCTCCTCCTTCCAGGAATGCATCTCACCATATTCATATTCATTTAGGATTTATGATCAAAATGGTGGTATCTTTCAGTGTTTGTCAGTAAGTCACATACCCATTTCCTGAGGTTCTAAGAGTGGTCAGTCACTTGAATGTGAGCAAATATGTTCATTTGTGAGTTTATTCATGTTATGATCTTGTGTTCCTCCTGTGGCCTGTATGTTCTGGTAAAGCCTGGTCTGGGAAGTGCCACCTTCCCATTTGAATCTCCCAGAACTGAATCAGAAGGACATGTGAGATGGGTTTGAAACCTGAAAGCAGGATTGCACTAGTGACTGGGCTGGCCTATGAAGGCAAAGTCTTCCAGAGCTATTTTGCTGGACTCTGCCTGCAGGGGTCTTATTTTGGAGTGTTTTTTGGGATGTGTCAAGTAAGAAGTTGCTGCGGTGGAGGTCAAGGAGGTTGTTTCCTGCTTTCTCCTCTAGAGTTTTGATGGTTTCCTGTCTCACATTCAGGTCCTTTATCCATTTTGAGTTAATTTTTGTGTAAGGTGTGAGAAAATGATCTAGTTTCATTCTTCTGCATGTTGCTGTCCAGTTCTCCCAACACCATCTGTTAAAAAGGTTCTTTTTTTCCATTGGATATTCTTTCCTGCTTTGTCAAAGATTAGTTGGCTGTATACATTTGGGTCCAGCTCTGAGTTCTCAATTCTATTCCATTGGTCTATGTGCCTATTTTTGTGCCAATACCATACTGTCTTGATGATGACAGCTTTGTAGTGGAGCCTAAAGTCTGGGATGGTGATACCTCCCGTTTTGGTTTTATTTTTCAGGATTACTTTGGCTATTTGGGGTCTTTTGTGGTTCCATACAAATTTTAGGATAGTTTGTTCTAGTTTTCAGAAGTATGCTGGTGCAATTTTGATTGGGATTGCATTGAATGTGTAGATAGCTTTGGGTAGTAATGACCTCTTAACTATATTCTTCCAATCGATGAGCATGGAATGTTTTTCCATTTGTGTCTTCTTCAATTTCTTTCATAAGTTTTCTATAGTTTTCATCATACAGATCTCTTGTATCCTTGGTTAGGTTTATTCCTAGATATCTTATGGTTGTTTTTTTTTTTTGTGCAATTGTGAATGGGATCAATTTCTTGATTTCTCTTTCTGCTGCTTCATTGTTGGTGTATAAAGATGCAACCGATTTCTGTATGTTGATTTTGTACCTTGCAACTTTGCTGAATTCATGGATCGGTTCTAGTAGGCTTCTGGTGGAGTCTGTCGGGTTTTCTATGTAGAGTATCATATCATCTGTGAAAAGTGAGAGTTTGACTTCTTCTTTGCCAATTCTGATGCCTTTGATTTCCTTTTGTTGTCTGATGGCTGATGCTAGCACTTCCAGCACTATGTTAAACAACAGTGGTGAGAGTGGACATCCCTGTCGTGTTCCTGATCTCAGGGGGAAAGCTCAGTTTTTCCCTGTTGAGGATGATGTTAGCTGAAGGCTTTTCATAGATGGTTTTTATGATGTTTAAGTAGGTTCCTTCTATCTCGACTTTCTCTAGAGTCTTTATTAAGAAGGGATGCTGCAAAAATAAACTCAAAATGGATAAAGGACCTGAACATGAGATAGGAAACCATCAACACCCTAGAGGAGAAAGCAGGAAACAACTTCTTTGACCTCCACCGCAGCAACTTCTTACTTGACACATCCCCAAAAACAAGGGAATCGAGAGCAAAAATAAATGATTGGGACCTCATCAAGATCAAAAGCTTCTGCACAGCAAAGGAAACAACCCACAAAACTAATAGGCAACCGACGGAATGGGAAAAGATAGTTGCGAATGACATAGCAGATAAAGGGTTAATATCCAAAATCTGTAAGGAACTCACCAAACTCCACACCCGAAAAACAAACAACCCAGGGAAGAATTGGGCAGAAGATATGAACAGACACTTCTCCAAAGAGGACATCCAATTGGCCAACAGACACATGAAACGATGCTCAGCATCCCTCCTCATCAGGGAAATACAAATCAAAACCACACTGAGATACCACCTCATGCCAGTCAGAGTGGCTAAAATGAGCAAATCAGAGAACTCTAGATGCTGGCGAGGATGTGGAGAAACGGGCACCCTCCTACACGGTTGGCGGGAATGTAAACTGGTGCAACCCCTCTGGAAAACAGTGTGGAGGTTCCTCAGGAAACTCACAATAGAACTCCCCTATGACCCAGCAATAGCACTGCTAGGCATTTACCCAAGGGATACAGGAGTGCTGATGCATAGGGGCCCATGTACCCCAATGTTCAGAGCAGCACGCTCAACAATAACCAAAACATGGAAAGAGCCTAAATGTCCATCAACGGAAGAATGGATCAAGAAGATGTGGTTTATGTATATGATGGAATACTACATGGCAATGAGAAAGAATGAAATCTGGCCATGTGTAGCAACATGGATGGACCTTGAGGGTGTTATGCTTAGCGAAATAAGTCAGGCAGAGAAGGACAAATATCATATGTTTGCATGTATAGGAGGATTAGGAGGAACTTAACAGAGGACCATGGGGGAGAAGAAGGGGGGAAATGGTGGGGGAAAGGGAGAGAGGCAAACCATTAGAGACTCTTGAATGCTGAGAACAAACTGAGGGCTGATGGTTGTGGGGGGGGGAGGGAGAAGATGGGCGTGGAGGAGGGCACTTGTGGGGATGAGCACTGGGTCTGTCTCGGAAACCAATTTGACAATAAACTATTTATAAAAAAAAAAAAAAAAAAAAAACTATTTTGTCAAATACTTTTTCTGCATCTATCGACAGGATCACATGGTTTTTATTTTTTGTTGATGTATCACATTGATTTGCAAATGTTGAACCAGCCCTGTATCCCAGGAATGAATCCCACTTGATCTTGGTGGATGATTCTTTTTATGGAGTGTGTTTTTCATCCTGCCAGCCCTGCTGGAGACAGCCTGGGTCATCCTTTAACATTTCTCTGCCTGGCACTCTTGTTCTGTTTGTCAGAGGGGAGGAGTCCTGTATGTCTGAATAGCTTTGAAGCTACAGGTAGAAGCATTAACCTTTTGGATGTCCTGGAAAGGAGTTTAGCTCCAACTTATTCCTGGACACATTGACTGGATGCTGATTATGTGGCAGTATTTACTGTGGACCTAGGCCATTCAGGTCTTTAACCAAGGCTCCTGTATCTTGAGCTCCGAGTCATTGGAAGTTGATCCCATGGAAGTATCCTGTCTTCATTGGTAGGGGTTCATCACTTTAATGTGGTTGTGCCTTCAAGTAACATATTTTCTTTGGGAGGTGGGTCTCTTTTTCATGGGTTTGGTTTTGTGGGGTGACATCAACCTAGAACATGTATCTGATCTGTTTCATTGAAGGATGGTCCACAGGGGTTAGTTGAAAAGTAGGAAAATATTTGCTTGGTGATGATCTTTGATATTTAAACAGTTGGGTAGGCCCCTAGCATTCAGACATTCAGATGGTAGATGCTGCTTGCCACCTCTCATCTTTACTGATTGGGCAGTTTTCCTTTGTGCTGCTTTTTCTAGAAGTAAATCAGCTGTATCATAGAAATTATACTGCCTGAGAGCCTTACCCTGTAGTTCCCTTTGAGTAATGGCCTTAGGGGAAAGAGTAATATATGTTTAGGATTTCCTCATCTTCACAATGTCCACCCTGTTTCAGGAGTGACTAGATCAGTAACACTGGATATTCCTGTTTTTCTTTTTTTTTTCATCCTACAATAGGCATTGATCCTGAAGTGTACTTCTTCTATACTACTCGATAAACTAGACCTGGTTTCTTGGTTATGTGGATCAGCATCTCCAGGCTAATTGAGCAAGGTGATGTCTGTTCAGACAATATATTTCCTGCAGCATAGTATACATGAGATGTTTCACTTGAATTGCTACTCCTTATGAAGCTTCTATCATAACCTCAGAATGTGCAAGTGAGCTGCCCAAGAATAGCAAAGTCCATAGATGTTTAAATCACTTGCCTAGTGCCCTTGAGGGGAACACTGGGGAGAAATTCCAGAAGGTTCTGAACCACCATCTGCCTTGTGAAAGCCTCTTTGGAGAGGTGGGGGGGGGGGCATATAAAAAAAAAACAAAAAAACATTCTGTCTCCAGATGGAATTACTTGTAGGTTTCTTCTGTGGTTATTCAGGTTATACTGTGGTTATTCCGTGACAATCAAGGGGTTATAAAAATAGGATTCCCACAAATTCTTAAAGGATTCCCTTTCTTGATGCTCAGACATGTAGAGGACTTTAAGTCTGACTCTGGAATCCTGGCTGAGGAAAGGCCTTAAAATCCCATTTTCCACATGCTTGCTTTGAGTAAAGCATCATTCACCATTCATGGTGATAAATTTTTTTAAATGCTCAACAATTTTCAGAAGTTCAAAATCTCAGGTGGTGACTCCCCCCCCCCCCCCCCCCCCCCCCCCCCCCCCCCCCGCGCAGGCCGTGGAGAGTCTTTTGTGCTGTCTCTTAGCCTCCTTGCTTTCTCTCCCCCATCCTGTTTGGGTAAATGTGGAGCAGTTCTTTCACGTGGACTTCTTCCTAATGCTAGAATGATCTCTTTTCATTCTGAAACCTTTCCTCTGGTCATCCTGAAGTAAAGAAAATGATGAATTTCAAATAGAGGATCAGCCTCTTTAGGTACCAAAAGACGGAGACCTATCCAGGTCAGGTACCAGGAAGAGCAGACCCCTTGGGGCAAATGTTTGCAGCAGTTATGGGACCCTCTTGCACTGTTGGTGGGAATGCAAATTGGTGCAGCCACTGTGGAAAGCAGTATGGAAGTCTCTCAAAAAGTTAAAAAATAAAACTACCCTGTGATCCAGCAATTGCACCGCTGGGTATTTACCCAAAGAATACAAAAATACTAATTCAAAAGGATACATGCACCTTGATATCTATAGCAATATTACATACAATAGCCAACTTATGGAAACAGCCCAAGCGTCAATCTACTGATGAATAGATAAGGATGGGGTGTGTGTGTGTGTGTGTGTGATGGAATATTACTCAGCCATAAAAAGAATGAAATCTTGCCATTTCCAATGACCTGGATGGAGAGAGTATAATGCTAAGTGAAATAAGTCAAAGACAAATACCATGAGATTTCCTTCATAAGTAGAATTTAAGAAATAAATGAGCAGACTTCCTCTTTCCTCAGATTTACCTGTGAGAAGGGAGGGTGGTCCATGGAAGAAGATATTCATGGCTAAACTTTTATTGGTGGTGGTCTGAGAATTTGCCCTGGTGGAGAGAAATGCTACTTCAGTTGTGTGGTTCAGGCATTTGAAAGACCTGGAACAAGGCTACCGGGACACTGGAGTGGGTTAGCTACTGCTTAGAATCTCCAGGCAAGACTCTTGAATGCTGAGAACAAACTGAGGGCTGATGGGGGGGGAGGGGAAGGGGGGTGATGGGCATGGAGGAGGGCACTTGTGGGGATGAGCACTGGGTGTTATATGGAAAACTTGATGATAAACTATTAAACTCCAGGCAGATCATGAGATCCTGAACATTACTGATGAGCAGCTTAGTAGCCAAGTGTGAGAGCTGGAGGGCCTATGTGGTAGTCTATAAAGAGGTTCTTTGCTTCTCTGTGGAAAGGTAGACCTAGGCTACAGATTAGATGGGAGATTAGCAGATTCTCTGGTGATGGAGAGGTCACTGGTTTGGAAAGATGTGGCATGGAGCTGTGGCAAGCCTCAGTGGGAGAGTCACTGCACAGGTCCCTAGGATTCTGGAGGAAATCCTTGCAGGGAATTGTACTTGAGACACAGCTTGAAGTGTGTTACTGGTTCCTAATAAAGGTGAAACATTTAGCCATTGGACAACAAGTGAACATACCTAGAACCAGGAATTCTGTCCGATTGGGTCATACTGTCAGGCCCAGAGGCAATCCATTTGGTAAGACCCAGACTCCCATTAAACCCACCACCGTTAAACTAGTGCCCTTCCCTCAGGTCTTTAATTTTTCCAAATAGCCAAATAAGACCTATATAGTCACAGGTAAAAACTGTCAGCTTTGTGTCACCTCTTGTTGGGTCTTGAAGCTGGAGATTGTTATTGCCAGGACATGTTAGCCAAGTCCTGAAATTATTTCCATGGATAAACTATTTCTTTCCCAGTTTCTGGGAATTCACACAAATTCTCGGCTGGAACTTTAGGAGCTGCAGGAATTACTCTTTAAAACATTTTTTAATGTTTATTTTTGAGTGAGAGTGGGAGTTGGGGAGGGGCAGAGAGAGAGACAGACAGACAGACAGAATCCAAAGCAGGCTCCAGGCTCTGAGCTGTCAGCACAGAGCCCGATATGGGGCTCAAACCACCAACTTTGAGATCATGACCTGAGCTGAAGTTAGATGCTTACCTGACAGCCACCCAGATGCTCCAGAAATTATTCTTTTATACTGTGTTTTTTTTTTTATAGTCAACTAACCTGAGCCTGCAACTGTCTTAGTTGTAGGGATTGTGGAGTTAGTTATGAGGAATCATCTTTGTTGACCTAGAAACCGTGATCTAGAAATCATTGCCCCACACCTTTCAGGTAGCTATGTCACAAGCCAACATTTTACTTTCTCCCTGCTCTTCACCCCAATCTACCATGAGTCTCATTAATGATGATGCTACTGCAAGCTGTGGTGTTCACCCTCAGAAGTGGCATCCTTATCAGTAATTTTGTTCTAAAATCTTGTCCCAGGTGTTTGCTTTCTGTGGCATTACTGTATCCAAATGTCTTAGCCTGGGTTTTCCATGAAAGCAAAATCTGAGAAGAGAGCTTATATGCTAGTAGCTATCTGGAGGTAATCTGAGGGAACAGGAGCTAGAAGCCGAGGGGAGTGAAATGTGAGAGTGCCTGCAGAGTGAATGTTCAGAGATCCAATGGGCATGATGTGTCCACAGAGATGGCAAGCTCTGAAAAGTTGATCATCAAGGTAACAGAGTATCTGATGGATACTGTATGTGGTGAGTTTAATTCTGAGTTCTCAGGTTAAGCTCTAGGTCTGGCTGAAGCCTTGATTTATAAGTTACCTTTATGTTGACTTAAGTTTCTTTACTTAGGCACGTGCCTGGGGGAATCTGGGCTGTTTGGTAAGTCAATCTGGTTAGCCAGAGCTTCTTTCGAGTAGAATGATCAAGAATTTAATGTGTTGGCTTCAAATTTACCATTTCAATGTAGGGGAGGAAAAAAGTCTTCCTCTACACACTCATGTTCTACAGTTGGGGGGGGGGGGGCTGTAGATGAGATTGGCCAAACAGGTTAATAAGAGAACCAAGTTTACTAGCATGTGTATGGTGCATACACATGGGAGTACCCAGACATGAATGCTTGTAGGTGTGGCTTAAGTTGGGCTTATATTTCCTGTTATGCAAAACAAAGGGAAAGTGACCTGGGCTTCTGGACAGGGGAGTAAGGTATGGGAAGAGGACTGGAAAAAGTGGGATACACGAGAGTTGTTTAGTAACATTTGTCATGCAGATTTAAGCTCTGACTCTTTTGGCAAATTTCTGAAGTCTTTGGTAAGAGGTCTTAGGTCTTACTCTTCCTGCTATTGGAGAGGGGGACCTCTCTACAACTTTATTTTTTTAAAAATATAAATTTCTGTTATGAAAGGAAAACACCCAGTTTCTAGAGCTTTCCAGGCATCTACTGGTTCTCTGTGAACTTTAGCTCAAAATAATCCACATGCAAAACATGTTGTGGACATTATTCTTGTACTCCTCAGTTGCACCCTATAGAATAGTTGCCTCAACTCCTCTCTCCCATTTGTTCATTCATCTTCCCCTCCCCACCTCAATCCCAGCTTCTAGCAGCCACTGATGTTTTTGTCTGTTTTTTTTTTCTTTTTCAGGATGTTACATGATTAGAATCATACAATATGCAGTCTTTTCAGATTTATCTTTCACTATGCAATATGCATTTAAAATTCTTCCATGTCTTTTTATAGCTTATAGCTAATTTTTAAGTCACGATAGTATTTATTGTGTGGATATACCACAGTTTATCTGCTCACCTTTTGAAGGACAGGAGATCCTAACTTTAGTTTTGGGAAGTGTTAGATGACAAAAATTCAACTGAGTACCCCTAAAGATTAAACTAGCTTTGTGCAGTTAATCACGCATTGGGCAGTATCCCATCTAGCAACAGAAAGGAGCTCCATCAGGTAAATTACCTCAATAGTGCTATTCAGTATTTCCAGGTTGGCTGGGTAAAAGTTATATTCCTGGGGATGGGGTGACCAATTAGGCATTAAGCCTTGGTTTGCTGATAGGGGGTTTAGCATATATTGAGGACCTGCTTTTTCCTTTTATCAGAAGGTATTTTAGCCATTTTTGGACAAGTCTCCAACAAGATTCCCAGGGAAAACTTATCTCGTTATTGGGATTTCTGGAATGGCAGGCAAGGACAACACTGCCTGGACACCCCAGCAATGGACTTGCTTGCTCAGCAGCTGCAGGGAGTTTTCCCCCACTGGAGAAAATCTCCTGGTGGAGGTGATGCCCTTCCTGGGACATCTACTGACTGAAATTGTGTTACAAAGGCCAGGACCTCTGTCCAACTGGGGACAACTGATGGGCTGAGACTTGGTTGGGTCTGTGTCACAGTTATTCTCTCCCTTTGCCAAATACACTTCTTCCATTCTTCTGTAGGTGTTGGTCCCTAATAATATCCTTTGGACCAAGCCTTTATTTCATGGTTTGATTGCTTTATTTTGTATGGCACATGTAGTTTAACATGACCATGTGAGTTTTCCTGATGCTTGTGTTCAGTGTCCATTGGAGGTGGCTGTCACGCACCCCCTTGGTGCCTTTTCTGACAATCATGGAAGGATTGCCCTGTAATGATCCATGACCCCATGCTGAAATCACTTTCATGTCTAGTTTATAGAGGGTGTTGAATGTGGGCTGCTCAGAATTTGGATTTAATTTTGAGTGGAACCTAACTTACAGAGAAAACTTAGTAAGTTTTAGAAGTAAATACCAATTCTTTATCTTCTAGAACACATCAGCACTGGACTACAATCAGCCTTCAGAACTCCCTGTGGATCTAATGATGATTAGATATAAATGAGAGAAATTGAATTGAACCTCTAAGTTGGCCACCAGGGATGGACTGAAATGGCTGTGCTCTTAACCAGGAGCTCTCCTCCAACATAATATCATGATGATTGAGGAGGAGACCTCTTCTTATACCCTGTCCCTGAATCCAGAGTAAATCATGCTGTGAGGGTCTGAGTTCTGAGTCTTGCAAGACCAACTTGTATAACTTTGTGCAGGTTATATACTTTACAGAGACACCTGCTCTGTAGGGGGGATTTGGGGAAGAAATCCAGCCAATGCTTGGCAAAGACTTTCGTAGACAGGCTCCTCTGAGCCCTCTTTTCAGCTAGGTGGCCTCCTTGAGCCATGTCCTCAGCCTGTCTAAGCCAGTCTTGGCAAGGAATCCTGCCAAGTCCTCTGTTCAAACTCCTCATCTTTCACCTTGGTGTCCAGTTCTTGGCCCATCTTTAGCAAGGATCCCTTTGTTGATGTCTCCTCAGTTATTCTCCATCCTCTGACTCCATTCTGCTAGTTGCTATAAATCCCCAGCTGTGTTTTCTATATTTGGAACTGAACTCAGTCTCTTGACCCTTGCTGCCAGGGTCTCGACCCATCTTCATTACCATTTTAACAAGCATCTGATTACTTTTGTCTTTAACATACTCCACTCTCCAAACTCTGGAACCACCTTTACAGAGATGCTACTGTCCAAAGGAAGAAACATATTTTTTTTATATTTTTATTCCTAGGAGAGAGAGACAGTGTGAGCAGGGGAGAGTCAGAGAGAGAGGGAGTCAGACTCTGAAACAGGCTCCAGGCTCTGAGCTGGCAGCACAGAGCCCGACGCGGGGCTCGAACCCAAGAACCGCGAGATCATGACCTAAGCAAAAGTCGGACGTTTAACCGACTAAGCCACCCAGGCGCCCTGGAAGAAACATATTTTTAACATACAGTATGTGCTCACCAAGCTGGAGGCCAGCCTCAATGGAGTGTGCTCTGTTAACTTCCATGAAGACCTAGAATAAGTGAAAGATGGCCCTAAAGCATGCCCCCCAAAATTAGAATCATTCCTTACCCCACATTGCCAGGCTGCAATTCAAGATTTGAATGTCTTCTAGTTACCCCTTGGGCACTTCCAATTTAAGTTCATAATGAAGAAGAAAATCTCTCATGAACTACTTCAAATTCCCTTCATTCTTGAGAGGTGTATGGATATAGGTCTTATCTACTTATCTACCTATGAATACATCTAGGTGTGGCCTAAAAAAACTCAGTCTCTCCTATTCCTATGTCTCAGACCGAAGTCTCCCCGTTAACCTCACCCACTCCTCCTTGAGACCTGGGGGGTTACCTAGACGTGACAAAGCCTGAATGGCAGATGAGACCCAGCGAAGTGCCCAGAGATTTGGCTTTCCTTTGTAAACTATGGGTGCTGTCTGGAAAAAAGTCTGTAAAAAGTGAGGGGAAAGAGGAAGCTGAGAAAGAATAAAGTTTTGTTACGGAATCTGGTCTGGATCATGCTGTGGAAGAACCAAGCAGCACTCGGAGATCTTGGAAGGGAGGAGGCTTATTTTACACCAGTGGGCTCCGAGGAGGTCTGAGCCCAGAGCATTAGCAGAGGGAACAGTTTATAGCCTGTGACTTCGCATTCCTTGTTAATCAGGGACAGGTGTTTCCCACTAGTCCTGTCGACCATCTTACAACAGCTTTTCCCTGTCAGTTTCAGGTAAAGTTTTACATCCCCTGAATGCTCAGAAGTGTAGAACACACTGTAGAATTATGCTGCCTTGAAGCGATAGGGCAGGGCTTTGGTTCCAACCCAGTAGCAGGTGTTAATCAGGGCTGTTCTGGGGACAGAGGTATGGTTTTAACTTCTAGGCATTTCCTGGCAAGGTGACTCAAACAACCTGAGAGCTGTTCTCCAGAGAAGATTGCAGGGATAAACTAGAAGCGGCCATAGCAGCTGGGAAGAGAGATGCCTGGGATCTGGTTAGGGTTCTAATGACACAGCTATACCCAGGACAACCATCTCCTGGTGAGTGACCTAGATCCCTCCGTGTTGCTATAATTTTAAGCATGCTTTACCTTTATTCTAAGGGTATCTCTTAAGAAGAGAACGTAAGGAAATAGGGACTGCAAAGATGGAGTTTTTCTAACATTTCTGTTTAACTTCTGATAAAGCTCCAAGGTGGTATTCTGGAATTTAGTGCTTTCAGCCACAAGAAAATTTCACTCTAGATCCGGACGAGATCTTTTTTCCTGCTATGTTTTGTCTGTATACTTAGGAAGTTGTGTGAAAATAACGAAAGTAGAAAAATAGACCCCAATGCAAAGTCTAGTTTTGGGTGTATAGGTGCCCATATGCTCATTCCTGGCATATGAACAAGGAGCAAGTCTACTCAATAAAATACTATCGAGTTACTGGCCTTATAGGGTTGGCCTCACGAATGAAGCCCATCAGGACAAAAGGCAGATCAGTGACCTAAGCGGTTTTTGAAGCCTTGGGTTCTTAGGGGTTGCTACAAATGCCCTAGTAGAGCTCTGCAAATGAGCTGACCCACAACTGGGGTCACACTTCCCAAGAAAAAGATGGAGATTCTTCATCTTACCCTTTACCTTTCCACAGTGTCCAGGGAGTCCATTGTATGTATATCTCAAACTCTGGGCACAGCCTCTCTAAGCAGATTCAAGAAGGGGTTCACTTTTCATCCATCCTGGTTCTGGGAGATTCTGTGTGCTGGACCTAAGCTAGGACTTCCCATCACCCACACTCACTAGAAGCACAGTAAGTGGTCCTATGCATGCATGTGCACTGGACAAGTGTACCTCCTCTGCGTTTTCTGGCCTCACTCAGCCTCTGGAAAACACTTGCCAGGGACGGTAGGATGTACAGATAAACTTTCTCTGGCCAGGAGAGTCGGTGATCTCCATAGTTGCTGTAGTCTCTTCATTGTGTAAATCACACTAATGCCCTTCTGTCTGTGAGGTTTTTCAGTGCTATGGTTTTCCTTCACTCAGGAGAGTCTCTGTCTACTGACTGGAGGAAGCTTCCCTGTCATTCTCTGGCAGGCATGTCTAGTCATGCAGGACTTCTCTGCATGGGCAAAGAATCATCCACAGGAGCAAGAACAGAAGGGAATTTATTTTCCTGCTCCCTCCATCAGTTCCCTATCAGCCAAATTTTACAAATAGTCTTTCCCATTCCATAGGTTACCTTTCCATTTTTGTTGGCTTCCTTTGTTGTACAAAAGCTTCTTAATTTAGTCCCACTTGTTTGTTTTTGCTTCTGTTACCTGTGCTTTAGGTGTCCTATCCAAAAAGTCATTGCCAACATCATATCAAGGAATTCTTTTTCTTCTAGGAGTTGTATGGTTTGGGGTCTTCAAGGCTTTAATCTTTTTTAACAATTTATTTAAATCAAGTTAGTTAACATATAGTACAATACTGGTTTTAGAAGTAGAATTCAGTGATTCATCACTTACAACACCCAGTGTTCATCACAAGCGTCTTCGTTAATATTCTTCGCCCATCTAGCCTGTTCTCTCCACCTCCACCTCCCTTCATCAACCCTCAGTTCTCTATAGGTAAGAGTCTCTTACGTTTTGCCTCTCTTTTATCTTATTTTTCCTTCCCTTCCCCTATGTTCATGTTTTTTCTTAAATTCCACATATGAGTGACATCATATGGTATTTGTCTTTCTCTGACTTACTTCACTTAGCATAACACATTCTAGTTCCATCCACATTGTTGCAAATCTTGAGTTAATTTTTGTATATGGGTTTATTTCTGGGCTGTCTGTCCTGTTGTATTGTCTTTTTATGCCAATACCATACTGTTTTTATTACTGCAGATTTGTAATATAGTTGGAGATCAGGAAGTGTGATGCACCAGCTTTTTTGTTCTTGAGATTTCTTTGACTATTTGGGGTCTTGTTTTTGGTCCCGTATGTTTTAGGATTATTTTTCTATTTCTGTGAAAAGTGTAATTAGAATCTTGAAAGGGATGGCATTGAATGTGTAGCTCAATCTGGATAGTATGGACATTTTAACAGTTTTTTCAATCCATTTTTCCATTTAGTTGTGTTGTCTTCAACTTATTTCATCAATGTATTACAATTTTCAGTTGGAATCTTTGATTTCACTCTTTAAATTTATTCTTAAGTAGCTTATTCTCTTTGATGCAATTATGAGTGGGAGCATTAATTTCTGATACTTTGTTCATGTATAGAAATGCAGCTGATTTCTGTATATCTTGTATCCTGCAACTTTACTGAATTCATTTACTCTAAATGTTTTTGGAAGTACTGAGAGTTTGTATATATTATATGCAGATATGTTACTTCCTTTTCAATTTAGATGCCTTTTATTTCTTTTTCTTACCTATTTTGTCTAGCTAGTACTTCTAGTATTATGTTGAATAAAAGTGGCCAGAGTGGGCATTCTTCACTTATTCCTTATCTTAGTGGAAAGAAAAGCTTCTAGCTTTTCACCATTAAGTATGTTAGCTACAGGCTTGTCATACATAGCCTTTATGTTAAGATGTATTTCCTCTATATCTAGTTTAGGATATTTCTCATGAATGGATGTTTAATTATGTTGAATGCTTTTTCTACATCTATTGAAATGAACATATGATATCTATTCTTCATCTTGTTAATATGATCTATCACTGACTTGTGGATGTTGAATCATCCTTGGATCCCTGGAATAAATCCCACTTGATCATGGTGTGTGATCCTTTTAATGTATTGTTAAATTTTGTTTAATATTTTGAATATTTTACATCTGTGTTCATCAGGGATGCTGTTCTGTACTTTTATTGTGGTGTTCCTGTCTGGTTTTGGTATCAAGATATTGCTAACCTTGTAAAATGTGTTCAGAAGATTTCCTTCCTCTTCAATTTTTGGAAGGGCCTGAGAGAATAGGTATTAAATCTTTGATTTGCTTGGTAGAATTCACCAGTGAAGTCCTCTGGTTCTGGACTTCTGTTTGCTGGGAGGTTTTTGATTACTGACTTACTACCTTTACTAATAATCAGTCTACTCAGACTTTCTATTTCTTCATGATCCAGTCTTGGAAGATTATAAACTTGTAGAATTTATTTTTTCCAGGTTGCTTGTTGGTGTCTGATTATTCTAGTAGTCTCTCCTGGCTATTCTTGGTGATTTTTTAATCCTTTGTGATTATCCAAGCTGGTTTCTTTGTTCTTAGGTCTTGGCACACCCTGAACTACTAGAAGACCTTATCAGAATCCCAAAGGAAAGAATTTCAGTGCCTAGATTTTTGCTGAATTAGAAGGCTTACCTTCAGCATCCTTTAAAGTATGTGAATACACCCCCTTCATGGAAAGATGGGAGTTTCTGTCTGCTTTGCACTGAACCCTGGGATTGCTGGTTAAGAACTGTTGATTTGTTTGGTGTAATCCTCCAGGACCATGAACACAAGCCTCAGTGCTCAGCAAAACCAGGTGATCAAGAGAGGTATCCCTGGGGTGACCCCTGCAAAAGCTAGAATATTTGTGTGCACAAATTCCTTACTGGGAAATATTGGCTCTTTAAAGTGGACTATGAAGAGAAAGAAGAAACAGTATCTGGCTTCCCTGATGTCTCTGGTCTCTGGGTATGATAGCAGTCAGCCTTTGTGTGCTAAATTAAAAATCTGATCCTTATGCAGCAGCTTTTAGAGTAAGCAAATAGACCTCTTTTAGGGAAATACTAGGAGATGGAAATTTCTGCCTGCCACCACTGCTCTGAGCCTTGGGTGAATAGCTAGTTAAAAACTGTTTCTTGTTGGAATGTTCCTGTTGGGCTCATGAAAGCAAGCCCTGCTCACCACAGGGCCTGGTAATTAAGGGGTCTGTTTCTTGGGTGGTAGCTGCAAAAGCCAGGGGACCAGATGTATACAAGCTCAGTCCAGAGAGATGCTAGTGGCCCATTTCAATGTGGTCATTTGCTTGTTTGCCAGATATGTAGGAGTTACTGAGCTAGTTTCTTGATTCCTTTCAGAGAGACTTGCTCCCATGTATAGTTGTACATTTTGTGTGTCTGTGGGAGGAGAGTCTCCTATGTTGCCATGTTGGGCCATAACCCTGCTTTTGTTCTTTTTTCCTTCTCTTCCTCAGACTTGATAATTCGATTGTCCTATCTTCAGATTCTCTGACTCTTCTGCCCACTCAAATCTGCCTCTGAAATCCCTCTAGTGAACTTCTCATTTGCTGCTGTACTCTTCAGTTCCAGAATTATTGGGACCTCTCTTTAGCTTTTCTAGTTCTTCATTGATAATTCCATTTTGTTAATGTGTTTTTACTTTCTTCACATCTTCCATTAGTTCCTCGAACATCTTTAACACTGTTTTAAGATCTTTGGTAGATCTGCTATGAGCTATTTTTCTAGAGTATTTTCTTTCTTTTGAATGGGTGATATTTGCTTGCTTTTCTTGTATGCTGTGTGATATTTTTTGTTGAAAACTGGACATTGGAATTTACTGATGTGCTTATTTTGTAAATCAGATACTCCCTCTTAGGGCTTGCTGTTTTTTAATTTTTTTTTTAATCATTGTAGACTGAGTGCCAGGATTCCACTTGAGGTTTAAATTTTAAGATTCTTCAGGTCTTTCCCAAGCCTATGTCTTCTCCTAGGCATGTAGTCACTTTCTAATTTTTCTCTGTATGTGTAGTCTCTTTTAAATGTCCCTAATGTCTGGCTTCCCAAAGGAAGAAAGGAAAAAATGAAGGTTCTCTGCATGCAGTGATATAGATTGCTACAAGGGAACAGATATGTAATCCAAAGTCTGTAGTGGGTGCCATGCTGTGATTTCTGGTTAGAACTATATGGAGGCTTTGGGATTACTCATCAGTTAGTGAATAGGCTTGGTTCCCATTGACCCTTACATGACATCTTCAGGTAGGCCATATAGTCTTTGATACATACAGGCATAATGTTTTAGATATTAGCTAACATTAATTCATGTAAACATAATTAAAGTTTCTTAAAAATTTGAGTTGGTATAATTGTATGTTTGTTTATAATCCAAAACAGAGACACTACACACATCCTAAGAATACTGTAGGAATTAATATTTACATGAATATAGAAAGAGCGGGAAAAGTGAATGTCCAGAAGACTGTGGCTGGAGAATCAGAAAAAGGCACTAATGGCTTTAGTTGAAAGTGTGTGCAGGTAAAGGTGAAGTCAGAACTCAAAATTTTTGTGGTGCTGCCATAATCACAGAAAATTATTAAAGAGATCTTAAAAGCAGGAGTTCAGGGAAAAGTTTGCAAAACCACCAGACCTAATATTGTATCTCAGTAATAACAACCTCTCCTTTCTTTTCTATATTCCATGCTTTTCATGCGTTCTTTTCATTGGCAAACTCCAACTCTGAGCCATATTGGGCTCATCTATCATCTTTTGCTGTATAACAAATTATGATAGTCTTAGAAGCCTAAAATAACACATTTAACAACACACATTAGTATATGTGATTTAGCTGGGTCCACTGCTTCAGAATTACCTAAAGCTGCAGTCAAGATATTGGCAGGAGCTGCAGTCTTCTCTGTTTGACTGGAGAAGGATCCATTCTTGAATTCATGTTGGAGTTCAGCTTCTTGTGGCCTTTTTGGACTGAAGGCCTCAATTTCTTGCTGACTGTTGGCCAGAGGTCTCCTAGTTTGCCCTTTGGGTGTCTTTGTAAAAATAACTGACAATATAGCTGCTTGCTTTGTCAAAGTCTACCTTTGGGAAAAAATGTTCTAGCAGAAAGATGGTTACAATCTTTTTTTCTTTAAATTTATTTTGAGAGAGAGAACACAAACAGAGGAGAATGGTGAAAAGAATCCCAAGCAGGCTCTGCACTGTTGGCACAGAGCCTGACATGGTGCTCATGAGATCATGACCTGAACATAAATCAAGAGTTGGGTGCTTAACTGTCTGAGCCACCCAGGTACCCCAGGTTGTTGCAATCTTAAGTACATCCTATCACCTCTGCTATATTCTATTAGAAGTGAATTCATATTCGCTTAGATTGGATTTCACAAGGATGTGAATACCAGAAGAAGAGGATATTCGGGGTTATCTTACTCTATCTACCATACAAGGAGATTTAGGAAAATATAGTTCTGAGAAGATCTTTGCATTACAGAGCAGAAACTTTTTGTGTAAAAGGTAATGCAAAACTGACAACTAACACCTGTAAGTAAAGTCCAGGCTGATGTCCTGTGGATTGTCAAGCAATCGAGGTCTCTGCAGGATAACATATTGATGGAGAGCAGAAGTGTTAACAGAAATCTGGACAAGATGATAGATATTAGCTTTTGAGCTTTTCTAAGGATATGAGAGTTGGGGGGGGGACCCCATTCACCAGATCAGCAGCTAACTACCAACATTCAGAAGTTGCCATTGGGCCAACAACTTGATTAAGTTTATGGCAATCCACCATTATTTCAAAATTCCATAAACTTTTTTCAAGGGACATGTAGGTGAATTGAAAGGGGCCATATAATGGGGAATAAAACTTTGGAACCAGTTAAGTAGTTAATGGAGGCACTAATCTTTGTACCTATTCTAGGGCTGCAGTATTGCTTTTGGATGATCATCTTGGTGTGGGAAGAGTGAGGAAGGGAGTTTCAAAGACTTCTACTTGGCTTTGACTATAATTATGGCTCTTACTCTACCAGTTAAGAAAGGTTTATCTCAATTTATAAGACTATCCATGTTAATTATCTATTTGGAACTATGTAAATAGATAGTGGCTTTGCTTTCCAACTGAGACCACAGTGAGAAAGACTTCTACCAGGACTCATTTTTGTGCTGGTCTCCAGAAGCCTATTCTCCCCTCTGGGAACTATCCTGGTACTTAGGTCCCCTGGGTATTATTGCCAACTCAAACTTTATCTAACCATTCTCAAAGGTCTGCATACTCCCTTTCTTTCCTGTTTATTATTCCAGAAAAGAGCCTGTCACAGGGAAGATGCTGCTACTCAGTATTTGAAACAAAATGGTGAATTGATTGCTTAATAAACAAGGGGGAGCCATACTTGTAAGGCATAGTGTCACCACAACAAGCAAGAGCCAATCTTACACATGCATTGGAAAGAGTTTGGTGGTTGGCAGACTTTCAGAAGCATACTCACAGGCTGACTTTGAGAACCATGGGACTATAATGGCTGACTTGTACAAAATGCAGTTCCTGATGCAAAATTGTCACCTATTGAGCTAGGTTTAAAACCAGCTCTGATAGTCACTGTTGCTATGGCCAAAGAATAGTAAATCCTTTCCTAGTAGGTTAGAAAATATTGTTCATTAGACTGAAGGTCTGCTTGGAAGAATTTGGAGAATTTTTATTGGGTATCTTTGCTATGGTTTGCCAAATCTTCCCCCCCCACACACACTTTTCCTCTTAAAGGACTGGGCCTCTAACTGGAAATTAGATAAGGGTTTATAATTATCCTTTCTGTGGTGGTCAGTCTTCCTCTCAGGAGCTCTTAATTTGACACTTTACAGGTCAACTGTTACCTTGGGGGCCCATCTATACCTTAGATTCACCATGGAATAGAAGCTATTGCCACAGATCCTTGTGGATTGAGATCTGTGTACCCTATTACAGTAATTGCATCTATTTTGCCTCTGACAGTTCTATGCAACTACCCACTTCTATTAATGCCTGCATGCTATCATCTTCATAGACTCACATTTCCACTGTGGCATGTCCTGCAGAGGACAATCACAAGTTGCTCAGTGGTGTTCATGACCGTATCACCAGTGTATTCCTTATTGCTTTAGTAAAGGAGTGTTCTCTGGAGCCTCCTGGAAATCTGGTAGAACTTCTGCTTTCATATGAAAAATCTATTCTAAAATTTCTACCTATTGGAGTCTTTTGACTCTTTAATCCTCCACCAAAACAGTTTTGGCATTTCCAGCTTGTTCGGTTTTAGGCAACTGTGACTGACAGAGATGCATGGCCCAGATCCACCCTCAAGGCAGGATTTGTGCTAGATGCTAAGACTGCTTTAACAGATAACCTTTACCTTACAGCACCCCCTTTCCACCCTGGGGCTCTTCATTGACTGCAGAAAATGTTGCACAATTTCCATTATCCTCCCCCCCCCACTTGCCCTGTAATACAATGGCATATATTTGATATACTAAGATCTAAAGGATGCTGAAGTGGTGATCCCTGCCGTGTTTCCATATAATTTATCCTTCTGGCTCCTGGAAAGAAAGATGGATCTAGAGGGTGACAAACTGTCACAAGCTCAGCCAAATAGGTTGATTCAAATAGAATCTATTAGAGCAAATTAACATGGCATGAGGTACATGGTATGCAGCCATTGATTTGGCAAACTAACACTTTTCCATTATCAGCAAAATTCCCATAGAATGGACAACAGCAGGCACTGGCAAACTTCGTGCAAAGGTCCAGATAGTAAATATGCCGGCTATATAGTCTGTTACAACTACCTCTGTTGTGGCACCGAAGTAGCCACAGATAAGACAGCCCTTCATTTTTTGAAGTGTTAATAAAACTTTATTTACAAAAACATGGGCCAGATTCTGCCTGTGGGCTGTAGTTTATCAACACTTGGGCAACAGTATATGTATACAGTTTCACCTCAAGACAATGTAAGCTCTCCCATTGTCTCATAATCTGAAGAGATCTGGACTGTCTGGATGTCTTGCTGGGGGTCACACTGACTTACAAGCTAGAAGCAGCTAGCACACTGGTGGCCTTGAATGATCTGCATGCTCTCAACTCAGGACAGAAGATCATCTCTGCAGGGGTTCAGTCCACATTTGTCACAGACCCCTAATGAAGAGGTTCAGTAGTCAGGAACATACCAGAGTATCTCAACCTTGTCCATCTGTGATCTCTGAGAAGTGGACACCAAAATGGATTAGATGTGCAAGATGTTGATTGGGAGAAATACCCGTGGAAGAGAGGAGGAAGTGGGAGTGAGGAGCACCTGCAATCTTCCATACTGGTGTGATACCTGTGATATATCAGGAAGGAGCACTGGGAAAGGGTGATGCTAGTAGGTCACTGAGCTGGCGCTGGCTGGTAGCACTTGAAGGGAAGCATGGCCTGGGCATGAATGTGGAGCTGGTGGACCCAAATAGGCAGAGTCTGGGGCTTTCAGTCTGGTTTCCTGCAGCAGGACCTCTTGCAGGAGATCTGAGTGGCACACTTCCATGGCCACCATACTATCTGAAATAGTTTCATCTTTTACACCCTGTCACAAGGAAGTACGATGACTGGTGGACCTTTTTGGGCTTTGGACAAAACTGATTACGCCCCTGTGAATACTGCCCCCAACACACCTATTGGGTGACCTGAGAAGCTATTGCTGAGTGGGGCCCAGTGCAGTCATGGGCTCTGAACCAGATCTGGGCTAGTCTCTTAGGCTATGTACTTAGGTTCACTTGGCTATCCACTTCGTGAAGAAGTAGTCTGAGGTTAGAATATACACAGATTCCTGAGCAATGGTGTATGGCCTAGTCATCTGGGTAGAGGCCTAAAAATAGATTAGAAAATCTAGGACAAGCAGGTCTGGGGTACTAGAATGTCAACAGACATAGAATTTGGACACCCACGTTAATACTTCACAGAGAGTATCCAATATAGTAGACAAAATGACTTAGCAAGTTAACATTAGGCAGCCTATGGCATTGGCCACTCTAGTGTAGGCAACATGAACACATGAATAAGGCGACCCCAGTGGCAAAGGTGGAATCTGTGGATGGGCCCAACCACAGAGGCTTCTACTTCCCAAGGATGATGTACCAATTGCCACCAATGACCATCCAATCTTCTAGAAATGGAGACTGATGCTGATTCCCCATCCACACACACACGGTTTGGCACTATTTCTCAAGAAAACCAACTGTTAGTAAGCTTACTACCTTGAACCCCTTGAATTCTAGAGGAGCCTGTGATTTATAGTCCTATGGATAGATATCTATTCTGGGTATGGCTTTGCTTCCCCCAGCCCCACCCAGAACCTCCGGGGGTATCTCTGAGAATTTATGGTATATTGGATTCTCTGGAACCAGACTCTATTATAATTATGCACAGCAGGAGACCAACAGTGAGATACAGGAGAGAGCCCATGGCCACGGGATCCACTGGTCACATCAATCGTGTTTCACAGTGTGCTTTCCTAAGCTGTTTAGGTCCTTGAAGTGCCTATGTCTTTCGTAAATCTTCATGACAAAGCAGGAAAGTTCTTAGAAAATCTGTCCACATTCTGAGGCCTCCTGGGTCCTTGTGAGGACATGGTGGACTTTTTAGTTTTGCCTGGCTAGCATCCAATGCTCCTCTCATAATCTTACCCTTCTTTTCTTTAGTCCATGGTTTCCTCAATCAGGTTATCTTAGCCCCCAGTCACAGCAATGGGCTTAGTGACCTGTCAGAAGGAAATGGTTATAAGCAGGTCTATAATGCATTCTCATTAATGGGGACCAACACCTGTAAGAAAGAAGGGTTAGCTGGTCAAATCCTTGTAAGCAAGCTAATGACAGACCTGGCAAACCAACAGTTTTTGGTAGATTCTTTGGGTCTGTCCTGATAAAAGTACTCCATAGCCAATCTATCTAAAATTGCTAATCCTGAACAACATGGGAATTTTGGGATTTATGGAGTGGGGATTCCTCTGTTGCATCATGAAGTCTGCTTAAATATCGGAGTTTAAGATGGATGTTTCACGATGCGACAGCCCCTTTTGTGTAAGTTATGTGAGTGTACACATCATTTAGAGACCTCAACTGTCAAATTTTGGCCTGAGAATGTCCTAACATGGCAAGACATCCTTGTTTGGCTTGTGTCTTGTGACTATTATCCTTGAAATTGTTAGTAAAGCTTGATATTGGGAAGAGCTGTGATTCTTAAGAGGTCGATTTGATAATCCTATTTCATGCCTTTTTTTTTTTAATGTTTATTTTTGAAAGTGTGAGCCAGGTAGGGACAGAGAGAGAGGGAGACAGATCTGAAGCAGGCACCAGGCTCTGAACTGTCAGTACAGAGCCCAACACAGGGCTCAAATTCACCAACAGTGAGATCATGACCTGAACTTAAGTTGGATGCTTAACTGCCTGAGCCACCTGGGCATCTTTATGCCTTATTTTACTAGGAGACCCAAGAGAATTCAATTTCTATCGGACTTCCAGGCCAGGGTGATACCCAATCTGCTTGGATGGAAGATTGGATAAGATGTTGAAAGCTAAAGAGTGATTCTGGTTGACACTGCAGCCACAGAGAAAAGGAAACCCAACATGGGGCAGTAAAAAGTACTTCTGACACCTTTGAGGACTTGGATCTAGCTACCTTTTAGACTTTATCCCAGACTCCCTATTTAAGTGAGACTTAATGATTTTCCTCTATTTTAAAGCCAGTTTCATTAAATTTCCCCAGCTAGGCATGTGGAAAAATCTAACAGAATGTATCCTTTTTTCAGCAAAGCTGGAAAACATTTTCCCACACAAATAACCCTACACTCCTGTGGATTATATTGAATTATGAATTACATGTGAAAAGCACACACACTGTTCAGTTAAATGAAATTTGATTCTCAGACTCTTAAGGTAACTTATCTCACAATGTAAAAGTGGTTAAATCCACTCCTGGCAGAAACGATTAATAGTACCGGAGTTGTGCATTAAAGATTTTGTAAGATAAGCAAATACAAATGCTCTGTGATGTGGGGCAAGAGGAAGCACATAGTCTTACCAAAGATAAAACCTGATCTGGATTAAGCTTCCTGATTGAAGTCCTCAGGAAACCCAGAAGAAAGCGACGTTGGTATGAATGCTCTTGGCCTCCTTCCTGACCTTTATTTTTAAATTTATTTTTATTTTTTGGAGTTTATGTGAGATTTTATTTTACTTTATTTTTATTTTTTTACAAATAATAGTTTATTGTTAGGTTGGTTTCCATATAACACCCAGTGCTCATCCTCACAAGTGCCCTCCTCCATGCCCATCTCTCCACCCCCATCAGTCCTCAGTTTGTTCTCAGCATTCAAGAGTCTCTCATGGTTTGCCTCTCTCCCCCGCGCCCACTATTTCCCCCCTTCTTCTCCCCTATGGTCCTCCATTAAGTTCCTCCTAATCCTCCTATACGTGCAAACATATGGTATTTGTCCTTCTCTGCCTGACTTATTTCGCTCAGCATAACACCCTAAAGATCCATCCGTGTTGCTACACATGGCCAGATTTCATGGTTTCTCATTGCTATGTAGTATTCCGTGGTATAGATAAACCACATCTTCTTGATCCACTTGTCCGTTGATGGACACTTAGGCTCTTTCCATGTTTTAGCTATTGTTGAGAGTGCTGCTATGAACATTGGGGTACATGTGCCCCTATGCATCAGCACTCCTGTATCCCTTGGGTAAATTCCTAGCAGTGCTACTGCTGGGTCCTAGGGGAGTTCTATTGTTATTTTTTGAGGAACCTCCACACTGTTTTCCAGAGGGGTTGCACCAGTTTACATTCCCGCCAACCGTGTAGGAGGGTGCCCGTTTCTCCACATCCTCGCCAGCATCTAGAGTCCTCTGATTTGCTCATTTTAGCCACTCTGACTGGCGTGAGGTGGTATCTCAGTGTGGTTTTGATTTGTATTTCCCTGATGAGGAGGGATGCTGAGCATCGTTTCATGTGTCTGTTGGCCGTCTGGATGTCCTCTTTGGAAAGCAAAGGAAACCATCCATGAAACTAATAGGCAACCGATGGAATGGGAAAAGATAGTTGCAAATGACCTAACATATAAAGGGTTAATATCCAAAATCTATAAGGAACTCACCAAACTCCACTCCCCAAAAACAAACAATCCAGTGAAGAAATGGGCAGAAAACATGAACAGACACTTCTCCTTCCTGATCTTTAAACCAGCTGCTGGGATCAGTGGCTGCTAAAGATCCTCTGTAGCCCCTTCCTCTGGAGAATCGCCTTTGGGCAAAACCAAGTCCTTGCCAGAGAGGTTACTATGGCCACCCACTCAGGGTACCTATAGCCAGTGATATAGGGCAGCTAGAGTAAGGCTGTGGACTCTAGCCTGAAACAGGTATCAGTTTTGTGCGGCCAGAGCTCCGTGAAGCTAGTCTCCAACTTAGAGCTCTGATCTTTGCTTAGCTATTTGCCTTCTCTATCCTGTTCCCCCATTGCATGTTCCTGTTCTGGGAGCACTTCCTCAATGAAAAAAATACCCATTTCAGCTCTGCTTTTAGGAAATCTGTCCCGATGCAAGACAGTGGGATGCATTCAGTCTTGTCTACAATGAGGGAAATTCTACAAGCCAACCCTGTTTCTTCAACAAATTCCAAAGGGGGAAAAACAATAGTTAAGGGAGAGGACAGTTACAGATTAAAGGGAGTTTAAGGGGATGCCTGGGTGGCTCATTTGGTTAAATATCCAACTTTGGCTCAGGTCATGATCTCACAGTTCGTGAGTTTGAACCTCACATCGGCCTCTGTGCTGACAGCTCAGAGCTTGGAGACTGCTTCAGATTCTATGTCTCCTCTCTCTCTCTCTCTCTCTCTCTCTCTCTCTCTCTCTCTCTGCCCCTCTCCCATCATTCTTTGCCTCCCTCTCTCTCTCAAAAATATTTTTTTAAAAAGGGAATTTAATTGTCCTCAAACAGGTGTCATGAGTGGCTGTTGCTTGGATCTGACCACACCACATGAAAAGACATTCATGAGACAACTGGGAAACTTGATGAGATATTTGGTAATGTTAAAAAAACAAAATTCAACTGAATAAATCTGAACATCTAGATGGCTTTATTAAGCAATTCATGAATTGGGCAGCATTCCATCCAGCAAGTAGAAGGGCCTAGACAAAGGAAAAGGTTTTTAAAAGCAGGATAGGAAAGTCCTAAACAGAAAACAATTATTTCAGGTGAAGTTACCTTCCTCTGGAGACAAAAGGGTCTTAGTAGGTGGATTACCTCATTTTCCTTCAGAGGGTAGAGATGGCCATGTGAGGATTACCTCATTGGTGCTGACCAGAAAATTCCTGACTGGCTTGATAAAACTGCATTTCTGGGGGAGGTTGAAAGTGCAGGCAGAGTAGGTATTAAACCTTGGTTTGGTGACCATGCCTAAGTGACCCCATCTTGGGCCTATGGTTTTCTTTTTAACAATAGTAAAGAACTGCTGGGGTGCCTGGGTGCAGTTGGTTAAGTGTCCAACTCTTGGTTTCAGCTCAAGTCATAATCTCCTGGCTCATGAGTTTAAGCTCTTCATAAGGCTCCATGCTTAGCATGAAGCCTGCTGGGGATTCTCTCCCTCTCCCTTGCTTGGGTGCATGCACTCTTGCTCTCTCAAAATAAATAAAAGCTTAATATATTTTAGTTATATATTTGGGCTTATTTTTTAAGGCCCTTATTTTTTTCTTATATAGCTTATTAGCAAGTTGGTTTACATATAACACCCAGTGCTCATCCCCAAAAGTGCCCTCCTCCATGCCCATCTCCCCCCTACCCCCCCCACACCCATCAGTCCTCAGCATTCAAGAATTTCTGATGGTTTGCCTCTCTCCCCCTCCCCCACTATTTCCCCCCTTCTCCCCCATGGTCCTCCATTAGCTTCCTCCTAATCCACCTATAAGTGCAAACATATAGTATATGTCCATCTCTGCCTGACTTAATTAGCTCAGCAAAACACCCTCAAGATCCAACCATGTTGCTACACATGGCCAGATTTCATTCTTTCTCATTGCCATGTAGTATTCCATTGTATAGATAAACCACATCTTCTTGATCCACTTGTCCGTTGATGTACACTTAGGCTCTTTCCATGTTTTTGGCTATTGTTGAGAGTGCTGCTATGAACATTGGGGTACATGTGCTCCTATGCATCAGCACTCCTATATCCCTTGGGTAAATTCCTAGCAGTGCTACTGCTGGGTCCTAGGGGAGTTCTATTGTTAATTTTTTGAGGAAACTCCACACTGTTTTCCAGAGGGGTTGCACCAGCTTACATCCTTGCCTGCATCTAGAGTCTCCTGATTTGCTCATTTTAGCCACTCTGACTGGCGTGAGGTGGTGTCTCAGTGTGGTTTTGATTTGCATTTCCCTGATGTTGAGGGACACTGAGCATCGTTTCACATGTCTGTTGTCATCCAGATGTCCTCTTTGGAGAAGTGTCTGTTCATGTCTTCTGCCCATTTCTTCACTGGATTGTTTGTTTTTCAGGTATGGAGTTTAAATGAGTTCCTTATATATATTTGATACTAGTCCTTTATCTGATATGTCATTTGCAACTATCTTTTCCCATTCTGTCAGTTGCCTATTAGTTTTATTGATTCTTTCCTTTGCCGTGCAGAAGTTTTTTATCTTGATCAGGTCCCAATAGTTCATTTTTGCTCTTGATTCCCTTGCCTTTGGGGATGTGTCAAGTAAGAAATTGCCTTGGTGGAGGTCAAGGAGGTTGTTTCCTGCTTTCTCCTCTAGGGTTTTGATGGTTTCCTGTCTCACGTCGAGGTCCTTTATCCATTTTGAGTTTATTTTTGTATATGATGTGAGAAAATGATCTAGTTTCATTCTTCTTTATGTTGCTGTCCAGTTCTCCCAACACCATCTGTTAAAGAGGCTGTCGTTTTTCTATTGGATGCTCTTCCCCACTTTGTCAAAGATTAGTTGGCCATACATTTGTCGGTCCAATTCTGAGTTCTCTATTCTATTCCATTGGTCTATGTGTCTGTTTTTGTGCCAATACCATACTGTCTTGATTACAGCATTGTAGAGGCTAAAGTCTGGGATGGTGATGCCTCCCGTTTTGGTTTTCTTCTTCAATATTACTTTGGCTATTCAGGGTCTTTTGTGGTTTCATACAAATTTTATGATAGTTTGTCCTAGTTTTTTTTTTAATGTTTATTTTTGAGAGAGAGATAGAGACAGCGTGAGCAGGGTAGGGTCAAAGAGAGAGGGAGACACAGAATCTGAAGCAGCCTCCAGGCTCTGAGTCAGCTGTCAGCACAGAGCCCGACGCGGGGCTCGAACCCACAAACCGTGAGATCATGACCTGAGCCAAAGTCGGACACTTAATCGACTGAGCCACCCAGGCGCCCCAGTTTGTTCTAGTTTTGAGAAGAATGCTGGTGCAATTTTGATTGGGATTGCATTGAATTTGTATGTTGATTTGAGTAGTATTGACATTTTAACTATATTTATTCTTCCGACCCATGAGCATGGAATGTTTTTCCATTTCTTTGTGTCTTCTTCAATTTCCTTCATAAGTTTTCTATAGTTTTCATCATACAGATCTCTTATATATTTGGTTAGGTTTATTCCTAGGTATTTTATGTGTTTTTATGCAATTGTGAAACTGTGAAAATCAGTTTCTTGATTTCTCTTTCTGTTGTTTCATTGTTGGTGTATAAAAATGCAACAGATTTCTGTACATTGATTTTGTACCCTGCAACTTTGCTGAATTCATGGATCAGTTCTAGTAGGCTTCTGGTGGAGTCTGTAAGATTTTCTATGTAAAGAAACATGTCATCTGAAAAAAAAGAAAGTTTGACTTCTTTGCCAATTCTGATGCCTTTTATTTCCTTTTGTTGTCTGATGGCTGATTCTAGGACTTCCAGCACTACATTAAACAGCAGTGGTGAGAGTGGACATCTTGTCCTATTCCTGATCTCAGGGGGAAAGCTCTCAGTTTTTCCCCATTGACGATGATATTAGCTTAGGGCTTCTCATAGATGGCTTTTATGATGTTTAAGTAAGTTCCTTCTATCCCGACTTTCTCGAGGGTATTTATTAAGAAGGGATGCTGTATTTTGTCAAATGCTTTTTCTGCATATATCAATAGGATCTTATGGTTTTTATCCTTTCCTTTGTTAATGTGATGTATCATATTGATTGATCTGCAAATATTGAACCAGCCCTGTAACCCAGGAATGAATCCCATTTGATCATGGTTGATAATTCTTTTTATGTGCTGTTGGATTCGATTTGCAAGTATCCTGTTGAGGATTTTTGCATCTGTATTCATCAAGGATATTGGCCTGTAGTTCTCTTTTTTTTGCTGGGTCTCTGTCTGGCTTGGGAATCAAAGTGATGCTGGTTTCATGAAATGAATATGGAAGTTTTCCTTCGATTTCTATTTTTTGGAATAGTTTGAGAAGAATGGGTATTAATTCTGTTTTAAATGTCTGGTACAATTCCCCAGGGAAGCCATCTGGCCCAGGGCTCTTATTTGTTGGGAGATTTTTGATAACTGATTTGGTTTCCTCACTAGTTATGGGTCTGTTCAGATTTTCTATCTCTTCCTGTGTGAATTTTGGTAGTGAGTGTGTGTTTAGGAACTTGTCCACTTCTCCTAAGTTGTCTAGTTTGTTGGCACATACTTTTTCATAGTATTCCCTGATAATTTCTTGTATTTCTGAGGGGTTGGTTGTAATAAGTCGTTTTTCATTCATGATTTTGTCTATTTGAGTGCTCTCTCTTTTCTTTTGAGAAGCCTGGCTAGAGGTTTATCAACTTTATTTTTTCAAAAAACCAACTTTGGTGGTTTTTTTTGTTTCTATATTGTTTATTTCTGCCCTGATTTTTATTATTTCTCTTCTTCTACTGAGCTTGGGGTGCTCTTGTTGCTCTCCCTCTACTTGCTTTAGGTGAGCTGTTAGATTTTGCACTTGCGCTTTTTCTAATTTCTTGAAATAGGCCTGGAGTGTAATGTACTTTCCTCTTAGGACTGCGTTTGCCACATCCTGTAGAGTTTGAATTGTTGTATTTTCCATATATTTTTAAATTTCTTCTCTAATTGCTGATTGGCCCATTCGTTCTTTAGTAGGGTGTTCTTTAACCTCCATGTTTGTTGAGGTTTTCCAGACTTCTTCCTGTGATTGATTTCAAGTTTCATAGCATTGTGATCTGAAGTGTGCATGGTATGATCTAATTCTTTTATATTTATTGAGGGCTGCTTTATGTCCCAGTATGTGATTTATCTTGGAGAATGTGCCATGCGCACTTGAGAATAAAGCGAATCCCATGGCCTCAAAATGTAGAGTTCTAAATATATCTATCAAATCCATCTGGTCCAATGGGTCATTCAGGTCCATTGTGTCTTTAGTGATTTTCTGTCTAGTTGATCTATCCATTGCTGTAAGTGGAGTGTTAAAGTCTCCTGCTATTAGCACATTCTTATCCATAAGAGTGTTTCTGTTTGTGATTGTTTTATATATTTAGATGCTCCCATATTCAGTGCGTAGACATTTATAATTGTTAGCTCTTCCTGATGGATAGACCCTGTAATTATTATATAATGCCCTTTTTCATCCCTTGTTACTATTTTTAAAGTCTAGTTTGTCTGATATAAGTATAGCTACTCCAGCTTGCTTTTGACTTCCAGTAGCATGATATACATTTCTCCATCCCCTTACTTTCAATCTGAAGGTGTCCTCAGGTCTAAAATGAGTTTCTTTTAGTCAGAAAATAGATGGATTTTGTTTTTTTTATCCATTCTGCTACCCTATGTCTTTTGATTGGAGCATTCAGCCCATTTACATTCAGTGTTATTATTGAAAAATATGGGTTTAGATTCAGAGTGTCCTTTGTAGGATTCATGCTTGTGGTGGTGTCTCTGGTATCTGTGCTCCTTGCAACATTTCCCTCAGAGAGTCCCCCTCAGGATTTCTTGTAGGGCTGGCTTAGTGGTGATGAATTCTTTCAATTTCTGTTTATTTGGAAAGGTTTTTATCTCTCCTTCTATTTTGAATGACAGGCCTGCTGAATAGAGGATTCTTGGCTGCATATTTTTTTCTGTTCATCACATTGAAGATCTCCTGCCATTCCTTTCTGGCCTGCCAAGTTCCAGTAGATAGGTCTGACACCAGTCTGATAGGTTTCCCTTTGTATGTTAGGGCGCTTTTATCCCTAGCTGCTTTCAGAATTCTCTTTGTCCTTATATTTTGCCAGTTTCACTATGATATGTCATGCAGAAGATCGATTCAAGTTACATCTGAGGGGAGTTCTCTGTGCCTCTTGGATTTCAATGTCTATTTCCTTCCCCAGATTGGGGAAGTTCTCTGCTCTAATTTGTTCAAGGACTCCTTCAGCACCTTTCCCTCTCTCTTCCTCTTTTGGAATTCCTATGATATGGATATTGTTCTGTTTGATTGCCTCACTGAGCTCTTGAATCCTCCTTTCGTGTTCCTAGATCGGTTTATCTCTCTTTTTGTCAGCTTCCTCTTTTTCTATAATTGTGTCTTCTAAATCACTTATTCTCTTTTTGCCTCTTCGATCCATGCATTGGATGCCTCCATTTTATTATGTATCTCATTTATAGCATATTTTTAATTCATCACAACTATTTTTAAGCTCCATAGTCTTTGTAGCAATAGTTTCTCTGATGTCTTCCATGCCTTTTTCAAGCCCAGCGATTAATTTTATGACTATTGTTCTAAATTTTTGTTCAGTTATGTTGTTTATATCTGTTTTGAGCAGTTCTCTAGCTGTCATTTCTTCCTGGAGTTTCTTTGGAGGAGAGTTCTTCTGTTTCATCATTCTGGTTAGCTTTCTATCTCTTGTTAATTTTAAAGCTTGTTATGCACTCTGCCCCTGTGGGTGCTGCTGTATTGAAGAGGGCGCTTTGACTGTCCAGGGCCTGTCTGTTCAGGAGGTGTTCTTTGAATGGTGTCTCTTAGTTTCTCTTGTTGAGACTTTGGTTATTTTATTGCCTACTCATAGTGGTATTTGGGACTCTCCACCATGTGTACTTTGGCTTGTTTCTTGAGGTAACCGCACTTATGAGGTTGCCTTCCCAGTATGCTCTATCTCTTTCTCTTCCCAAACTCCTGTGGCTCAGTGTCCTATGACTTCAGGCGTTCTCTGTTTGAGAGATGGGTGCAAGCAAAATGCACAGAGCTCCCTACTTCTCCGCCATCTTGCCCACCACCAATGCTGTTGATATCTTGATAGGGATGGCACTGAATGTGTAAATTGCTTTGGGTAGTATCGATATTTAACAGTATTTGCTCTTCCAATCCATGAGCATAGAATTTCTTTCCATTTCTGTGAGTTACCTTCAATTTCTTTCATCAATGTAATTGTTTTCAGGGTACAGATCTTTCACGTCTTTGATTAGGTTTATTTCTAGGTATCTTATTTTTGATGCAATTGTAAATGGGATTGCTTTCTTAATTTCTTTCTGCTTCATTATGGATGTATAGAACTGCAACAGATTTCTGTACATTGATTTTGTATCCTGTGAGTTTACTGAAATGTTTCATTAAAATCAAGTCTAGTAGTTCTTTGGTGGAATCTTTTGGGTTTTCTATATAGGGTATCCTGTCATCTGTAAGGATGACAAATTTGAATTTGAATGCCTTTTGTTTTATTGCCTGATTATGGAGGCTAGGACTTTTAGTACTGTGTTGAATAAAATGGTGAGAGTGGTCATCTTTGTCTTGTTTCAGAGAGGAAAATCTTTCAGTTTTTCCCCACTGAGGATGATGTTAGCTTGTGGTTTTTTTGTATATACGGCCTCTATTATGTTGTGCTAAGTTCCCTCTAAACCTGCTTTTTTGAGGGCTTTTATTATGAATAGATTTTATACTTGGTCAAATGCTTTTTCTGTGTCTATTGGAATGATCGTCTTTTTTTTCCCCCTGGTTGTCAGATGAATTAATTCTATAGATACCACAGGGCAGAAAATGGATTAGGTACACTTTGTGTACATACTAGATGTTACTGCTATTCTATTTTTCTTCATTGCAATCCCTTTTGTTTCTTGCTGCTTTAAGTTTCTATTTAAATTCCAGTTAACATACAGTGTTCTGTTAGTTTCAGGTGTACAATATAGTAATTCAACAGTTGCATACATCACCCTGTGCTCATCACCTATTTTACCCATACCCCTAGGCACATCCCCTCTGGTAACCATCTACTTGTTTTCTATAATTAAGTCTGTTTCTTCCTTTGTCTCTTATTTTCCCCCCTTTTTCTTGTTTTTGTTTCTTAAGTTCCACACGTGTGAAATCATATGGTATTGTTTTCCTTTGACTTATTTCACTTAGCATAATTCTCTCTAGCTCCATCTGTGTCATTGCAAATGGCAAGATTTCATTCTTTTTTTTATGGGCAAGTAATATTCCATTGTATATTTACCACATTTTCTTTATCTGTTGATGGACAGTTGGGCTGCCTCTAGGTTTTTTGGTCATTGATTCAATCTCTTTGCAGGTAATCAGTCTGCTCAAACTTTGTATTTCTTCCTGTTTCAGTTTTGGTTGGTTATAGGTTTCTAGGAATTCATTTCTTATAGTTGTACAATTTGTTGGCATGTAGTTTTTCATAATATTTTCTTATAATTGTTTGCATTTCTGTGGTGTTATTTCCCCTCTCCCATTTGTGATCTTATTCATTTGGGTCCTTTTCTTTTCTCATTTTCTTGACAAGTCGGACTAAGAGTTTAGCAATTTTATTGATTTTATTTTATTAAAGAACCAGCTCTGGGTTTCATTGATCTGTTTTATTGGTTTGTTTTTCTTTTTTCTTTTCTTTTCGTTTCTATATCATTGATTTCTGCTCCAATATTTATTATCTCCTTCATTCTACTGGTTTTAGGTTTTGTTCTTTTTCTAGCTTCTTTAGGTGTAAGGTGAGGTGGTTTTATTTGAGATTTTTCTTACTTGTTGAGATAGGCCTTTATTGCTTTGAACTTCCCTTTTAGGACTGCTTATAGTGCACTCCAGAGGTTTTGGACCAAGTGTTTTCATTTTCATTTGTTTGCATGTACTTTTTAATGTCTTTTTCTATTTCCTAGTTGACCCATTCATTGTTTAGTACCATGTTACTGAACCTCCATGTATTTGTGTTCTTTCGATATGTTTTCTTGTGTTTGACTTCTAGTCTCATTGTGTTATGGTCAGAAAAGATGTATGATAGGACTTCAGTCTTTTTGAATTTGAGGCTTGTTTTGTGGCCTAATATGTGATCTCTCCTGGAGAATGTTCCCTGTGCATTTGAAAAGAATGTGTATTCTGTTTTAGGATGGAATGTTATGAATACATCTTAAATCCATCTTGGGGACATGTGGGTGGTTCAGTCAGTTAAGCATCCGACTTTGGCTCAGGTCATAATCTCATGGTTGTGGGTTCAAGCTCTGTATCAGGCTCTGTGCTGACAGCTCAGAGCCTGGAGCCTGTTTCAGATTCTGTGTCTCCCTCTCTCTCTCTGCCCCTTCCCTGCTGTTGTTCTTTCTTTCTTTGTCTCTCAAGAATACATAAACATTAAAAAAAAATTTTTTTTAAATCCATCTGATCCAGTGTGCCATTTAAAGCCATTCTTCCCTGGTTTTTCTGTTTAGAAGATATGTCCATTGATATAGTGGGGTGTTAAAGTTCCCTACTATTATTGTGTTATTAATTAGTTCCTTTGTGTTATTAACTTTTATGTATTTTGGTGTTTTCATGTTGGGTGCATAAATATTTGCAATTATTATATTTTCTTGTTGGATTGTCCTCTTATTATGATATAGCACACTGCTTTGTCTCTTGTTACAGTCTTTGTTTTAAAGTCTATTTTGTCCAATATAAGTATTGATACTCCAGTTTTCTTTTGACATTCATTTTCATAATGTTTCTCCACTTTCAATCTACAGGTGTCTTTAGTCTGAAACGAGTCTTTTATGGGCAGTATATAGATGGGTCTTGTTTTTTTTTTTTTTTTTTCCGTTCTGTCACTCTTTTTATTGAAGCATTTAGTCCATTTACATTCAAAGTAATTGTTATAGATAACTATTGCCATTTTATTGTGGTTGTTACTGAAGATTTTCTCTGACCCTTTGTCTTTCTCTTTTTCATGGTTTGCTGATTTTCTTTAGTGATATATTTGGATTTCTTTTTCTTTATCCTGGAATATTTGTTAGTGGTTTCTGATTTGTGGTTACCTCTAGATTTGCATACAGCAGTCTGTATTAAATTGATGGTCATTTAAGTTTGAACCCATTCTTTACTCCTCTCCTCCTCCTGTTTTAGGTATGTGGTGTCACATTTTACATCCTTTTATTTTGAGTTCCTTGACTGTTTTTTTTTTTTTGCAGAAATAATAACTTTTACTGCTTTTGTGTTTCCTACTTTCATGCTGTGATTTTGGGTCTTTCTTTTCACTCAGAGTCCTCTTTAATATTTCTTGCAGGGCTGGTTTAGTGATCATGAACTCCTTTAGTTTTCATTTGCCAGGGAAACTCATTCTCTCTCCTAGTTTTCTGAATGATAGCCTTGTTGGATAGAGTATTCTTGACTGTAGATTTTCCCCATTCATCCCTTTGAATATATCATGCCACTCCTTTTTGGCTTGGAAAGTTTCTGCTGAAAAATGTGCTGAAAACCTTATGGAGTTTCCTTTGGATATAAATGCCTTCCTTTGTTTTGCTACTTTTAACATTTTTTCTTTATCACTGTCTTTTGCCATTTCAATTACAATATGTCTGGTGTGGATCTGCTTTTGCTGATTTTGTTGAGGGCCTGTGCCTCCTGGATCTGGATATCTGTTTCCTTCCCCAGACTAGGGAAGTTTTCAACTATTCTTGAAATTCTCTGCCCTCTTCTGTCTCTTCTTCCTGGACTCCTATAATAAAGTTATTAAATTTGATGGACTATTGAGTTCCCTAATTCTATTCTCATCTTGCATAATTCTTTATCTTTTGTTCAGCTTGATTACTTTCCCTTATTCTGTCTCTAGATCATTAATTTGTTCTTCCAGCCTGCTGTTTATTCCATAAAGTGTTTCTCATTTCGTTTGTTGAGATTTTTATCTCTATTATTCCTTATCTCTGTTAATGGTCTCTCATTGACACACTCCAGTCTTGAGTATCCTTATGATAATTTCTTTAAAGTTTCCATCAGGCATATTACTTATATCTTAGATCTCTGGCCGTGGCCTTATTCTGTTCTTTCATTTCGGACAAATTCCTCTGTCTTCTCATTTTGTCTAAGACTCTGTGCTTGTTTCTTTATGTGAGGAAAGTCAGGTACATCTCCTGTGCTTGAGGCTAATGGCCTTATGAGGAAGAGGTCCTGTAGTGCCCAGCAGTGTAGTGTCCCTTGCTCCCCAGAGCCCGATACTTCTGGGAGTGTCTTGAGTTTGTGCTGCCTATGCTATGCTGTTGTGTCCTGGTCACTTTATCCTTCAGGCCAATCATCTGCAGAGGCTCTCTTTGCCTGTATGGGCAGTATTGATCCCTGGCCTTAATGTGGAATGTTTTAACTAGGGGGCTCTGATCTGCTTGTGAAATGAGACCTGCAGCCACTGATAGAACTGAGGCCTCACAAAACTCCAGGTTTAGGAGATGTGTTGGCAAGGGTTTGGACCAGTCACCTGGAGGTGTGGGGGCCCACAGCAGTGGGATTAAGGCAAACATAACTGGGAAGGGCAGTTCTTCGTGAGTGCTGGGGAGGGCATGTGTGGGGAAGGGGTGGTGGGCCTTAGGGTAAACAAGTTAAATAGTGTTGGTGCTGCACTATTTCCTAGAGATGGCCCTGTGCTTATGTTCAGAGTTATGGGAGGGAAATGGCACCTACTAGTTCCTTTGTTCCCAGAGGGGTCTCTCGCAACACTGCCTCTCTGGGACACGCTCCAAGATGAGCAGCTCCAAGATGAGCAGCTAATCTTCTCACTTACGTGCTCCGGGTGCTCTTCAGGTCACTGTTTCTGTGCTGTATGTTTGTGGGCTGTTTGCCTTTTCTCCAAGAGCAGCCCCAATGTCCTCTGAGTTCTCCCAGAGTTTTAAGCCCTGCTGGTTGCAAAAAAACTTATAATATTTGGGCCCTCTCACTTTCCAAGCCATTTGCTATGGGGATTTGTTTTTCCCCTTGAGCTCCCAAGTTAATCTGTCTCTCACCCTCCTCTGCAACTGTGGCTCCTTCCCCACCAAAGCAGTCATGCTCTCTCTCCCAAGCTGTATTTCCACCTTTCCTACCTTCTTCCATGTGGCCTCTTCTCTACCTTATTGTGGATTCTGTTCTGCCAGGCTTCAGATTGACTTCTGGAGTATTTAGGAAGGTTTGATAATTATCAAGTTGTATTTGTGGGTTGAGTGAGCCTAGAGTCCTCCTCCTCTGCCACTGCAGTGACCTCATTCCAGTAAATGGGCCTTCCATAGAAGTAATTTTAGTGTTGTCGATATGAAGATACTGCTAATTAAGGGATTCCAGTCCTAACATTGGGACTATAGAAAGCCTTAATCCTATAGTCAATATATGTGATGTTTGTTATGTTGCCAAATCTAACTACAGAAAATGATTACAAAATCTGATCTCCGATTTTGGCATCCCCGCCCCAACAATAAATTTAATCCTATTTTCATGACTGTATTCATCTTGCAAAAAAAATTGTGAAGTTATCAAATTGATCTGTAGAGTGCTTTCTAAGAAGAAACGTGTTGGCTTTCACCAGAAACATATTCCGAGACTTTTCATCCAATGTGTGCTGGTAAATAGAGGTCTCCAGGTAAAAAAAGATTCTGGTTTCTAGAATGTTTGCCACATTTCATGGTGTACATTCTCCCGTCCGGGCCAATTGTGGGATTGCAGTGCTGTGTCACACACTCAGCTCGGGAGCAGCTCCCACATGACATTGCTTCCACCCTAGTCTTTGAATAATCATCTTTAAAACTTTTTTTTTTTTTTCATACCAGCATCCTAGAGTAGATTTTTGCTTCGGTTCTTAAAATGATATTTTGGGTACATGCTGCATGTTCCTTTAGTAGTAGAATAAGCAAGTACTACCCTACTCCAATTTTCAATCAGGGATTCTGTGGCCTATAACTCTCCCTCCCCGCAGTGCTACCAGGCCCTTCGATATTCTTGTCACACAGTTGTGTGTATTAATTCTGCCTCAGACCAACCAGGCTTTGGGATAGCATCTGTTTGCAACACAGCTTTCTCCTTGAGGTGATGTGTGGGCCTAGGGATTCCGTCCCCTCCTCTATCCTTTTAGGAATGGCTAACTTGAGTGTGTTAGCAGCTTAATTTCCTTCCCTTCTCCAGTGCACAAAAGTCAGGCACTGCTTGCTGAATCTCTGGAGTCCGCCTTTCCTTTCATTACTCTTTCAATTTCTTAGATCTTTAAATTAGGCCCTGTAGGGGTTCAGAGGAGTCACCTTTTTGGCGTGGACATTATTTTTAAGCTGAAAACAATCAAGGGCCAAAAAAACTCAGGAAGAAATGTTGACCTTCCTGCTAACTGCCTAAAAGAATTTCGTTAGAGGACCTGCTTCAGGAAGGGAGCTATCACCATAGACTTTATACTAGGAACTAGGGGTGGTGCACAGGGAGGAAACCAGCGAAGTCTATCTGTTAAAATTCCTCTCTGTGTCCCATTGTTTCTGGATGGCCCAGCAAACGTTTGTTTACCAAACATTTACTCCTCATCTTCCTGTGAATTGTCTTTCTTCCCTTTGAAGTCCTACCCACTTCTCCACAGAGACCAATGGAGTGGAATGACCTATATGCCTCATTTTTGTCCATCTTTGGAATCTCATGTTTATGTGGATTCCCAGAACTTATGGAATTAAATTTGAGGACATTTTTCCTCCCCAGCATTCCCAAAAGTAAAATTCAAGAGTCTGTTGGAGAAAAACCAACCAAAGCATCACTTTTCAAACAAACTGTACCCCCTGAAACATATATATCTAGCCTAATTTCTTTTCTCTGAGTTACCCGTCCTCTTTCCACTGGAAACCATTATTTTTTCTTACATGTTAAATTTAATGTACATTGATGTAGATGTAAATACACATTTATGCACACATGTAGTCCTAAGTCAGTGTTTGTAATACAGTGATTTTAATCATCTTGAGTGTTCTGAAGAACAGATATATGTGGATGAGAATAAATCAAAACACACCTGCAAATAGTGGAATAGCTATGAACATAATTTAGGAAAAAAATGAAGAAATCACTTTTTTCTTATCAGAAATCTCCAGAAGACAAATCTAAATAATGCTGGCATTGTGTACTCTGAGTTAGCAAAGCCCATTAGGCATTTTAGAAAATGTTAATTTAAAGAACAGTATAATCTCTGTTAAGAATTTAAGAATTTGTCCGAAGTATAATACACTCTCCTAGTTCAGCTTCAAGGTAAATGGAACAATTCATATAGCTACATAGTTTGCAATATAGGAGTTTTTCAAGACTTTTTCATTTTATAAAGATACTACTTTTGTTACTTAATCGACATTGATTTACACTTTCATAATCTTAAATGTTAATGTAACAAGAGTTATCTAACCTATGAGGCAAGTATTAAGAATTAGAGCATTCCATTTAATGTAGTGTCCTTTGTTTTTGTTTTCATTTTTAAATCAAAAGTCTCCCATGAAATAAAACTAAAATGCTGTGTTAGCATTTGCATCACACACTGGTAGTTATGTTTTCTCTTCCAGTTGTCTTTTAAGCTCCCAAATTCACTGAAAATGTTCAATTATCAAGTGATTGAATATGCTTTAAGAACTTGAATTAAAATGTAATTATTTTGCTTCCTTTTACCTCATAATCTTAAAAACCTCCTGAATCTTGTATTGAAGAGTTCCTTAGAAACTTTCAGGATCACTAATATGGGTCTAATGTCCATTTGCATATCTTTTTTATTCAGTAGCTCAGCAGGGATGATGCCAAGGGATTTAAGCCCAGAATGGATCTTCCCTTTTTTCATGCAGAAACTTTAGAAAGATAGGTGGTTAGGGAGTTTCAAAGCAATTCCATTAACTTGCACCATGAAGTAAACAAGGGATGTAAGAAGATTGAAACCTATTAAATGGAACATAGAGCACATTAATTTTATATGTAAAACAACCCCAAGATCCTGTTTTAATCTGGCTGTAGTGGGGGCAGACAGGAGAGGGAAGGTGGTTATCTTACCAATATCTTGTATGTCTTACAAAATTTTATCTGTGTGTTCATTTCATTTTTTTAATTTAAATTTTAGTTAACAGTACAGTGTTGATTTCAGGAGTAAAAGTCAGCGATTTATCACTTATGTACTAATAAAATTTTAAAGATAGCAAAATATCAACAATAGTCCAATATATTAACTTCCTCTACTTTTCTGTGTTTTGTAACAGCTAATTAAATAATTTAATGAGGCTCCCCTGGGCCCTGTTAATAAGCAGCATGTTTTTCCACAGAGCCTCTGGAAGTCCTTTTTAGTAGCTGAAAACGGAAATGGCCAGTAACAGCCCCTCAGGTGCCCATAGTATCTCTGTCCCCCTTCAAACAACACCTTTTTCCTCCCCGACAGAATTGCAAATGTAGCACCCCCCCCCATTGGCCTTCCGTGCTCATGTAGTGCAGCCTTCTATTCTAGAGGTGTCAGACCCTAGTTATGGCAGGTGAGGACACGTGAGCTCACTTAGAAGGACCATCTCCAGTGCCATCAGCGGAAATACAACCACAGAGCTGCTGTGTTCCTAGTCTCCCGTTTCTTCCTGTTCACCTACACTCTAAGAACTCTTCAGAAACCACAGCAGTATCCTGTCCTTGAGACCTGAATCTCCAGGCCTGTCAAACCTACCTGTTTGGAGGATCCCCAGAACCAAGTATTATGGCAACCAAATATCTGGCTGTTCCCTTGTGCCTCATGTCCCTCAGTCCCTTCTTTACCTCCTGGAAGCCTAGAAATGTAAGCCTAGAAAAAGTACCCTGGAATGGGTACCTGCCTCCCTACCTCCCCTTCACCCTCCTCCCTTCTCCTATTCCTTTACTTCCTTCTCCTTTCTCCTGGGTCTGGAGGGTTGGGGCCAACCGTGATCTTTTTAGATGGAGCTCAGTAAAAGAACTTTTTTCCATCCAGAGTGACCTGAGCCAAGACACGTTTCTAACAGTTTGAGCACAGTCCTCTTAGAAAGGTAAGATGTTCTCCTGTGCTAGTGATGGTCTTGCTAGAGTTATAAATGTTTTCCATTTCCTGGCACTTCCGTGGCTTTATTCAGTGTTGTGTGCACTTAACAGAAATCTCCAAAAAATATTTTGCAGGAAATACAGGAAGATTTAGGTAAGGACAGAGTATCCAATAGGGGTATGTTACATTGAGGAGCTCCAAGCTCCATCTTTGTCCAGTGCCAAGGAGTTCTGTTCATAGGCAGATTTCCTCCTAGATATGATCAATCCATGATAAAACAAAATTCATGATGGAGAATTTGTTAGTGCTTTTTGCCTTAAGTATATTTGTCAGAAGGTGTGGATAACTTAGATTCTAAGAAAGAACAATAGAATATATACAACTTAAAAATTTTACCGTTTAAAAAACAATATAGTTTTAAAATCATACAATTCAAAAAATGGAGAAAAATACTGGAAAAAATGGAGGACCTTAAGAACTGGTGGAACAATTTGTTATTGTAGGGTTAATTGTAATACTGGAGGCAAAGGAGAAAGAACTGGGCAGAAAAATGTTTGAAGAACTGATGGTCAGGTTTCCCCCTGCCCTTGCAAATGTGGGGAAAGACATAAATGTATAGATCTAAGAAACTCAGCAAACCCTAGGTAGGATAAACACATGAAAACCATGGCTGGGTATATCTTTAAACCCCAAAGATAAAAAGAATTTTGTAAACATTTAGAGAAAAATATATACATGGAAAACAAAGACTCACATTATCACTGACTTATCAGAAACAATAGAGACCAGAAGATCAGGGAACAAATCTAAAAGCACTGCAAGAAACATCTATCAACTTAGAATTCCATATTGACCAAAACTGTCCATCAACGATGAAAGTAAAAGACCTCTTCAGATAAAAGAGAATTTGTTGTCAGCATACCTGCACTACCACAGTATAAAAATGCTAAGTTATTCAGGTTGGAAAGCAATAATACCAGAGGAGACTTAAATCTTCAGGAAGGAATAAAGAGCATTGCTGGAAATGGCTAATATTTAATATTAACCTATTTTTCCTCTTAGTTTCTTTAAAACACTTAGGACTATTCAAAGCAAAAATTAGGGCGTTGTCTTATGAGGTTTATAATATATGTTAAGGTGATATATATGACAAACCTAGAAAAAAGGATGGTGGTAGATAAATGGATACATATAAGACTTTTATATATTTTGTGAAGTGGTATAATACTAAGTCTGATTGTGAAAAGTCAAGGATAGATATTTTAACTCCTAGAGCAACAATTTAAAAATGAAAACAAAAAGCTAAAAGCCAATGGAAAAATAGACTCCATTTCATAATGGAAGCCATCACACTCAAAAGTAACTCTTGAAAATAACTACTATCACAGGACTTCTCTCTGGTTTTCCTTGGTTTGTTCCTTCTACATGTATCCACTTGTTGTCATTAGACTGCCCTGAGGCAGTAATGTTGAGATACTATAGCACACAGACCACACAGTAAAGGGAAAGCTTGGGTGAGAGTGTGGGCCAATGGGCAAGAAAGGTTTCTTGTCTGAGAGGAAGATTGGAAGAACAAAAAATCTTTAATATTCCTTAGTTCATATAGGCATAATGCTATAGACACTACATTAGAAGCCAGGAGACCTGGGCCCTAGTCCTGGGCCAGCCACTTAGACTTTGCTTCTCATTTGCACTTACCCTGGATGTGTTTCCCCATCACTAACATGAAGTTAATTCACATGTCTCCTAATGTCAAGATTACTGTCAGAATATAGTAGTACCATGTATGACTGTTTAGTTTTCAAAGTACCGCTGAGGAGTCTGAGAACAATTTACAGTTAGTTGAATGCCTTTACCCTCTACAGCAAGTCTGTAGCCTTGGATTTTTGTTTTGAATTGAACACTGCCATCTGGTGTGTAAGTGTAGGAAATATCAGGGATTCAATTCCCAGAAGAGTTCTTAAAAATCATTTGCTTTGGGACACCTGAGTAGCTCAGTTGGTTAAGCATCTGATTCTTGAATTTTGGCTCAGGTCATGATCTCATGGTTCATGAGTTTGAGCCCCATGTTGGACTCTGCACTCTGCTTGGAATTCTCTCTCACCTCTCTCTGCCTCTCTCTCAAAATAAATAAACTTAAAAAACTAATTTGCTTTATTTTCTTTTTGTGGGGATAGGCTTTTTTTTTTTTCATTTTAGAGAAGTATAATTAATATGCAGTGATCTATTAGTTTTCGGTGTACAACATTGATTCAACAATCCTATACCTTACCTGGTGCTTACCATGATATGTGTAGTCAACATCGTCATCAGACATGTTATTACAATATTTTTTACTGTATTGTCTGTGCTGTATTCTTCATCTCCGGGACTTGTTTTATAACTGGAAGTTTGTACCTCTCAATACCCTTTGTAAGTTTCCCCTATTCCCCGTACACATTTCCCCTCCTGCAACCACCTGATATTTGGATTTAAGGGTCTGTTTTCATTCATTTGATTTTTAGATTCCACATATATGTGAAATAACAAGGTATTTGTATTTGGCTTATTTCACATAGCATAATATACTCTAGGCCCATCCATGTTGTTGCAAATGACAAGATCTCATTTTTTAATGGCTGAGTACTATTCCATAAATAAATACACACACATACACACCACTTCTTTATCCATTCATCTATCGATGGACACTTGGACTCCTTCCATATCTTGACTGTTGTAAATAATGTTGCAATAAACAGGGGTGCATGTATATTTTTGAATCCGTGTTTTTGTTTTCTTTGGGTAAATACCCAGAAGTGGAATTACTGGATCATATGCTATTTTTGTATTTTAGTTTTTGAGGAACTTCAGTAAAATGAAAAGCCTACCCCCAAAAAAAGAAAATCAATTTTTTTAAGTTTGTTTATTTTGAGAGAGAGAGTAGGGAGGGGCAAAGAGAGGAGACAGAGAGGAATCCCAGCTTTCCACAATGGATGAACATATTTACATTCCTACCAACAGTGCATGAGTGTTCCTTTTCTTCCACATCTTCCCAAAAGTTGTCATTTCTTGTCTTTTTGATACTAGCCATCGTGACACGTGTAAGGTGGTAGGTATTTCACTGTGGTTTTGATTTGCATTTCCCTGATGATGAGTGATATTGGGCATCTTTATATGTCTGTTCATTTGTATGTCTTTGGATCCTCTGCCCTATTTTATTCTGATTATTTTTTGATGTTATATAAGTTCTTCACATTTATTTTGGATATTAACCCTTCATCAGTTTATCTTTAGCAAGTAACTTCTCCCTTTCAGTAGATTGCCTTATGTTTTGTGGATGTTTTCCTTTGCTGTGAAAAAGCTTTTGATTTTGGTGTAGTCCTAATAGTGTAATTTTGTCTCATTTCCCTTGCCTAGAAAATGATGCTACATTTTCCTAGATATATTTCCTTAGACTTCTTTGATTTCCTGTCTCCTTAACCTCCTTTATCTTAAATGAGGTTATCATTGAATGATATATCGGGATATCATAGAAGAATTCAGAATTTCCCTGCATAATTCATTAAGACTTATTTGAAAGGGTTGAACTAAACTTTAGAGGTCAGGTAGGATTTGCGTAGGGGTCAAGGTAAAAGGGATGGATATATAAGGAGAACACTGCAGCCCTGGGAAGGCAGGATAGTAGTTAGGAGCTCTGCCTCGGGAAAGGCTGGGGTCACCTGTAAGCTTGGCCACTCCCTAGCTGTACGCTGAGTCTGGGACCCCACCTATATAACATTAGGATAATAAAGGTACCAATGTCTTAGATTATTTCACTAATCCTACCAACAGCCAACGTATTATTTTTAGCATAGAACCCATTACAGTAAGTATATAACAAATATTAGCTGGTTTATTTTTTCAGTTCATACTGTTGGAAAAATCAAACAATTTGACTAAAACTTCACCAGCACCTTTGGAATGAATTACATGTTCTATTCTCCCAAAGAGATTTGAGGCAAGAAAGTGCAGGGAGTCAAGTGACAAGACTCTGCCAGACTCAGCAGGGTATAAACACAGAACTACAGTAATACAGAGTAGTAACAGCGACCATTTATTGACTTCACTATGCACCAGGCATTGGTCTATGTGAGTTACAGGTGTTAACTCCTTTAATCTTAAAAAAAAAAAAAAAAATCTCCCCCAACTCTTTTGAGGTATGATTGGCAAATAAAAATTATATAAATTTAGGTCATACGATGTAATGCTTGTTTAAGGTATATATGATAATTGAGTATACATATATCTTGTGAAAGGCTGACCACAATCAAGTTAATACATCCATCACCTCACATAGTTATCTTTGTGGGTGGGTGTGTGGTAAGAACACTTCAGATGTACTTCTTAAGCAAATTTCAATTATACAGTATTACACTGTATACAATATTCTTATTTCATTGAACATAATGTTCTCCAAATTCATCCGTATGTTGCAAATAGCAGGATTTCCTTTTTCATGGCCGAGTAATACTCCACTGTATATACATACCAAGTCATCCATCGATGGACAATTAGGTTGTTTCCATAATTTGTCTATCATAAACAATGCTGCACTGAACATGGGAATGCAGATATATCTTTGAAGTACTGATTCCACTTCCTTTGGATATAAACCCAGAAGTGAGATTTCTGGATCATAAGGTAGTTCTATTAACTTTTTGAGGAAACTGTTTTCCATAGCGGCTATACCAATATACACTCCTACCGCCAGTGCACAATGGTTCCTTTTCCTCCACATCCTCACCAGCACCTGCCTCCTGATTTTGATGATAGCCATCCTAACAGGTATAAGGTGACATCTCATTGTGATTTTGATTTTGATTTCTCTGATTAGTGATGTTGAGCATCTTTCCATGTGTCTGTTAGCCATCTGGATATATTCTTTGGAAAAATGTCTATTCAGTTCCCTTGCCCATTTTTCATCAGATTATTTTTGCTCTTGAGTCAGGGGTTTCTTCTATATTTTGGTTATTAATCTTTTATCAGAGAGATGGCTATGTTCAGCAAGAAAAGCACTGAGTAACCTTTAGTGATATAGCTACTGGGTGTAGCTAAGGTAGGGCTGCTGCCAGATAAAATACAGGGTGTCTAGTTCAATTTTAATTTCAGATTAAAAAAAAAAACATGAGAAGGGGAGGGGAAGAGAGAGAACCCCAAGCAGGCTCCACATTGGCAGCATGGAGTCTGACATGGGGCTCGAACTCACAAACCATAGATTGACCTAGCTGAAACCAAAAGCCAGATGCTTAAACAAGTGAGCCACCCAGGCACCCCAAAAAACATTCTTATAGCATATGTTCCAAACAATGGATGGGGTATTTTGTACCAAAAACTTCACTGTTTATATGAACTTTAAAATGAACTGGGCATCTGTATTTGCTAAATCTAGAAATTCTAAGAAGTACATTCCTTGGGCACATAGTTCAGAGGCAAAGAAGCCAAAGACACCAAGTCACTGTGTTGTTTCTATATTCCACATTTACATAGGTTTTAACATGGAGAGAACTCCAATAGTCATAGTCATTGATTACCTCTCCCCAGCAGGTAGGCTTAGTTTTCAGTAGTTCATGTAGCACTTGAAATCTGGGGCAAGATCCCATAGATTTATATCCTAATTCTGTCAGTCATTAACCGTGCACCTTGAATACAATTAGCCACATTCATATATGTTCTCATGTGTGAAATGGGAATACTAGTTCTTGCCTCATAGAATTACTGTAAAGAGTAAATGAAAAACCTCCTGTAGTTACACAAAAGATAGAGAAAGGAATCAAAGCATGCCATTGCAGAACAAAAAATAATAATAAAAAAAACAGAAAATCTAAGAGGAACAAAAGAACTATAAAACAGTAAGAAAGCAACAGAATGGCAAGAGTAATTCCTTACCTATCAATAATCATTGTCCATGTACATTGATTACATTCTCTAATCAAAAGACAGAGTGGCTGAAAGGATTAAAACCAGAGTCCAAAAGTGTGATACTTATGAGAGACTAGCTTTACAGACACACAGCCTGAAAGAGGATAGAAAAAGATATTCTAGGATAGAGGAAGAAGATGGTGGAGAAATAGAGGGCTCCGTACTTCGTGCCTGCATCTCTCAAACAAAGATGGACTGAAGCCAAAGGACTCTGAATCTTAAGGGTCTGGGAGGAAAGGAGACAGAGTCTACTGGGAAGAAGGCCCCATAGCATGAGTGTGAACTGGGAGTAAAAATGGGCCAGGACACGGAGGCGCAGAGGGGAGGGAGCCCCTTCTGCAGAGAGACAAAGGGAAGAGAAAGAGCGGCTGGGGAAACGTAGTGAAGAGCCTAAAATTAAGTCCTCCATTAAGAGCAACGTCGGCCTGCACGTAGCCCCAGTCCCAGTTCCAGGAAAAGCGTCAGATTGTTCAAGGCTAAAGCCATCCTCGGACCACCCTCAGATCAGCTAATCAAAAAACATTCCTATGGTCAGAGTCAAGGCTGGGAACTGCAGACAGTTATTTTATACAAACTAGCCAATTTCTCACCACTTGCCTGAACCCCACGCGGGCCCTTTGAACTCACCTCATAATTGGTCAGTTTCAAAGGATTCTCAAAAGTCATGATTGGGTCCCATCAAAAGTAATGAACACCTCACAGATACTGAATGGTCAAAACTGTTACCATGGGTGCTGTACAATTGTAATTGGTGCTTAGATGATGATGCTATATGTACTGTAACACCCCCATCCCTTACTCCTTAAAAACCCTGTTTGCTATTGTTTGGGCTTCACCTTGCTGCCACTACACTGGTAGGTGGGTGAGCCCCTGCTCGAGCTTGTAATAAAGACCCTTTTGTACTTGCATCGGTGTTGGCTCCTTGGTGGTCTCTGGGGACTCGTGAATCGGGCACAACAGTAGGACTGTATCTGGAAAAGAGAAAAACTTCAGCCTGGGATGGAGAAGGATCCCATCCTATCCCCCATGCTGGGGGAGAAAAGAACTTCTCTCTGGGTCAGGCGGCACCCCAGGGGCCTAGTTGGCATAAGGAGGAACTGATCCCCTGCCCTGAAGTGCCAGGCTCACAGGATTACATTTTGGATGGCATCATTAATGCACAGGGAGTGAGAGCTTGGAACATGGCTGGGCATGGGCCACCTGGGTCCACCTCGGCTGCACCCATGGCACAGTGAGAGCAGATCCAATATGGATGAATATGGATGCAAAAATCCTCAACAAGATACTAGCAGATCAAATACAACAGCATATAAAAAGAATTGTCCACCATGATAAAGTGGGATTCATTCCTGGGTTACAGGGCTCCTTCAATATTCACAAATCAATGTGATACATCATATTAACAAAAGAAAAGATAAAAGCCATATAATCCTATCGATAGATGCAGAAAAAGCATTTGACAAAATATAGCATCCTTTCTTAATACAAACCCTTGAGAAAGTCAGAATAGAGGGAACTTACTAAAACATCATAAATGCCATTTATGAAAAGCCCACAACTAATATCATCCTCAATGGGGAAAAACTGAGAGCTTTCCCCCTGAGATAAGGAACATGACCCGGATGTCCACTCTCACCTCTGTTGTTTAACATAGTGCTGGAAGTCCTAGCATCAGCCATCAGACAACAAAATTAAAATGCATCAGAATTAGCAAAGATGAAGCCAAACTTTCACTCCTGGCAGATGATATGATACTCTACATGGAAAACCTGACAGCCTCCACCAAAAGACTCCTAGAACTGATCCATGAATTCAGCAAAGTCACAGGGTACAAAATCAGTGTACAGAAATCAGTTGCATTTATATACACCAATAATGAAGCAACAGAAGGAGAAATGAAAAAACTGATTCCATTCACAATTGCACCAAGAACCATAAAATACCTAGGAATAAACCTAACCAAAGATGTAAAAGATCTGTACGCAGAAAACTTATGAAGGAAATTGAAGAAGACACAAAAAAATGGAAAAACATTCCATGCTCATGGATTAGAAGAATAAATATAGTTAAAATGTCAATACCACTCAAAGCAACCTATACATTCAATGCAATCCCAATCAAAATTGCACCAGAATTCTTCTCAAAGCTAGAACAAACAATCCCAAATTTGTATGGAACCACAAAAGACCCCAAATAGCCAAAGTAATATTGATGAAGAAAACCAAAACGGGAGGCATCAGAATCCTAGATTTTAACCTTTACTACAAAGCTGTCATCATCAAGACAGTATGGTATTGGCACAAAAACAGACACACAGACCAGTAGAATAGAATAGAGAACCCAGAATTGGACCCACAAATGTATGGGGAATTAATCTTTGACAAAGCAGTACAGAGTATACAATGGAAAAAAGACAGCCTTTTTAACAGATGGTGCTGAGAGAACTGGGCAACAACATGCAGAAGAATGAAACTAGATCATTTTCTCACACCATGTACAAAAATAAACTCAAAATGGATAAAGGACCTGAATGAGATAGGAAACCATCAAAACCCTAGAGGAGAAAGCAGGAAACAACCTCCTTGACCTCCACCGCAGCAATTTCTTACTTGACACATCCCCAAAGGCAAGGGAATCAAGAGCAAAAATGAACTATTGGGACCTCATCAAGATTAAAAGCTTCTGCACTGCAAGGGAAACAATCAACAAAAACTAATAGGCAGCCAATGGAATGGGAAAAGATAGTTGCAAATGACATATTGGATAAAGGGCTAGTATCCAAAATCTATAAGGAACTCACCTAACTCCACACCCAAAAAACAAATAATCCAGTGAAGCAATGGGCAGAAGACATGAACAGACACTTCTCCAAAGAGGACATCCAGATGGCCAACAGACACATGAAACGATGCTCAGCATCCCTCATCATCAGGGAAATACAAATCAAAACCACACTGAGATACCACCTCACGCCAGTCAGAGTGGCTAAAATGAGCAAATCAGGAGACTCTAGATGCGGGTAAGGATGTGGAGAAACAGGCACCCTCCTACACGGTTGGTGGGAATGTAAACTGGTGCAGGCCTTCTGGAAAACAGTGTGGAGGTTCCTCAAAAAATTAGCAGTAGAACTCCCCTAGGACCCAGGGATAGCACTGCTAGGAATTTACCCAAGGGATACAGGAGTGTTGATGCATAGGGGCACATGTACCCCAATGTTCATAGCAGCACTTTTAACAATTGCCAAATCATGGAAGAAGCCTAAATGTCCATCAACTGATGAATGGATCAAGAAGATGTGGTTTACCTATACAATGGAATACTACATGCCAATGAGAAAGAATGAAATCTGGCCATTTGTAGCAATGTGGATGGAACTCAAAGGTATTATGCTAAGTGAAATAAGTCAGGCAGAGAAAGATACCATATGTTTTCACTCATATGTGGAACATGAGAAACTTAACAGAGGACCATTGGAGAGAGGAAGGGGGAAAATAATTAAGGAGAGGGAGGGAGGCAAACCATAAGAGGCTCTTAAATACTGAGAACAAACAGGGCTGATGTGGGTGGGGGAAGGAGAAGCGGGGTAATGGACATGGAGGAGGGCATTTGTTGGGTTGAATGTCCCATATGACAAATTGGGAAACCAATTTGACAATAAACTATAATAAAAAAGAAAAAGACATTCCATGCAAATGGTAACCACAAGTGAGTAAGGGTGCTGTACTTCTATGGAACAAGAGATGCAGAAGGTCATAATATAACAATAAAGGGGTCAGTTCGTCAAGAGGATGTAATAAGTATTTATGCACCCGCTAGTGGAGCACCCAAGTAACATTAAACACGTATTAAGGGAGAAATAGGCACACAGAGAGAAAATCAATAAGGAAACAAAACTTGAATGACATTCTAGACCAAATTCACCAAACATACGGAATATTCCATCCAGCTGCAGTCGAATACATATTCTCAAGTGCAGATGGAACATTCCCCAGAATAAATCATTTTGGGCCACAAAAGTCATCAAACTTAAAGTTGAAACCATACCAGATCTCTTTTCTGACCACAATGGTATGAAACCAGGAATCATTAACAGAAAGAAAATAGGAAAATTTACAAATATGTAGAAATTAAGCAACACACTCCTGAATAACCAATGACTCAAAGAAGTTTAAAAAAGTACCTTGAGACCAACACAACATACTAAAACTTGCAGAATACAGCAAAAGCAGTTCTAAGAGGTTTGTAGTGATAAATGTCTACATGAAAGAAAATGAAAGATCTCAAACAATCCAACTTTCCACCTTAAGGAGCTAGAAAAAAAGAACTAACTAAGCCCAAAGTTAGCAGAAGGAATGAACCAATAAAGATTACTGCATGCTGATCCACTATACTGATGACATGATAATCTGAACTGGGAAGGAGAAAACAGAACCACGGAAAGCCTGATGAGACTTACGTGGACCAGTGAGTGTGAGTAATCTGCATGAAGCAGTCTATCATGTTGAAGTTTTTACAGGTACAGTGGTTATTGCACCTGGGATATCTTTTCTTTTTTTTATTTTTTTTTAATGTTTTATTTATTTCTAGGAGAGAGAGAGAGAGAGAGAACGTGAGCAGGGGAGGGTCGGAGAGAGAGGGAGTCACAGACTCTCAAAAAGGCTCCAGGCTCTGAGCTGTCAGTCAGCACAGAGCCCGACGTGGGACTTGAAGCCCCAAACAGCGAGATCATGACCTAAGCGAAAGTCAGATGCTTAACCGACTAAGCCACCCAGGTGCCCCCTGGGGTATCTTTTCTACCATGAGTCAAAAGGGCCAGTACTAGTTAGGTCTTCTGGATTTTGAAAGACCATACACCATGCTTGGAATTATTCCAACCTACTCCTGGGTGACCGAAGGCTGCCAACCTTCCGTGGGGCCAAGAACCAAAAAGCGGTCTGCTGCAGATTACATGACTGTCAGCAGCAGGCCACATGACTGGAAGATATTCTGATTCCTGAGCAGGGTTCAGCAAACCATGGCCTGTGGGCCAGCCGCCTATTTTTATGAAGTTTTAATGCAACTTAGTTGTGATCATTCATTTACATATTGTCCATGATTGCTTTTGTGCTGTGATGGCAGAGCACTGTCCCTTTAAGAGGTTTTCTGCTTCTGTGTGTTCATGTGTGTATCTGCTCTGAGGGCCTACAAATAATGACCCCCTCCCCAGTCGCAATGAGCACACCTGGTGCCCCTATCTTGGTTTCTACCACTGTCAACTAAAAGGAACCAAGTCTTCTTAGAGAAAAGGCTAATTTTAGGATGACGACAGGAAACATGTGAAATGAGCCTAGAACATCTTGTGCCAGAAACTAATAATGTGCTCGAAGAGTGAGAGGGACACACCTAAGAATATGTAGGCCAGCTTGAAGAAGTTCTCTCTGGGCCAACTCTGGGAAAATCTGAATGGCAAAATAACAGTAATGAGTTATATACTTCAAAAAAGTAAGAATCCACGAATCTATACACCTGTACGTGAACAAAGATACAAATAGGGAAATCTCTTTACAATGAACAACTAATACATATGTAAGAAACAACGGACTTCAAGAATCAGCAACGAATACCAGAATATGTGGATAGAGGTTTGACAAGCAGACATTTTCATAGTTCAAAGTGTCTCCCCATTAATTGCCTATTAATTACAAAGGGAAAAATAACTTTAAAGTTGAGAATTTTAGTGGGCACCTTTTAACCAGTTGATCAGATGTAACATGTGGGAGCAAACCAGGAGCTGGTGCTTTCTGAGGAGACCCAATGAGGAGGACACAGCATCACCTCTGTGTATTATTCCTGCTGCACACAGCCTGCATGGAATCAGGAAAAAATCTCAGATGGACCTAAATTATTTTCTTTGACTCTGACACATTTCTTTTATTTTACCAAAGGGGAAAAAGACTCTTTTCAAAAATAATAAAAGGAATAAGGAGGAGCTGTTCCAGAAGAAAGACATGACAGGGCTCCTGTGTGGCTCAGTTGATTAAGCATCCGACTTCGACTCAGGTCGTGATCTCACTACTCATGGGTGTAAGCCCTATGGCGGGATCTGTGCTGACAGCTTGGAGCCTGGAGCCTGCTTCAGATTCTGTGTTTCCTCCTCTTTCTGCCCCTCTCCTGCTCCCACTCTGTCTCTCTCAAAAAATAAACATTAAAAAAAAAAATGACCACATGCAACACATAACTCTCTATGGGATCCTGCACTGGGGTGGCAAAGGGAGGTGGGGAGCTGCAAAAGACATTAAAGGAAATAGTGGAAATGTGGGTATGGACTACAGATTAGAAAATATTCATGTTAAATTTGATACTTGTACTGTGATTATGTAAGAGAATGTCCCTTTTCTTAGGAAATACACTTGGGCACACTTCAGGGTAAAGGACTTTGAGGTCTTCAACTTAGTCTCCAATAGTTCAGGGGGAAAAAATGTGTATACCTGTGTCCACATGTTTATGCACGTGCATGTGTAAATATATGTACTTGCAGAGAAATGGGAAGTATAACCACTCGGTGAGTCTGGGTAAAAGCTGTACAGAATCCTTTATAGTATTCTTGCAATGTTTCTGTGACTTTGAAATTATATCAAAGTGAAAAGACTGCAAAAAGAAAGAGGAGCCTTGGTGAGGCTACAACACAAGGGTCTGGTGGGTCATACTTGGGAGCCAGGACTTGACCCGGTGGGATTCAGTGGTGGGTTGTAGAAACAGGGACTTCAGACAGGTGGCTCTGGCCACAGAGTAAGACTGGAACCAAGGACCAAGTTTTCGACTCAAACCCAAGCAGAAACCAGCATCCCTTAACATGGATCCTATAGTGTCCCTCTACTGAAGGGCTGAAGTGAGAAAATACACACCAAGTGCTCCTTGACTAATCCATCCTCATTTATCAACATCCATACTAGTGAGGTAGCTTATTCAATGCCAGATGGTAAACTTCTAAGACATAAGATTTATGGAAATAACTTTAATTTTATATTTTTGGAAGCTCACACCCATGCAAGTAAGGGAGAGGGAGGGACAGAATCCTAAGCAAACCCTATGGTCCTCAGGGCTTGATCTCCCAACTGTGAGATCATGCCCTTAGCCAAAATCAAGAGTTGGATGCTTAACTGATTGAGCCACTCAGATACCCCTTGTGGAAGTAACTTTAAATGAATACAAGTCACAGGAATGTAGAACATCCCTTAAGCAAAGCCATTATTCCAGAAACTTAAATATTTATCCAGAGCTTTCCAGACCTAAATTTAATTTCACTTAGGTCTATGTGGAAGATTCAATCTCACTGGGCTAGTCAAGCTTTGTTTTACGACCTGGTAAATATGGCTGAAAGGTAAGAATACTCCACTTCCAAAGGTGTCCTCCTTTGCCGTCAGAAACACTTAAGTAACAAATGTTGTTAAACATGAAAAAGACCATTTTCCCCAAGAGAGGTACATAAAGTGGCTGATATGTTCTCAAAACAGCCTGGCAGCTGACTTTAATGCATTGTGCATGCTTTTTTGGGAAGGGATCATGAATATCAGGGGAAAAGCAACTCACAGCTCATTCTGCTGGTGTTCCAGTGACCTTGTCTTTATACAGGAAAGACAGGTCTGCACCCGGATACTTGAACACTCTCATTCTCAGAAGAGATAAGTTACTTGTATTTCCAATTTGCTCACAAGTTGCCGCCACAATCCTACAGTAAAAGAACAGCTGGTCTTGACTCACAAGTCAAGATCTTTAACACTCAAGTACACAGTGAGGATGTAATAGCATGCATGGGCTCCACGGACAGGCTGTCTGAATCTGAAGACCGGTATCATCTCTTACTATTTATGTGTTCTTGTAGAAGATATTTATCCACTCTCTGCTTTGGTTTCCTCACCTATAAAGTAGGCATATTATTGACACCTACTTTGGAGGTTTGATAGGAAGAATCAATAAGTTGACCATCAATCGGCTCCTGAAACACAGTAAGTGTACAATAGGTGTTTGCAATCATCAGCAATAGAATTATTAAGACATTTCATAACACCAGGGACTGATTCCATTCTGTGAAAATGACTAATACTCAGCCCTCCTCAAGTAGGGCTCAGAAGCTCAGGTTTATCTACACAAAAGTCAGATGGAGTCCCAAACTATCTGCGCTGCTACAGCGAGTTATTTCTGTCTTGGATCAAATGTTAACTGAGAAACACAAAAGGGAAAAGAAAAAAGTACCTGGTGAAGAAAACATGTTCGTGTCCCTTCCTTTGTTGGATGCTGTCAGTGCTCTGCCCCAGTGCCCTTGGATGCCTTTTACTGTTTTTTTCTGTGCATCTGCTCCGGTCTGCATCTTTCTTTCAGTGACTCCTGTTTGGCTCTTGTCTTCCCAGAACTGCCCTTAGGCTGCTGGACTGCCTGCTTTGCCCACCCCTTAAAGAACACTAAGAGTTGACTTAGGCTTCTCCTCCCTCTCTTCCCCCTCCCCAGCCTGCTAAACGACACTGATTCCAGATCTCAAATTGAGGCAAACTCTGAGACTTAACATATTCTCGAGTTCCCCTGTATATCAGGCCAGCCCAGTGTCCAGAAGATATTGCCCTGAGTCATATGCTTGCCTGGTTCTTCCCTTCCCCGTCCTGCTTCCTCAGCTTCTTTTTCAGTTTCTTTTGGGAGCGTCTTTCACAAATGACTTACCTGTAAATCTTCATGGCAGGGTCTGTTTCTGGAGAGCCTGAACTGTCTCAGTCCTATACGGACGGCTATAGTGAAATACTGTAGACTGAGTGGCTTATAAATAACAGAACTGTATTTCTCACAGTGCTGGAGGCTGGAACTCTAAGGTCAGGATGTCCGCGGGGTCAGTTGAGGGCCCTTTTCTGGGTTGCAGACTTCTCATTGTGTCCTCACTTGAAAGAAGGTTGCTGGGGAGCTCTGTGGGGTCCCTTTTATGAGACACTAATCCCACTTATGAGGGCACAGTCCTCCCAAAGGCTTTACCTCTTAACAGCATCACCTTAGGGATTAGAATTTCAACCTGTGAATTTTAGGGGGACACAAATATTCAGACCATAGCATAAACCAAGACATTTCCTATACTTATTCTCCTTTTAGTGCTTCTACGGACGTGGATCTCCTTGTCTAAGGCCTCCCCTTTCTCCTCTCTCCCTCCTGCTTCCCTCACCCTTTCTCCTTCCTCCCCCCTCCCCTCTCCCCTCCCTTCTACCTCCTTCCCCCTCTTCCTCCCTTCCCTCCTCCTTCCTCCTTCTTCCCCCTCCTTCCCCCTAACCCTCCTTTCCCCTTCCTCTCTTCTCCTCATTTCCCTTTTCCTGCTTTTCTATTCAGTTCCCATTGCTGAAATCATCCAGTCTTCACATTCCCTGTGCTTGTACATGACAGTTTAATAAAAATGTTTACTCTTTCAAGGAATGACTTTACAAGAACAAACCTTGCTGGCCGTAAGATCTATAAGTGATCACAGGGCCAAGAGCCTTTTTTTTTCAGACACAGGATTCTCCCAAGCAAGGATTTCATGAACGTGTCGTGGTTTGGGAATCAAGAGAGCTAAGGTCTAGACCTGATTCTCTTGAGGCCTCATGGTGTGATGTTGAGGCTCATAGGGTATAGGTGACTTGGCTAATTTCTGCATCTGCAAAGTTAGGGTTTCTGGGCTCTTACATTCCTTTGAGAATCCAAAGAAAACTATGAATCCTCTTCCCTAAAGAGAAGTCCTTTATGCACAAACACGATTTTGTGATTCAATTCCAGGGTTTCTGGATCTTCTTGGAATCTGCCGCTGGATCCCTTATAGGATAGTTTCCAGTGATCTTATTCTCATATTTCTAGGTTTTCTCAAGTCTATACAAACTTAATCAATGACAGATGCAAATATTTGAGTAAGCATAAACTCTTCTGGAGCAAGAGTGGTCAGAACTGTTTTTAATTTATTTTTTTATTTAAAAAAATTTTTAGTGGAACAAAGACATTTACTGCCAAGAAGCAAGTGGGTGTTTAAAAGCGAAGTCCTCCTAGATGGGAGGAGAAAACACCTGGGAACTGCATACATCCTTAACCCTTTTGTCCTGCATGGGATCTCTGTGCTCTCTGTGGTAGAACAGAGTGCAGGGCATTACTACCTGCCAGGTTTGTGTTTGTAAGACAGTTCAGATTTATTTTTATTTTTGTGCTTGTTTATTCATCTCTTTTCTCTCTCTCTTTTTTTCTTTTATAGTTTATTGTCAAAGTTGGTTTCCATATAACACCCAGTGCTCATCCCCACAAGTGCCCTCCTCCATGCCCATCACCCCCTTCCCCTAGGACAGTTCAGATTTAAACTCCTCTGTTACAATGGAAAAGACCCTCTCCCTTCCTTACCGTGTTGCAGTAAAAATTAAACAAAATGAGACCATGTTCATCGATTCCTTGACACAGGATTCTCCTCCTCTGTTTTATTTCTAGTTACATGTTCTTCTTTTCTTAGAGGGTGATATACCTTGAATAATTTCATCCTTGACCTAGAAGTCATCTTAACATTTCTACTCTCCTTGAGTTTTACTGCAGTGCTGATGACTTACAAGTATTTATCTCCAACCTTGACATCTCCCTCCATATTCCAGTCATATCATCCACCCCAGATGGATATTTTCCGTGGAGTGAATTTCTGTTTGTTAGCCTGTCTATAAAATAGAACTCCTTTTCCTCTCAGGGGTTGCCCTGACCCTATTCCTCCCACCAGAAGGAAGGATGCATAATCCATAATCACCATTCAAAGTATCTCTTCACTCAGTGATTTTCCAGGGGGATACGTGTTGCCCCAGAGAAAGCTCCATTTTAGGAGTTGGTATGGTGGTTACAAAAACAAAAACAAGGCGCCTCTTCAGCTGTGTGTATTCAGATGGATATACCATCTGAAGTTGAAAACCATTACCACCACTGTGGAGAAAGGACCCCAAGGATGAGGTAACAAAGGAAATTTGAGCTAAGAAACTGAAAGAGATTATTGGTGACTTTGGTTGAGTCTCTGAACTCAGCTGTGGTAGGTATAACCATGAAGCATTCCAAAACCAATCCAAACTAGCTTGTATAAAAATGGGAGATAGCTAATACAATTAGGAATCCATTGCATTAGACTTGTAATCTCAAGCCATGGACATCCAATGTGTTGATTCATTCTCTCATTTCTCCTTGTACTGTATCCACTGGAGAGCCCAACATTCACCCGGTCATTCCAACTCATGACCCAGAGTCCTCCTTAAGTACCTCCCTCCTTAACTGCTGCATCCTCTTTGTACCCATAGGATCCACAAGTCCTGCTGTTGTGCTCCACTATTCTCCCAATTGCCCCAACTTTCCCCATCTCGAGTCTCACTACTTAGTTTAGATACCTACCACCTTCTCTCTTGATTATCACCAGAGTTTCCTAACTAGTCTTTTTGTCTCTGGTCTTGTTTCATGTTACTGTGGTGAAACCAAAGAAAATAGATCAACATAAAACACATCTGACCATGGCATTTCTCTGCTTGAAACCCTTCAGTGTCCTGTTACCCCAGGATGATGTCCAACCTCTTCACATTGTACATAAAAATCTTCCATGTAATGTTTAGCTCTTGTCTGCTTTCCACATCACCAACCAGAAACAGCACTCTTTGTAGTTACTCATGGACAATGTTCTGTAGCCAACCTCTGTGCCTTTGTTCATCACATTGTAAAGGCAGCATGGCCTGTCCCTATTAAAAGTTAGGCTTTGGAATGCTACTGACCTATGTTTGAAACTTTGTTCTCATGTGTACCAACTTCTGCTCGGGCAAGCCACTTATCTTCTCTAGCTTCAGTTGTCCCATTTGGGAAATAAGGGTGCTTATAGTAGCTGTTTCATGAGGCAATATGCTCATTTTTAAAGGTTCTGGATCCAACTTCATCATTATGTGTTTCTAGAGGTTGCAGGGGAGGGGGGCAGGTTTTGCATACCAACAATTGTTGAGACACCAACTGGGAGCCCTGCGATTCAATTAAATTCTGCCATTATCTACCCAGAGAGTGCATCAGGTTCAATCCTACAAGACTGTTCCCCAATTCCTCCCTTCTACTTCAGTCACAAGCCCAGGTTGTCACCTATGCTTCTGATCAATCAGCTGTAGACTGGAGGATCCAATGACCCTGTTGCCCTCCTTGGGTTTGATTAAATTGCTAGAATGGATCACAGAATTCTGAAAAGCATTTTATTTACTGGATTACTGGTTTGTTATAAAGGGAACAGCCAGATGGAAGAGAAGAATAGGGCAAGGAATGTGGGGAAGGGTGCAGAACTCCCCTGCCCTCTCAAGCACATCATGCTCCCAACACCTCCATGTGGTCACCAACCCAGAAGTTCTCTGAACCCCATCCTTCTGGGGAACCCCCTTCTTATGGAGGCTTCATTACCTAATCATGGCTGATTGGCAGATGACTCAATCTCCAGCTCCTTTCCCTTCTAGGCAGGGGTCAGGGGTGGGACTGATATTCTAATCCTCTCACCAAAGTGTTGGTTCCATTGGCAACCAACACCCATCCTTAGGCAAAGTCCCAAAGTCCCCTCATCTACATAACAAAAGACATTACCAACACTTGGGAAATTCCAAGAGTTTTATGAGCTTTGTGACAGAAAAGGGAATAAAGACCAAAAAAATATTTCATATTAAAGTTCAAAGAGATTTTGTGAAAAACAAGTGGCACACCACCAGAGGGCAAGTTAGATTTGGTGTTAGACACTATTTCCTCTGTCTAGAATGCTCTTGTTGCTGAGTTTGTCCCACTCACTGCTCCTCTTGCTTGGCTCATTCCTGCTCCACCTTTGACTCAGCTCCCATATCCTCTCTTTCAGTGGGTCTTTCAAGACCCCTGGGGGAGGGGAGGCTGTTTGAGTTATGTGGGGCCATGTCTATCGTCGCTCTTGCCTCACTGTGTCCTCAGACTCCCCTACTCATCTGGGCTCTGTGGGGGCTAAGATGTTATCTACTTCTTCTTTTTAAAAAATTTTTTTTTATGTCTTTATCTTATTTTGAGAGACAGAGGCAGAGAGTGAGTGGGGGAGGGGCAGAAAGAGAGGGAGACACAGAATCTGAAGCAGGCTCCAAGGCTCTGAGCTGTCAGCACAGAGCCCAATGCGGGGCTCGAACCCACGGACTGTGAGATCATGACCTAAGCTGAAGTTGGACGCTTAACTGACTGAGCCACCAGGCGCCCCTTTCTTTCTCTCTCTTTTTTTTTTTTAATGTTTGTTTATTTTGAAAAAGAGTGGAGGAGGGGCAGCAGAGAGAGAGAGAGAGAGAGAGAGAGGATGTGTGTGCATGATCTGGGGAGGGGCAGAGAGAGAAAGGGAGAGAGAGAATCCCAAGCAGGCTCCATACTGTCAGCCCAGAGCCGGATGTGGGGCTTGAACACACGAACAAAGAGATTATGACCTGAGCTGAAATTAAGAGTTGGATGCTTTACCAACTGAGCCACCCAGGGGCCCCAGGATGGTATCTTGACATTCAGTTCCCAGCAACTTTTGGATTGAGTTGAATAGAAATGTTAGCTTCCTCAGCCTATGACAGGGAGCGTGAGAACTAAACAGCCATCCTCCTTTCCTTGGATCCTCTTGTTTGCTCTTTTTCATTTGTTTCCCCCAGTACACATAATTTAGAGGCACTATACCCATCTTCTTCCATCCTGTTAGGCTTGACAGGTGACACACTGGGAGACAGGACTTGTGAATATGAATGAAGAGAAACAACTTGGGACACTCTCTTTCCCTTCCCACAAAAGCAGCTCTTTGCCTGTTCATCGGCTTTGGAATGATGGATTGGGAAAATCAAATCAGCATCTTTTCTTATGACAGAGTCTAAAGCTTTCTGCAAGAAAGTGAGTCTAGGGGAATGTAAAAGACTGGCTCCTGCCAGCTCTCTGCCTTGTACCTGCCTCCCCCCAACCCTCAGTAAATGGATGGTCCACACTCGGTTCCTAGATAATTCCAACATCTAGGAATTTACTGACTCAGAACCAGAATACCCAGGGGAAAAGACTTGTGGCTCTAGTTTGTTTCATGAATCAGAACTCTGAAAGCTGCTTGGTTTTTGTAGTGAGAACAGCAGTGGGTTTGGAAATGATTTTGAATGTCTCTTTTCTAGATGAAGAAACCAGGAGTCTTGTCAGGTTAAATAACCTACCTATTGGGAGGAGAAAATGATATAAGGTGTATATGACACCTAGCAGAGCAGGGCCAGTAGGGCTGGCAGAGAGTGCCTGGCACTTTTCGCACACCCGGTAATGGAAAGACTGGTCCTAAAATGATGCTGTCCATTCCTTTTCAGGTTTCCGGTGTTTCCTCCGAAATAGGTGTCCTGTTACTCTCCGGTTTCCATTTCTTGCATTTTCATGTGTAGAAGGCATTTTCAGCCGCATTCCCCAGAAGTATCTGAAGAACACTTCCAGCTCTCTTTCCCATGACTTTCACTCTTGCCCAAAGCAAGAGGAGAGGCAGTCAGTCCTCTTATGTCCAGGGGCATGAACTGAGCATGTGTCACTGGCCATCCTGAAGCTCATCTTTTTCTGACTCGCCCTGCCCACAGGATGCACGTTCCTTCCTGCTTCTTGTGGGACTTACAGGTGCAGACAGGTCCCGTAAGGGAAGATTGTGTTCATCCAGTAGGGTCAGGGACCGAGTTTCAGGTCTCTATGTCAGTGTGAACCACCAGGAGGCTATGGTGACCACACATACAAGCCACACCCACCCTCTGATCTACTGTGTCAGCAGCAGAGCTGACATGTTTAACTGCACCTGTCTGCCTTCTGTGCCATCTCTCGGTTGATTCCAAATTTGGGAGTGGATAATAGGGTTTTAGGAAGGCTAATTAATAATGCTAATATCTTGAATCATTGGCCAGGGACTTTGAGACACAATTGTGGTGTCTGGGAATAAAATTAATAAGGAGGAAGAGCAAGGCTTTGGGCTTAGACAGGGTGTGAAACCTCAAATTTTAAGATGATATTGGTTGGGACAGAGTTCATTTCTGCATTGCTCACAAGTTAGCAGCTGTTTATATTTGATCAGACTCTTTAGGACTTGGTAAAGAGTAGTCCTATGATGTGATGTCCTATGGCCAATCCCAACCTGGCCTGGGCACGTGCAGCCATTCCCTTGGCAATGTGTGGCTGAGGCAAAAATTATGGGAAAGCTGTTCTTGAGCTTTGTTTAAGGCTCCCTTCCAAATAGACAAATCTTTCCCACATAGCTGACTGGACCTTGATGGATGTCCTTGTTTTTACTATTTCTTAGCCAAATCTGCAGGCCAGAAACTATAATCTAAAAAGACAGCTATATTTCATGTGGGGCTGAGAGTGTTTCTGTAGGCTTCATGTAAGTCATATGAAATTAACCCTAGACCAGCTACCCCAAATTCAGTTCCTATTTGTATTTTTTGGAATTATACTCATTTTCCCCCCAAATTTTTATTTAAATTCTAGTTAGTTAACATACGTGCAATATTGGTTTCAGGAGTAGAATTTAGTTATTTATCACTTATATACCAGTGTTCATTATAACAAGTGTCCTGCTTAGTACCCATCAGCCATCTAGCCCATCCCCCACCCACCTCCCTTCATCAACCCTCAATTTGTTTTCTATCATTAAGAGTCTCTTATGGTTTGTTTCAGAACCAAAGGTGGGAACCATTCAGCTGGCTAAAGAAATAACAGTCAAATGTAATGTAAGATCTTTGTTCAGATTTGAGCAATACATTTTTAGACTGTTGGGGATATGTGAATGTAGACTGGGTATTAAACAATACCAATGAGTTCTTTATAATTTTGTTAGGTGTAATAATAACATTCTGACTTGTGTAAGAAGATGCTCACTTTTAATGAGATGCCTACAGAACTATGTAGGAATGACATGTTTGCTATTAATTTTTAAAGGAAAATGCTTCAAGTCTCTAAATCAATGTGAAATATTGGGAAACCTGCTGTGACTGCACATATAGATTATATTTTGGTAGATGGAATAATAATATCAATAATCAAGTAAATAGGGTTCAGGATGGCTCAATGATTCACTCTATTAACAGTCCCAAGGAAGAAAAACATAAGATCATCTTAATGTGGAAAAGACATTTGAAAAATATTCAATAGGACCTACATGAACAAAATGTTATAATATGGAGCCTTCCTATCTAAGGACAAGATGTCCTACCTATTTGATCTCTGTCCTTTCTTTCCACATGTTGAAAGAGGAAGTAACTGTCCATAAATTAGACGATAAATAAATGATAATCTCAAGTTATACTACCATTCAAATAAAAGTTTAGTTGAAATGTTACTTAACTAAAGCACTTAAGCTCAATGTCACTCATCATCTGGGAAATACAAATCGAAACCACAATGCTACACCACCTCATACCTGTCAGAATGGCTAAAATGAACAACTTAGGCAACAACAGATGTTGGCGAGGATATGGAGAAAGAGGAACACTTTTGCACTGCTGCTGGGAATGGAAACTGGTGCAGCTGCTCTGGAAAACAGTATGGAAGTTCCTCAAAAAACTAAAAACAGAACTACCCTACAACCCAGCAATTGCACTATATTTACCCAAAGGATATAGGAGTGCCGATTTGATGGGGCACATGTACCCCGATGCTTATAGCAATGCTATCAACAATAGCCAAATATGGAAAGAGCCCAAATGTCCATCGACTGATGAATGGATAAAGATGGTGGTATATGTATATATACAACGGAATATTACTTGGAGATCAAAAAGAATGAAATCTTGCATTTGCAACAATGTGGATGGGACTAGATGGTATTATGCTAAGTGAAATAAGTCAGAGAAAGACAAATATCATTTGATTTCACTCACATGTGGAATTTAAGGAACACAACAGATGAACATAAAGGGAAGGAAAAATAATATAAAAACAGAGGGAGGCAAACCATAAGAGACTTTTAAATACAGAGAACAAACAAAGTTGCTGGAGGGAGGTGGGTGGGGGGATGGGCTAAATGGGTGAGGAGCATTAAGGAGAGCAGTTGTTGGGATGAGCACTGGGTGTTACATGTAAGTGATGAATCACTAAATTCTATTCCTGAAATCATTATTACACTCTATGTTAACTAACTTGGATTTAAATTTTTAAAAATATCACTTAATTCACCTGGAGGGATAAACGCCCAGGAAGAGCCCAGGGAGAAGGGAAGTGGTGGGTGGATCATCTCTGCAGCAAGCCAGGGACTGATCCTCAGAAAGGTCTGCCCATGAGGTTGGTCCTGGGCTGCTGAACAGTTTCGTGCGCTGATCTGAGGTTTCTTCCCAGCGACAGGGTGGGTCACTGCCTCAACTGTTTGGGCAAACGATGTGGTGCATGCTGAGCAGGGCGGGAAACTCTGGTACAGGGAGGTAGGAGACTCATACACAACTAGCCCCCAGAAACGTGCACAGCAGAGTCTGCAGGGAGCTTCCCCAGGTGGACGGAGCTTCACGTGTGTGGTCACAACTCCCTGCTGCAGGAATTAAGCGCTCCATGCGTGACTCTGCTCTAGCAGGCTCTTAGGAGCTGGTACCCATTGTCCCCCGCACGTGGCACCCTGTGCCTTTGCCTTTTGCTTGTTCCGTCTTATACCTCTACTCAGGAATAAATTGTAGTAGTGATTACAGCTGCATTGAGTCCAGGGAGTTCCCCGAGCAAATCACTGCACCTGGGAGCCATCCTGGACTCCCTGATGTGGAGACTTGAAAGAGGATTTGGACAGATTAAAGGAAAATGAGGCAAAACACCGACTTGAGAAGCTAGGGAAAGCAAGCTGACTGCAATGGTCAGCTTCCAAGTACGGCTGAGCAATACGAGATTAAATAGGAACTCTAAAAGTTGTTTACAAAAAGCTAAATAAGGCAACTTAGCCAGAAGCCTAGGCCAGGAACGCTGCCAAACTGAGGTGCAGGGATCCATGCCATTCTGTCTGTTTACTTGAAAGGCCAGATTGGCGGCTAGAGGTTTAAAAACTAGATACCAGAGAAACGACACCCATGAGCCTTGTCATGGATTGAACTGTATCCCCAGAAGAGTTCTGTTCAAGTCCTAAGCTCAGGAGCCTATGAAGGAGACCTTATTTGGAAATTAGGTCTCTGTGGATGGGATCAGGTTAAAATAAAGCCACGGTGCGGTCGTGAGAAGAGGGAAACTTGGAAACAGAGACACAGATGCTCAGGGAGGAAGCCAAGTGAAGACTAAGACATAGAGTGAGTTCCTGAATCTACAAGGCAGGGGACACTGAGATTGCTGGCACCTGCTGGATGCCAAAACCACAAGGAAGGACCGTTCCCTGGAGACTTTGGGGAGACAAGGGCCTTGCCAACAGCCTGGTTTTGGAAAGTCAGCTTTCAGCACCATGAGAGACTGTGTTTCTGTTGTTCTAAGGTGCTCAGATTGTGGTACTTTGTTACAGCAGCCCTAGCAAACTAAGGGTTGCGTGTGCACACAAACACACACACAGACATACACACACAATCATTGTCTAAAGTACCCGATAGGAATTTTATCTTTAATTTTCAATATGCCTATTATTTTTCTTTTGTTTTGCCAACTACAAGTCAAATAGAAGCAGAAATACTCAAAGAGGGACTATAGTTCAAGCAAACAAATCCTTATGGGAAGAAATTGAGCACTGAGTTGTCCCGATCTGCGCTGAGTCCATCACAGTCCAGGCCACGCTGAGGGAAGGCGCCTGCCACAACTTTTTGCAAGTCTTTGCAAGAAAGCCAAATGGAGGCTTGGATATACATGTCCGAGTATTTAAAAGTACTTCACAATTTATCAGCTGGCTTGATATGTTCTATCCTCCAACTTTGACTCTAATAACAAGAGAAATAAAAAAAAAAGTTACATGCAAAATTATGGCTTCATGTGACCAAATAACTGCAAAAGATCAAAGGTGACCAAATGGAATTCTGCATGTGTGTTTCCGCCGATGGTCTGCCAGTATTTAGATGTGTGGTAAAATAAACATACATGACTTGCAAACGCTTAAGTAGCATTCCATGCTATTTATTTGGCTTTTAACTCCACTATGTTGCTAATTATGTTTTTATAGTCATGGTTTTCACATTATGTGTTCTGTTGACAGAAATGACCTGAACATATTAAAGTAAGTTTAAAAAACGAAAAGTTCACACACCTTTAAGTAAAGTTAAAAATGTTACAAAAATTACATTGAAAATGAAAAATTGTGCATGTAAGATTTTAAATTGTTTAAATGAAGAAAAATACAAGTATAAATGAACATTAATTTTTTTTAATAAAAATGAAACTAATTGCAAATTTAATATCCAACATTCATTCAGTCCCCGAAGCACAGAATTGGTGCCATGCTTCCCGTATATTACATCTAGATCTGCAAACATGAAAATATTGGAGCAAAATGAGTTGTTGAATGTTGAGAAATGGTTCCCAGACACCATGTGTAATTGTAAATACCATGGTAATTTGCAAGGACCTCTGGGACTTCACACATAATGAAAAGCAATAAAATTAATGTTCTACAATACTAGCAACGGGTTGTTTGTTATAAAATAATTTATTGCATTTGTGCTTTCTGAACAGAAAGGTTTGACAGGTTATTCTTTCTCCTGTGTCAGTAATGTCCACAGCTCAAATTGTCCACACCATAAGTAGTCTGGGAAGCAACACAGTCCACAAAGGCATTCAGACACCATCATCTTTTGTTCTTAGAACACCAAAGCAGGAGATCTAGAGACTGGTATGTGGGTCATACCAGAACGGATGTTCAGAGTAGTGAGTTATACTCTGCCAGCTCTGATCTCAGTTACTAAGGTCCTGTGTGTTCTTTAAATAAATTCATGTGTGTTTGTGATATTTGAGTCTGTCCAAAGTGCAGGGCCTGGTGAAGTGCCCAAGAAGACCCAGGTGGGTGATGGCTGCTTACAGTCAATCGCCCAGATGGGAGAGCTGAGGTCCCCACCTAGGGTGGTAAGGATAGAGAAAGATATTGTTCAACATCATGAGTGAAAGGTCATTCCATTTGGATTCATGCTTCTATGGAACCACACAGAACCCAGGCATCTTGTGCCTGGGTTTGAGATCTCTTTAATTAAGGAAGCAAAATGGTTTTACCCCAATTGAGACCAGCTGGTAATTAAGTCCATTCAGGGAAAGTAAAAAATAATTCTTTGTCCTTATGGCAGCCTCTCTCGACCCTATTACCAGTTTAAAACAAGACTCAGTGCTTTGATGCCTCCCAGGGACAGTCTCAAGTCCAGATTATTTGAACAAGAACCGATAGTTTACTGGTCAGAAGGGAAGAGGACTACATCCTCAGAAATCTAACAAACGTAACGCCAACCCTCCTTTCAGTCTTTTTATTATTATTATTTTTTAATGTTTATTTATTTTGAGAGAGAGAGAGTCAGTCCCCTATGTGGGCTATCCTATGAACCGTGAGATCACAACCTGAGCCGAAATCAAGAGTCGGTTGCCCAACTGACTGTGTCACCCAGGCACCACAGTCTTTGTATTCTTTCTCCCCATAATCGGTTCTGTTCTCAGCCAGATAGTCTCCCCTTCCTCCCATTAAGCCCCCATCCCTGTCTTACTCTAACCTTGCCTCAGCTGATCCTGTCTTCACAGTTTGCACCCCCAGGCTCCAGCGTACATCCTTGCCTGTGCCCACCCAAGCCCGCACATGGATGAGTTCCCCCCGGGCCTCCCTGTCTTTACAAGATGGGGACTGGGGTAGAGAAAAGACGGTCAGACAGACTTACAGGACATTCTGATTCTTGTTGCATGGGTCTCAACCCCTCTATCTTCTGCCTGGCCGGGGCTGCACACAGACCAGAGCAGGAGACTAGGAAACCGGGGTTCCAGGTCTGGCTGTGGGCTCCCTAACAGAAGAGAATGAAGTAAGTTAATGGCATTCTCACTCTCTGCCCACACTCTCCCAGGCCCTCCTCCCCATGCTCACATGTATCTGGAGTTCATGGATCATGGGGCACTGAAGAAGTGAGGCTGAGATCTCCCTGAGAGGCCAGACCACCCTGACTGAGCTCCCCCACTCAGCACCTTCCCCCAAGAGCTGAATAGCTTGGCTTGGCTTTTGAGCTGATTCTCCCTAATTCTCTGACCCCAGGTTCATGGAGAACAGACCAGGGGAAGGGTTTTATGGGCTAGAGGTGAAGGGAGGAGGCTTCTCTTTGAGATAATGTTGGTTCCCAGGAAATCTTCCTTCAAATAAATATGCCCTACAGCAGCCAAGTATAAGACTGTTTTCCAAACATGGAATCACTCTGCCACCACTGGGCACTCTTCACACTGTTCTTTGAATCTAGAATGTTCTCCAAAAACTCTACTCTTCATTAAAAGAATAAGAAAATTCATTGCAGCCATAACCAAGAATGAGATACTTAACTATAGAGAAGAAACTGATGGTCACCAGAGGGGAGGGAGTGGAAATAGGTGATGGGGATTAAGGAGGGCACTTGTGATGAGTACCAGGTATTTTGTGGAAGTGTTGAATCACTATATTGTACACCTGAAAATAATATTACACTGTATGTTAACTGGAGTTTAAACAAAACTTAAAAAATCAAATTAAAAAGTAGAAAAAGGAAGGCATAAAACAGCAAAACAAAACATTAATTTCAGGGGCACCTGGTGGCTCTGTTGGTTGAGCATCTGACTTTGACTCAGGTCATGATCTCGTGGTTTGTGGGTTTGAGCCTGGTGCTGGACTCTGTGCTGATGGCTTAGAGCCTGGATCCTGCTTCAGATTCTGTGTCTTCTTCTCTCTCTGCCCCTCCCCTGCTTGCGTGCTGTCTCTATCCCTCAAAAATAAACATTAAAAAATGATAGCCAAAGGGTCTCCTTTGGGGAAACAATTGATAAATGCCATTTGTTGAATGTATAAATGAACAACCAACTCTCTCCCTCACGGTTTTGCAGGAGCCCCTGCCCTTGCAGAGGCCCTCTGCAAATAACCCGTGTGCCTGTACCAGGAGCTAAGCCACCAGCCCCTCATGGCCGTGGATTCCCAGGATAAGCAGAGCCCTGCTTAATGAAGAAAAGCAAGAGCAGCAACCCATGTCCAAGTAATGAGTTGGAAATACCTTTTGAGCTGTTGGAGGAATTAGCACAAATTAGCATTGCTCTGAACCACTTAGGCACCTCCAAATTCACTTTTCACTGTAGACTGAAACCATCACAACATGACACCAAGAGAACTGACAGGTGGACCCACATCACACAAGGGAACCACATTTGGAAAATATAAGCAACTGAAGCGACGGAGTGGAGATATGGACTAGCAGAGGAATTAGGTTGCGTCAAGGACCTTGGAGACAAACTTACCCAGCCCCTCACATTACAAATGGGCTCATGGAGAGCAGGGTGGGGAAGGGCCTTGGGAAAGGCTTGCAGCTGTTAGTAAGTGGGCTGGTGGGAAACCCATCACAGGCATGAAGGAAGGGGAGGACATCATTGCCCCAAACCTAGTTCCTGTGGGCACAAAAGCAGTCTTGCCAACAAGCGCACACATTAGCAGGGACCTGTTCCATAACACAGCACAGATGTGTGGAATGAAAGCTTCATGTGGAATAGTTTTGTGGTCCTGGATCCATGGTTAGCTCACCTGAACCACGTCAATTGGAGAGAACTCCGGAGAGGGTGATATGACAGAACTCTGTCCAGACTAAGGTTTGCCTTCATGGTGAAATGTTTTCTTCTTGCCAAGAGACAAAACCTAGAATGCAAATTTCTGGTATCCTTCCCTGGAACCAGAGGAGGAGAAGGAAGAGGAAGACTGGGGATCTTGGAGAGAAGTGATGGGGTACCAGAAAGGAGACAGGGGGCCATCCTTATGTCTCAGCCAAGCCACTCATCCAGGTCACTTGGTTTGACACCCACTGATCTCTCGGCACCATGTAGTATCTCCATCTTACAGCTAGTGAAACAGTGGCTCATTGAGTTTTGCTAAGTACCCAGGACATGATCAAGTGAATGGCCAGAAGGTAATTCTCTTCTGTGTAGCTAATGAAAGGGTCAGGACCATGCCTAGCTAGGGTTTTTGGCTCCTGTGCAGCTCTCTTTCTTCTAGAAGGTACACAGCAATGAAAAAAAATGTGATTGATGAACAGTCCATCAAAGAATAGTTGCAGGGAGAAGGATAAACGGGTCAGAGATGACCCTCCCCACAAATTCACTCTTTACGTGGGGAGAGCGAACAAGAGGCAAAGGAACCAGGACTCAAGTCCTGCTCTTTCCATTCCCTGTGTTAGGAATGGTCTCACGCTGGTATTTGGGAACCTCATTTCCTCCCTCTTTTTTTTTTTTTTGAGCTTTCTGCTCACATGTCACTTCCTCAGAGAGGCTCTCCTTGAACACTATATGTAAAATAATTCACTCTCTTCTCCCAGGTCACTCTGCAAATATTACCCTGTTCTCATTTCAGGAAGAGATCTACTAGAAAGACAAATTAAGGAAACAAGTGCATTAATTGCCAATCTCCATCAACAGGGTGTTAGGCTCACGAGGGTATGGACTTTTCCATCTCCTTCACCAAGGATCCTCAGTGCTTTCCGATGCTTGGGATGTAGGCACTCAATAGTAGTCCTGGATAGATGGATGGATGGATGAAATTTGAAATCTGTCCACTGGATTGAGACTTACACCATGCTCTCTTGAAGGCACCCCCACTCTTGCTCTTATCTCATTGTCCATGTGGTGGTTTCTGTCCTGGGATGCCTTTCACTACTTGAGTTGCTCTTCCTGAACCTTTTTCTCTGGATCTGTTTCCCTTTCAACCTCCGATAACCACTAGAAGTGCCTTCGAGATTTGTTCACATCAGATATTGGGCAAACAAGTTGTCCTGAATTTGCCTGCAGTGAACTTGGTCAAGCTGTTTGAACTGTCTAGGCCTCCAAGTCACAGAGCTACTAAGTGACAGGCTGGGGCTCAAGTCACGATGGTTTGTAGCCCTTTCTTGGGTTGCATAAAGATAAATGGGTCAATGCGTGCCAAGTTCTCTGCACAGTGACTGGCACACAGGGGAGCTGATAAATGTTGGCTCTACTCTGATCATTGCTGGTAAGGCTGGGGGTACACATCCATAGGATGTGACAGGGAAGAGTTGGCCTATTTAAGGGTATGGTCAAGGATACCTGAATAAAGGCAAAGAGAGGAGGTGACCACTGGAACTCAGGGACAGGTGCAGTATCAGGAAGGACCCTCCAACAACTAAAGCTGGAGGGTCTGGAGGGAGTAGGTAGCAATGTGCAGTTGGTAAGGTGCTTCTGTATGCTGTTCAAAAGTGAGATATTTAACCCACAGTTGCATATGATCTTCCTTTCCACTCAGACTTTTCCTTCACCGCATTCCCCCTCTGTTTGCTTGGCTTTGGAGTATTTTAAACATTTTTTAATGTTTATTTATTTTTGAGAGAGAGACAGAGAGAGCAGGGGAGGGGCAGAGAGAGAGAGGGAGAGAGAGAGAGGGAGACACAGAATCCAAAGCAGGCTCTAGGCTCTGACCTGTCAGCACAGAGCCCGATGTGGAGAACAAACTCATGAACTGAGAGATCATGACCTGAACTGTATTTGGACACTTAACCAACTGAGCCACCCAGGCACCCCTGGAGTATCTTAAATCTAGCTAGGGAGGCATTAGGTTTAGTGAATCTTTAATTTGTGAATTGCACACAAAAATCTTACCAAACCCAGTCCCTTCCATGGACAATTACTGTAAGAACTGCCATGTAGGAATGGCCTCCAGAATGTTGGTGTCTTCTGTGACACTAAGTTGCAAGACCATGGGCTATATTGTCATCCAGATGTGTGCTATGGACCCTCGCCACTAGAAATATGTGAGTAGTGAGGGAAAGATGTGGGAGCCCGACAGCGACCACAAGAAAGCGTGGTTAGGGACGCGGGGATGTGCCTGCACACGGGGCTCCCTGCCTGGGCAAAGCATGCCTGCAAACAGGGTGCTCTGCCAGGAAGCCTGCACACAATATCCAAGTTTAATGGTCCGCTCACATTATGAGGCAACATGCCCTCCTTAGAAGTAAGGAGGAGGCTGGAATTGTGAGCAGGCCTCTTAGTAAACATGTTGTGGTCGCTTCCTCCCTTTGCTCCCCCCTGTCCTTGAAATGTGTTTGGCTACTTGCCCTTAATTGGTAAAGGAATGCATCTTGTAGATTTCAGTTTGTATCCAGTTACCGGGGTATAAAATAAACCGCAAGAGGGGCTTGCGTAGAATTGTTCCTCCGGCCGGAGTTGTGTCTGTGTCTGTCTTTTGTGTGTGTCTTGTCCTTTGTGTCATTTCGTCCGCAACAAAAGAAGGGACTTGAAGTATACGAAGCCAGAATCTAGTCTGTGGGAAATTCTTCCAGCCAACAGATGTATAAAATTATAAGCAGAGAGTTCAGTTTGCATTGACCCCCTTGGTCAAAACAGAAATATTCTATCAGAGAGAAATTCTATTTCACTCTATTCCCATAAAAAAAAATTTGGCATGTTAATAATGCAGTGATGGCAGTCTTCAAGCAGCTAAAAATAAATGTCAAATTTTGTTTTCTCTGTTGAGAGTATGACCAAATTGATGAAAACTTCATGGTCATAAAGAGAAGACAGATGAAAATGTAAGGTAGACACATGTTCGTTTTTTCAAGTTGTGTTATTTGTAAGTCTTTTTAAAAAATTTTTTGAAAGCTGTTGTGATTTCGCTTCTCATTCTTAACACACATTCACTCAATGCCTAAATTTATAGTTATACTTTTGTATTCTTTCTCTTCAGGAGGGCCTGAAGTCTGTGTAAACTTCTACCCAACAAAACTAGCTCTGGCCCTGGCTATGGCATTAGGCAGAGAAACACAGGCGCTCCTAATGGGATCTGGCAACGAGAGAGCTGACCTCTTTATCTTGGAGCCCAACTGAAGCCAGAAGCCAGGGGAGCCCAATTATTTTAGTCCCTTGAGCTCAGCCTCCCTGGGCACAAAGTGGAGCAGCAAAGGAGCAAAGGGAACGTTTTCAGCACGATGATGGAAACCCTCACGTTGCCAGGAAGGGTCTTACACAGAATGGCACTCAGGGGCCCAGTTTCACCTGTGCCCACCCCCAGTCACCCCTCCCCACTGGAGAAAGAATGGCTTTCACAATTAAAGGCACAGAGGGATCCGTAGTACCTCCTGCCCTCCTGCGTTCTCTCGCATTGCTACCTGCTGGCCCCCAATAGGCAGGGACTGTGAGGCCCCCAGGTAGCCAGTGAACACGGGAGGGCTTATCCGCCTCATCAGGAAGCTCATTTGAGAATGCGGTTTAGCTGTACTGGAATAAAGTCCCTTCCAGCTCTACCTGATGATAGCAAATGTAATATAACAATAAATAGCATGGTTATTATGGTCTAGTCCAACCCCCACCCTTTACAGGTAAAAATGTATTTTGCTCTCAAAATAAATATTCCATTAAAATATGCTTTATGTCTAAGTGTTTATTATTTAGCTTTCCTTTGTATCTCAAGTTTAGCAGTACTTGAGCACACAGATGACTCCCAGGTTTTAGAGGGTGTTTATGTGAATTACAAAGATAACTGCCAACAATGATCCTCTTTCATTCTATCTGAGAAACCTCTGAGTTTCCAATCGTGATTTTCTTGTATGGACTTCATACTGAAATCTCTGCCAAAATGAATAAAGACCAGAAAGAGGAACACTTTTTCCCTTTAGACTACACAGCCCTTTAAAAGAAATGGGTTTGCAGAGTGTTGAGGCTGGTAGAAATGACCTGTCAGGTTGATGATTTCCAAAACAACGCGTAAATGCTTAGTTTTCAAAGGGTCACGTTACTTCTGTTCCTCGGGAAAGTTTGGAGACAGATTAAATATGACGACAATAGTGACGAGGAGGACAGGTTCCAGCTGGAGGGGGGGGCAGGGAGGTGACTCCCATGCAAGCTGCTTGGTCTGGAAGCACCTGCCCAGGTGATTTTTATTTATTTAATTGTTTTTAACGTTTATTCATTTTTGAGAGAGAGCATGGGAGAGGAGCAGAGAGAGAGACAGAGCATCCAAAGCAGGCTCTGGACTGAGAGTGGAGAACTTGATGCAGGGATGGAACACAGGAACCACGAGATCGTGACTGGAGCCAAAGTCAGATGCTTAACCAACTGAGCCACCCAGGCGCAGCTCTCCAGTGATTTTTTAAAGCCATTAGACCGGCTCCAGAATCTCCGGAGGCCCACCCGTGTAAAGGAAGGTTCTAGGAGCTCTTTATAAACCGGTCTTCAAAATGCCTAGGAGCAGCACACACACACATCCATGCTTCAAATTCCCTTATTTGGAAGCTGCAGGATCAAACTCTTCAGGTTTGACATTGAAGGGGCAAGGGTTCGGAGCTGGGGACAGATGTCTCAGGCCCAGCCTCATTGAAGCTGCTGAGATGTTGGGGAGCTGGCTCTTCCGCAGTCCGGTTCACTAATTGCCCTTGAGCTTTGGGAGAAGATTAAGGAATTGATGGCTGCACATATCGGGCTCAAAAAGGTAAATTGGAAAGAATGCAGGTTCTTTGTGCATCACTTCTTAGAAGTAACGATGTTTGAATCAGCTCTCAACTGCTTTACCCAACAGCTGTGGTTTGTTTTGTGTTTATAAAAGAAAACTTGAAGATTTCAGCGCAAGGTCCCTAGAATAGCAGCACTGACATCCTCAGACAGGCTGCGCTGGGACCTGTATTTTAAGGAGATCCTGTGACTGGTACGCACAGTAAAGCAGTGCTTCTCAAACTTCAGAGTTCAACTCACAAGCTTATTACCCACGAGGCCCAGAGAGGTCTCGCCCTCAGTCCCAGATCTGTAAAACCAACATAAAATGACAGGCACGGAGAAAGCAGGAGGTAGGCTTGTAAGAGGTGAGTTTAAGAGATGAGGATCCGGGCACCTGGCTGGTTCAGTGAGTTAAAAGTCCAACTTCATCTCCGGTCATGATCTCATGGCTCATGGGTTCAAGTCCCACATCGGGCTCTGTGCTCACAGTTCAGAGCTTGGAGCCTGCTTCGGGTTCTGTGCCTCCCTCTCTCTCTGCACCCCCCTCTCAAAAATAGGCATTAAAAAAAATTTTTTTTTAAAAGGATGAGGCTCAAGCACTCTTACCCACTTGTTTGCAACAACATCGTGGTTCACTTCTTTCAACCCTGGGTTTTGCTCTGTGACTCAGGGCCCACTTGTCCAGCCCCAGGACACTGACCTTCATTTTCTTACTGTCTCCGTCCCTGCTTGCTGCCCCCACCCTTCACCCCTGGTTCGTATTACCATTAATTACAGTGTATGGCCCTGCATATGCCGCTTGCTCTGATAACATAAAGTGTGCCGGCTTCCCCACTGAACCGTGAGCACTGGCTCCCCTCTCATTTTCGAAGAGCAATAGCAGTGCCATGGCAACGTCTAATCCCTAACCCCGAGATGGGGGTGGGGTGGAGAGAATCAGAGCAGGTGTTCTTGAGAAAGGAAACAAAGAATTCGCCAGATGAAGGCAGACACGATCAGCATTCTAGGCCAGTGCTTCTCAAACGGTCATGTGCATACAAGTCCTGCAGACATTTGCAGATTCTGGTTTGGGAGGTCAGGGATGGGACTGGAGATGTGGTCGTTTACACGAGATAACAGGTGATTCTAATGCTACTGGTCCACAGACCACACTTTAAGTAGAAAGTTCCAGGCAACGTGAAGGCAAGGATCTTACTGTTCTATTCACTGCAATATCAAGATCATGTGTGTCTACCCCAGAAAAGGTGTTTTACAGATTAATAAATACATACTTCCTGAATTAAACACTTCATATCTGAGATACCACCTGGGTGCTTGAATTCTTGTGATCTGCAAGATATAAAGTATGTTTGCTTTGGCTGTAAAATCAGGGCTGGTACTACATGCAGTGAGGCACAGACAGGTTGAGTTATTTGTTCAAAGTCACACAGTTATTGTGGTAAGTTGTTCCTTACCACATATTCCGTGTTGCTGGTCTACATTTCCTAATCTCCCTTGCAGTCAGTTGAAGCTGTTGAACCAAATCTGGCCAATGGACTGTTGGGGATATGGCATGTGTCACCTCGTACCTGAGACAATTGTGAGCCAGCCCTCTTTCTCCTCCACCACTTTCCTGTCTATTTTGTACTCAGCCGTCTGAAATATATGGCCCCCAATGTAAGTTAGTAGGAATGCTGTCCCCCCCTCTCCCCCCTGCAGCGAACCTCACCCAAGGATACATGAATCTTAGCTGAATCTGAACTGCCGCAAATTAGAGTTTTGTTATAGTCTTCCATCTAATCTGGGCTCGGTGCTGCTGTCACACAACTCTTCGCGTAAGAGACTTTTTGTTCTGACATCCTACATCCTCTAGAGGTGAGCATATCCTCAGGACAGTCTGGAGTAGGCCTGCCACAGTCCAGCCTACAGGTAAGCCCAGATGCTAGGCGCTGGGCTGTGAAAAAGGAATGATCAGCGTCCTGGAAAATGTCTGAAGGCATGGGAGCTTTAGCAACAGCCTGGTGAAGGTTCATTCTCGGATGGGCACTGTTTCCTTTCTAGCTGTTCTTTATCCATATGGAGGTTAGCGTGCTTGGCAGGAGGCAGACCTTGCTTTCGGAGGTTTTCGGGGCTGCATTCATGAGCTGAATGAAAACTTATTTCTGGAATGTTATTAATACACTCCTTTTCAAGTGATTGGCTTTATGGCTTCTATTGATTCAGATGGGGGATATAGTTTTCCCACACGACAGCGTATGGACTTTTGTGTCCCGCAAAATAAGGTGCTTCATCCTACATATGAGTAAACCTCAAAAAGACGTGGCTCTTGTTTATATTGTTCTAAGTATATGGAATTGAATTACATAGAGGAGCACAAGTCACTCAATAAAAGATCGATAACGTGAAAAAATATATGATCGTTGTAGAAATCAAATCCGTATTTGAGACTTTCCAACCTTCCCCTTCCCTCATCTGTGTTTCTCCTTTTCTGCCAAACCCTTGAGGATGTTTTTGCTGGACGATTAACCCTTCAGCTGAGGACCAACTGATCTCTATTCTCTGAAACAATTTGCTTCAAATGGAGAGGTGAAGAAAGTGACCTACCCATACATATCTTGACAATAGAATAGTATAGAGATATATTAAAAGAGGAAATTACAGGACCCGTACCATTTACATAGATTCTAACATTAAATCTGTAAACTCAGCAGTATATACACATAAACAGATCATGACAAGATGATCATAAATAGATTCCATGACCTTATGGAATATAAGGAAGATTAAAGATGTGAAATGTATTCAAGTACTATACTACCTTAAAATTTTAACAGAGAAAAAGTACTCAAATACGTTACATAAATTTAACAATTGTGGTTGGGGCAGGGTGTGGAAAGACAACTTATAGATGGAAGGGAACTGCCTTAAGTGGATAAAATATATCTTCCAAAAACCTATGGCAAAAATTATGCTGAAACTCTAAAATTACGGTGAAACTCTAAGGAAAGTTGGGTCTCTTCCAGTATCATTTCTTTCAAACTCTAATCTTCTGCTTGCACAGAAAATACAAAGAGGCCCATTTTAATTTATAATTTCATATTACACTGGTTAAGACTTTTCTAAACTGTAGAGCAGAAGTGATAAGTGCATTCCCACAAGACCTATTTCTTGTACTGATGTGTAGAAAATCCACTGGTTTTTATTTTTTATTTTTATTTTTTAATTAGGCTTCATGCCTGGTATGGGGTTCAACTTGGGACTTGAACTCATGAACCTGAGATCAAGACCTGAGCTGAGATCAAGAGTCAGATGTTTAAATGACTGAGCCACCCAGGTGCCCCTGCACTGATTTTTAAAATGTTGAATTTGGGGCACCTGGATGGCTCAATCGGTTAAGCGTCCGACTTCAGCTCAGGTCATGATCTCACGGTTTGTGGGTTCGAGCCCTGCATCAGGCTCTGTGCTGACAGCTCAGAGCCTGGGTCCTACTTTAGATTTTGTGTCTCCCTCTCTCTCTGACCCTCCCCTGCTTGCGCGCTCTCTCTCTCTCTCTCTCAGAAATAAATAAAAACATTAAAAAATTTAAAAAAAGATAAAATATTGAATTTGCAGTTGGCAATTTTGCTATCTTACTGCAAGTGATATGATGGTCTAAAATTCTCTTTCTTCCTGCTTCATCGCTTAATTGATTATGCAACCTATAGTTTTTTTTTATTGTTGCCATGAATGAAATCTTTTCCCCTAAAGATTGTGTGGTCCAACACAACTTTATTTCTATTACATTGTCAAATCAATTACCAGACTGAATGGTAATAACATGTTCCCACTGATGCAAATTTTCTTCAAATGCATCTGTAAATTCAGTGCTCTTCCAATCAAAATCTCAACAGGGATTTTCTTTTTTAAAAATTTTCTTTTGTAATTATTTAGTTTTGAGAGAGAGAGAGAAAGAGAGAGACAGGGGAAGGAGCAGAGAGAGAAGGAGCAGAGAGAGAAGGAGACACAGGATCTAGCAGGCTCCCGGCTCTGAGCTGTCAGCACAGAGCCTGATGTGGGGCTCAAACTCACAAGCCATGAGATCATGACCTGAACTGAAGTCAGACACTTAAATTAGTGAGCCACCCAGTCACCCTGGGCTGATTTTCAAGTGCATATGGAAGAGTAAAGAATAGCCAAGACCGTTATATAGCTTTATAATATCTGCCAAGGAACATCTCTTCACTGTGTATGTACCTTGTCAGTGGTAAACTATCTTATTAGAATTAACTTTGAAGAAGAATGGCAATAAACAGTGTAATGCAGCAACACAGAAACTCAGCCACGGATCCACACAAATATGGAACCTGGATATATGGAGGTAGAGTTCCACACTAAGATCAAAGCATAGACTCTCTGATAATGGGTGTTAGGACGTCTGAGTGAGTAATTCACCTGGTTCTGACATATCAAAAGATTTGGACCCAGAGCCTTTCGGAAAAGAGTTTGACAAAGCCTGTATCTGACAGTTTGTATTTTGTCATAATCTTCACTGTTGTATGGAGGTTTATTTTTTAATATTAAACTTCTTAAAAAAAACCCTTTTGTGACTTCAAGGTAGAGAAGGATCTCTAAAATAAAGCACAGAAACACCAAACCCAAAGGAAAAAGTTTTTTCTTTGTGGGGATTTTTAACAGTATCTACATTTTCTTTTAAAAGCTTAAAATAAAGAATTCAATGGTAAAACGGATGAGCACTACCAGCAGGACACACACAGAAAAACTATAATGTCCAATAAGCACTATCTCACTAGGAATCAGGGCAATGCAGATGAAAACAGTACATCGCTTCTTCAAGTTTAGATATTGCCAAATAGCACGTTGTGAAGTCCCTATTTCTCCACAGCCTCACCACCTCTTAGCAGACTGTTACCATTTCACAACTGTCAGATGGACAAGTTGGTTTCCATACCGGGCAATTGCCATTCATGCTCCTCCAGCACTCAGCCTGCGATCCGTGGGTGTTAGAGGTCAGTGCTGGTCCACACGCTGACTGCACTGTCCCTTTGGGAGGCGGTGTGCCACTTTTGGGGCAGTGGGGCGTGAGTGTGAGTTCTGTGTGTTGTTTTCCGTCCTGTGCGGGATCGATGAGGAAGCTCAAGCGGTTCAGATGGTGCAGCTATGGGATGGGACCCTCCATGAGACAGGCCCCTCACACTGCGGATGCAGTGTGAATGAGAAATAAACATTTGTTTGGCCCACCAACAAGGGTTGTGAAATCAATGTTAAATATAACCTCAAAAAGTCACATGTGCAACAATTTTTCTAAGGTATCCATCTGGTGATAGAACTGTGGGCCATTAATGCAGAATCTGGCACAGAACCGACATTTCCTTAATGTGAGTTAGTGCAACCTAGCCTGGCCTACCCTAGTTTTAGAGGCCTGTAGATAAATGAAATCCAGTTCTTCCTATCAAGGAGCTCAGATAAGTAAGCTGTTACAACACAGTATGTTTTACCTTGTCGTAGGCTGTTGAGTGTGGTAAACACTAGCCACATATGGGTAATGGACATTTGAGATGTGCCTCGGGAGACTGAAGAACTGAATTTCTAATTTAAATGGAAAAACTGAAGCAGTTAAAATCTTGCTGCTAAACACAGTTTTGGTAAGTTTTGGTAAGACTACATCCCATTATAAATGAAAATGTAGCATTAACATCCAAACCTTCTGGACGTTTAAAATATGTCCCAGGTTTATGTCCCAAAGTCTAAAGACTTTGTTTTCAAAAGTGTATGTAATTATACACTTTGTACGTGTGTACGTGTATTTATACACACAAAATTCTCAGTAAATTTTATGTTCATGGAAAATGTTTCAGTAAATTCTTTTTAACATTTATTTACTTTTAAGAGACAGAAACAGAGAACAAACAGGGGAGGGGCAGAGAGAGGGGGAGACATGGAATTCTGTAGGAGGCTCCAGGTTCTGAGCTGTCATCACAGAGCCCAATGTGGGGCTCGAACTCACAAGCCGTGATATCATGACCTGAGCTAAAGTCGGATGTCTAACCGACGAAGCCACCCAGGCAACCCAGAATGGTTCGGTATTTTAGATGTCGGTCAAATAAAACATTTAACTTCACCTGCTCTTTTCACTCTCCCAGATGTGGCTGCTGAAAAGTTCAGATTACCTACTGGCTCACATTATATTCCTGTTGGACAGCACCGAGGACCACATTCCTCAGAATGGTAGCCCAGTGCAACCGGTATGTCTGATATGTGCTAAAGCCTTAAGAAGTCAATTCATACCGAATGTAACCTGTGGCAGCAAAGAACTCTACGTGTTGCAAAAGAGCTTGATGGACTCCAGGGTGTTTCCTGCCACAACACCATCTTGCACGTTACTTCACTCACCTTCACATCAACATTCATCTTTCTCGAGCTGAAGTTCTCTCCACAGTAAAATGTGGCTTGGTGACTGACACTCCCTAACTTTCTGGCCTTGACATCACTTCCACCCGGCCCCCTACCCCATTCACAGCGCAGCCACCCCTGGTAGTCGACACCCAATACAAACCACCCCGCAGGCTTCCGTTGCCTTGCTTGATTTCCACTTCCCCCTAGATAACCAAAGGTGACCACTTATTAGACTAGATCTGCAGGGTTGGAGGATGATGACTTATCTCAGCTAACGAATGAAATCAGCAAATTCTGGAATTTAAGCAACTCACATCTCTTTATGGTTTCTTCGGGGTCTGCCCATAGTCCTCTCAAGTCCATTTCTTTCCCAAAATGACTCCTTGGAATGAGATGCGGGAATCAAGTTCCCCTCCAAATAGCCTCATCCCTTTTCCTCCCAGCTATGCATGGAATCAGATGCAAGGGTGTTTGGATGGACTGTGTCAACAGTGCAGTGCCCACGTGGTCCAGCACGCTCATCACCTGCTCAGGAGCTCCCCCTGCCCTAACCTCCCCCCACAGACCACGCACATAGGGCAGGTTCAGTAGCCACATACCATCTCTGATGAGGCCATGGGCCATGGGCCAAAAACTGTCACTGCTGCCCAAACCAGCATCTCTTGTGAATTTAAGGCAGCACCAAACAACAATGTAAGCTGGTGTTCATTTCAGGGTGTGCAGGATTAACCAGCAGTGTATTGAATTCAAAATATACGTGGTAGACTGGGAAGCCTGGGTGGCTCAGTCAGTTAAGCATCTGACTTCAGCTCAGGTCGTGATCTCACAGTTTGTGGGTTTGAGCCCCGCATCAGGCAATGTGCTGACAGCTCAGAGCCTGGAGCCTGCTTCAGATTCTCAGTCTCCCTCTCTCTCTGCCCCTCCCCTGCTTGCACGCTGTCACTCTCTCTCTCTCAAAAATAAACATTAAAAAAAATTTTTTTTTAAAAATACACCTGGTAGAACTCAATGCACCTGTGCTTTGAGGATGATGTCTTTCCATGTTTCAGAAACCTACCACACGAGAGGCAATATAACCCGCCCCCCCCACACTTACCAGTGAAATGAAAGTGCAGAGAACATTTTACAGTTGCTTTATTTAACAAAAGTTACGCCAACATCTCTATCTATATACAAATGTGTTTCAAAACCAGAGCAGCAGACGCAAAACTGTTAACACAGGACTTACAATAATGCTTAAAACATGTTATGCAATATTTTGTTTTCTGCTCATACTGACATTTACACATTCAAAAATTATCCCAAAGGCCGAGCCACATCACATCCTCATTTTCTGGGATGGTTTATTTAGTAGGTCATGAAGAAAAAGGGATGGGGCTTTTCAGGGCTAATATACTGTGTTCAGTTTAGTTTAACAAATAGCATTTGGCCCATAGTAGGGCTCACAAAATGTTTTGGGCTGGGGATAACAATTGGGGTAAAATATGACCCACCCATGAGACTGTGAGGTCATTTTTTTAAAGAAATTTTTCACTCTTTGTCATAGCATAAATATAAGACCATCTGATTTCTGACCCCCAAAATTTAATAAACTCTACCTTAAGAAATGTTTAAAATGATTTTCTTGGTAAATACTATTAATAAAATTTAGTGAGTATAGGTCCTTCAAAATCAAGGTAGGAGTCCATAAATACTCAGCACATTTCTACCCCTACCTTGTCCAATTTTGTTAGAAATGTTTATCTAATGACATTTATCTACATGTTAACAAGCTATTTGCTAAAGTTCTTTATATACGGAGGACAGACGTTTTGCTTTCTCATTTTTTTATGACTTTCAGGAGCCCTCTCAATTTCTTAAAAAGTACTGTAGTTCTGGAAATCCCCCAAAAACTTAGCTACATGGTCTACTCATAAAATTTAGCTCCATACAAGTACATAGCTGAATTTTAGGTAATACTTGAAAAACGGTTGATGCTGCAAAGTATAAATATTTCATGTTGACACTTAACACTGACCTGATTCATGGTCATCTTTCCTGACAGGTCATAGTCAAGCCTCTCAAGAGAGATGGTACTAAGCAGTGAGGTATAGAAGGAGAAAAACAAACAAACAAAAATCACAGCCTTTTTCTTCTTCTCTCAACTTCTTAGGAGCCTTCTAACTCCTGGCAGGGTACACATCTACACATGCTACATTGCAGAATCCTCTCCTCTAGGTGGTAAAGTGAGTGGTTACACAGGATCCATTTCCCAAAAAGCACCAACTGGAAATGCATGGGGGAGGAAATACTGAAATGAAATGATTCTCAGTGGTTTCCACTCCTGTTTGTTCATATAAATCAGACTCATCACTTGTGCTTTCATCTGCTAAAAATGAGATCACACCATTATAAAAATGTGCTTCCAAAATAATTTCTAGAATATAAAACATCTTATATTTTTCCAGCCCACATAATTTCGTTATAAAATAGGAAATCAGAAAATTAGCTACTGCAGTTTTTTATGGTAAAAAATATTTATATGTGTACACACACGCATATATACACATATAAAAAAAAACCAAGTTTTAAATTTCAATAAAAATTAACCAATTAGTCAACTTAATGATTATGTATTCAATTATACATAAGAAATGTTGATTATCTGTAATGAGAACTACAAAGAATTACCATCCCATCTATCAGAACATAATCTTTCACACATGTAAAAAAAAAAAAGTTCCAACTAACCAACACGATGGAAATCTCACTCAGGTCTTTTTTAGACAGAACGGCCCCCCATTTCATTCACTGCACTAACCAATTCCCTATGGAAGGAGCAGTCTTAAAGGGAGGAAAACATGGAGGTGGGGCTGTCTTGTGGCTGTCCCATCCGTGTTCTGTGTGGTGGCTGGTGCCTGGCTGAGTGGGTTAAGTGAGGAGTATGTCCAGTCCGAGCTCCCTCTGCCAGACCATCTATATGGGAGGACTTCCTAACGCACCCGAAGGTGCCGTGTGGACCAGCCGTGGTCCTGGCATCTGTCGGTGGAGAGGGCTGCAGACATTCTTGAGAGTTACTACCTCAGAAAGGTGAGTGAGAGGGATGTGGCGTGACTGTTGATGAAAACCAGGCATCCTTTTCCTATAACCTCGACAAAGATGGCGGGATGCTTCCCTTTTGGTGATTCCTGCCTGTTTTTAGTATTTTCATGAGGGAAAGCCTCAAGGGGCCTCAAAGGCACAAAAGGAAGGGGACAGGAGACGAGTAGGGAAGCATCCTACTTCATAGGAAGGTCTGTTCAGGAAGTTGGCAAAGCGAGAGCAGGATATGAGCTGGGGCCCGCGGGGGGGGGGGGGGGGGGGCAGTGTCTGTGACCCGTAAGAGATGGAGGAAGTGTGTGCAGCCTTCACCCGTGGTCTGTGAATTCTCAGATGAAAACTGATAGTCACGTTAAAGTCATAACTGTCTTCACCACCCTACCTTGAATTGTCTTCCCCAGTGTCACCAGACGCCTGTTCATTCACATCGTAAATCAGTTTATGGTTGTGACGGTGGTTAAGGGCAAACAGGAGCCTTAGTTCTAGATCTTTCCTCTGTGACCATTCCTTTTTTTTTTTTTTTTGAAAAAGGCACATTCCCTCAACTGTCATAAATCAGGATATTTAAAAAGAAAGCAAAGGTTTGGAAATGTTTCTTTCCTCCCCTAACATCTACAGTAGCAAATTCAGGCAAACCCTGGAGTCATTCTTTAAAATGGCCAACAGCACAGTGCTCTGTGCTGTAAATGACACAAGTACTGCACAGTGGGTGAGGAATCGAAAAGAATAGCCAGTTTTCTACAACCAAATTTAAGATAACAAAGTAGAGAGTTTAATTTCCATTATGCACCGAACAGTCTGCACATGACTTAATGAGATGGCTGTGCATACCAACATCTGGGTTTAATCCCTCAGTGGCATTCTGTTATGTAAAGAGCATGTGTAAAACACTCTAAACTCGCCCTTCTGAATAGATTACAACAAATTTGTATGTACTCAGAAAAGGGGTGCTAAACAAAGCAGTCTCAGATCCCACTGGAAATCTGCAAGTTTCACTCCTCTCCAGGAAAATGCATGTATGTGGATTTGTGCGTAATTTCGGGGGCCTCAAATACCTTCCAAGGTCCAGTCACTTATCTCAGGTCAAGACTCCTGGCTCTCAACATTCCTACAAGGGTTCTGAAGAACTGAGGACTCTCCATCCCTACAATCTCTTTTTCTCCTACTGAGTCAGGGAGGGGAAAAAAACAAAAACAAAAACCAAACTAAAAGTAAGAAAAACAATTTGCTTCAAAGACTTGCTTTTTTTTTTTTTTTTTTACTTATTTCCCTTGGAGGAAAGAACATCCCAATCTCTAGTAGCTTCTATCAAATGCCGTTGGCCGTGACTCATCCACTCCTCCTGGTCTTCATACAGCCGCCCACAAAACCAGCACTTAAATATACACTGTGATGAGTCATCAGGCAAGGAATCCACCACCTGGTAGTTGTTTTTATGAACCTTTTTAAGTTTCATTTTCAACATCATTTGCCTTTTTATTTGATTGGCTTCCTCCGCATTCTGGTAGGTCAGGCGGACATGATGCCGTCTGATGCCTAACTGACACCTAGTTCTTTCTGATAAGACGACTTTGAGGACGTTGCCTTTGTACTTGTTTATTACCTTCATCACATTGGTCACTTCTGGTGAGTCAACGTCAGGATGGTTTAACACAATGACGGGCTGGTTCCGACGGGGGCATTTAATCAACTGGTCTGGTTTAGCCGCTATCAGCCGAAGTTGTCTTGCGACCTGAAAAATTGAAGGATCCTTGAGATAGCGGCTGGGATCTGCCTGGATTTTGGTTTTCTTCTTGGATGAGCTCACTTGTTTGGTTTTATTTTTACTTATAGGAAGACTTCTGGGGAGCAGTTTCCCTTGCTTACTTGGTTCACTGCTTCCTTGCTGACTATGTAGAGGGCCGGTTTTTTTAGGCATGGTGCTACAAGTAGCACTCTCTTTCCTTGGTTTTGGCCGAAGAGGTATATCAAGATTTTGGGACACATCTACTGGCCCACTTTTACTTGTCAAAGATTGTAAGTCTGAGTCTGTCTGTCTCACTGGGCAGAGCGGAACGGGTTTTATTAACTGTGTCTCACTGCAAGGTATGTTGACGGGTGCTTCACACGTAGCCTCTATAATGTGGGCATCCTCAGAAGAATTAAGAACCCTCAACACAGCTCCTTTGGGGATCAATACTGGAGTAGCAACATGCGCCTTCCTGGTCGTCCTGCTTTCAGTTTTCCCACTGCTGTCTTCTATAAACTGTGGATACATTTGCTGAGGAGTAAGCTGTCCATTAATACCACTGTCATCCTGAGGTTTGGGGAGTGAGCCTGTGGAGTAGCCAGGGCCAGTAAATGACACATTAATTTCATGAATACCCTCAGGGGCAGCTTTTGAGGTTCCCTTTGATGCCTGTCCTACAGAACGGCGATGTGCATTATTTGCAGACAAAGACGAAGGCTTGCCACAGGATTCAATTAATTGAGCTATCTTTCTGCGCAAGAGTTCAATTGACTTTATTTTGGATGTGGAACTATTCCATTTAACGCCCTCAGGAACGTTTTCGGACCCAGAGCTCAGAGAAAATACTGATGAGATGACTGGGCCATCAAAAGAGTCTTTGGTCCTCTCAGGGTTCTTTAGTTCCAGAGGCTCCTCCCTGGGCGGCTGAGACCTGATGCTATCTTCTCCGGGTATACTTATGTGTAAATACTCACTTTTGCATTGAGAGGAAATCTGGCCTGTATTTGAACCTGCCTTATGTTCCTCCATCTGCCTGTCCTTCAGCTTCCTATGGGAGGGAGCCATTTTTACAGGAATACTGATCTCATTTCTAGATTCCAAGAGATTTGTACTCACAGGCAGTAAGCCTTTGTCCCCAGAGGACACAGTTGCAGGTGGTGCGGCAAGAGGGAAGAATGGCTGTGAGTCACCGTGTAAATGTCTTCCATCCTCAGTAAAAGAAACAGCAGCTTTATATGGAAAAGGGTTTGATGCAGTTCGGAGACCATGTAAAACACTGTTTTTTATGACAGATGATGGAGAATGACCTTTTAAGGAGAGAGATGGAAGAGCCGACCTATGTGGGTACGTACTACTTCTTTTCTGGAAATCCTCAACTGTATCTGGGCTGAGGAGGGATTGTCCACGGTTGTGCACACTAGAATTTGACATGAAAAAGTCATAAGACCTCACCCACTTCACATTTTTAAGTTGTCTCTGAACTGCAGGATGAAGATTATCAAAGCCTGCGAGTTTCCCGACATTCCCTTCCATTGGCAGTGACTTTGTATGTCCTGCAGAAAACATTTTTTCCTGTTCGGTTGAACCCTTCTCTTTAGTCACACGCTCAGACCTCCCTCCTTCAGCCCCACTAGTTTCAGGGCGGTTACTTTCTTCCAGAGGAAACAGTTTCAGGACAAGCTGCTGGGTCCCATTGACGACCTTCACATCCATCAACTGGGCTAAACAGTTTGCAGGCACGACTAGCTCCGCCGGTGCCACAACCGTTAAGGGCATCCCTGGCTGGACAGGCTCTTTTGCAGGGGACAGCACTTCCACCTCCACGCTTTTGTTCTCAAACAGACTGCCCTCGTTCGGCTCCGACAAGGCCACTTTATTTGGAATGCACACGACGTCTTTCTGGTATTCCTCAGATTCAGGCAGCAACATGATGTTGTGCATTTTGTCTTTATTTGTGTGGAGGGAGAACCTTGAGAGCTGGTCTGACAACTTATTTTGAAATGCAGTCCTTGGATTGGGAGCTTTTAAAAGCTCTGTGTTTTGTTTGGATGTGCTGGTTCTTTTCGGCTCCAGCTTGGCAACGGTTTTGGGCGGCCGCTTTCCACCAGCCCGCTCGTGCACTCTCCTCCTGTGTTTGACAATATAGTCGTTTCTAATAGCACCATAGTCGCAGTACTCACACTGGTAAGGGAATATGCCTGTGTGTTTCACCAAGTGCCTCTGAAACTCTCCTTTTGTGTAGGAAATGTAGCTGCAGTGAGAACAGATGAATTTAATCTCTTCATGTTGAAGTGTGTGCTTTTTGTACTGCAGAGGGTCCTTTGTGGAAAATCGACATTTATCACAATAGTATTTGCCTGGCTTAAAGTTCCTTACCTTAAATTTGTTACTGACGGGACTTGAGATGGTCTCCGCTTTATTTCCTACGTGAGTTGCACTCGGATTACTGTTCACAAAATGAAAATGGGAAGTAGCCATGCCAAGGCTGCATTTGAAGCAAACATATTTGTCTTCCTTTTGGCTTGGCCCGGTACCCTTCTTCAGATCTTGAAGCGGGATTTTGTGAACACTTTTGCACTTTATACACGTAGCAACGGTCATCACAGCAGCCTCGGCCTCTGAGCCTTGACACAAAAGAGCTTGCGCTTCTTGTCTGTCTGGTCGAGTCACCCTATTAGCATTAGGTTGTTTGGGTGACATGGTCAAGGAATTATGTCCATCATTCACTTGTGTAGGATATAACTGCTGTCCAATATCCTTCATCTTCTTTATCTGCATTTCTGAAAAGAGAAATCCAGAAAATCCAGAAAACTTCACATGATAAAATCCTTAGGGGTCATCCTTCATTTCACTCTGTGACTGGCAGAGAAGCAGTTACTTCTTGGACGTATACTGCATCATCTTTTTTGATACACCACCACAGTAGGTGTATGATCCCAAAATATGGTTGTTTCCAATGCTCTGATATTCTGGGCACCACTACAGGGAAAAAAAGGAAATCACAGAGCATGATTAATACATGAACTTAAGGTTTAGTTAAGCTCTTTCCAAACTTATCCTTCGGAATTTTATGTTAAATCTTGACATTTTTTCTTACTCACAGGTTGACAGTAAAACGTAAGCCAACAGAACTGGCAAATAACAAGCCTAAACTGGAAACATTTTTAAATTCAGCCCCCTGAAACTCATCACTTTAAACCAACCATAAACAGGCCAGGAGCAAAGAAATCACAGTTGTCACTCAGAACAGGCCTTGATACATGGACGTTATTTTTAGGTGTCATGGAGAGCATCCCAGCAATTTCACAGGCATAATTTCATATTTGTCTAAATGAAACCTTGTACAGGAGGATGCTAATTTAGTTTAAAAAAATTTTTTTAAAGTATGTTTATTTTGAGAGAGAGACAGAGCAAGTGGAGAAGGGGCAGAGAGGGAGAGAGAAAGAGTCCCAAGAGGGCTCTGCACTGTCAGCCAGGGCCCGAGGCAGGGATGGAACTCACACACCGTGGGATCACAATCTGAGACGAAACCAAGAGTCAGACGCTTAGCCGACTAAGCCACCCAGGCACCCCAATTTCAGTTTTTAAACACATCGATTATCAAGTGGTAGAGAGAGCCTTGACTTCGGTTCAGGTGTCCATTTGTTTCTGCACAACAGCTAATTGTCAGCTTAGATTCTCAGCTCTCTTTCACATGCTCCGTTTGTGTTCACAAATGGTAAGAAGTCAATAATACACTGGCAATATTAGGTATACAAATACTGATTCCTTTGACATCTCACTGAGCATCTATTATGTGCCAGGCACTGTCGTAAGTGCTGTAGGGCAGTTAGTATGCTCATGAAGGTATAAAGAGGGGAAACAGGTGATATATTTATTTCTTAAGTGGTCGTAAGTAATTGAGAAAAATATACCGTAAAGCGAGGCCACAGGGACTAAGTATGTGATGAGGTTGTAGGGCTAGCATGTGGAGGCATGGACAGTTAGGAAACCCTCCCGTTCAGCTGACATCTGAGCACCAACCCCAGGGCAGCCAGGGAGAGAGTACTGTGGCTGTCTGGGAGAAGGGAGCTTCAGGCAGAGAGTGAGCAAAGGGTTGTGCCTGGAGCACCTGAGGAATGGCTAGGAGGCTGAGAATGGAGGGATTTAATGAGCAAGGAGGGAGGAAGAGGAAAGAATGGTCAATATGGTCAGAGGCAGTGGGGGTAGAGGGGGCACTAGTCAAAGTAAGATCTGGCACACAGTACTCTAAGGATGTGGCTTTTCCTCTACATGAACCAGATAACCAGGGGGAGACTGGAGCAGTGACGTGGCCCAATCTGATCTGTATGCCAACAGAGGCCCTGACTGCTGTGGGACCAGTGTCCGTGAGGGTGGAATGACAGTAGCAGAGGACTGAGGTGCGAGGTGGTGGCAGCCTGGACTGCAGAGGCAGACGCACAAATGTCCCTACAGCCAGTACCACAATCTGTGTAACATGACAAATTATTATATAAAAATACTTAATCACCTTTAAGTGCACGTTCTCTTTTCAGAATATACAGAACTAGGAGCCAAACAGAAAAACACTCCAGTTGGAGATCTGCTAAAAGCCCTTCTTTATGACCTTATAAACACCAGTTAAGCCTTCTGAGCCTCAATTTTTTCATCTGGCAATTAGAACGAAGGACACTTATCCAACTTCTCCCCAGGGCTGCCCAATAATAAAACCACTCAAGAACATACGAGAACACCTCTTTAGTTTTCAAGTACTTCTCCCAAGGGTCAAGGGGCACAGAGGTACCCAGGAAGTGTCTGCTCAAGACTGAGCAGCAGTATGAGGGAGAATTAGCAGCTTCCTTCTGGCACACTGTTCCCAGGCTGAGAGCCCTACAAAGGAAATCTGACTACATGTAGGGTCAAGGGAAGTAATTACTGCATATTCAGATCCAGCGTATAACCTGCCCTTTAAAAGCATTTTTGGAAAGAACTGTAGGAACATACCATGTTTGATAACAGGCTTTATTTTCCTTTTGCAAAAGAGAGCTGCCTCCTGTTCAAAGGAGTATGCACCCAGAACTCCATCAGACGTGCCCCAGCCTGAATGTGTATGTAACATTTAGCAAGTGGGCAGAGGCCAACAGGGCCACAAGGCACGACTTCTGCCCTCGGAGGTCAAACACACACCCATGCAAGGGGACTGCGCAGAGGGAAGGACACGTGAATGCCTCCAGCTGGCAAACTAGTAAGCGCAGGCAAGGACAAGGACGCCCATCTCCCGCCACAATCCTGGTATACACGACAGGTAGAGGTTTCAGGAGTCACCAGCAAAAGCTGACACAAACTTCATTTTCCAGAAACGTAAACTGGGTTTGCTGAAAAGAGACCTCAGTGACACTACCAGTATCAGAACTTCTAGAAGCAGAACTTCTGCTGCTACTCAAATGACCTCAGGCGAGCCACCCGTTCTCATCAGCTTATTCATCTGCGTTCATCTATGATTCCCAAGCCTGGTCTCTTGCTGCTGAGCCCGGATATCACAAATCACAGGCTTCTTACCGTCCACGAATAAACACATCCATGTCGGCATTTTCATCCTGTTAAAACAGAGGAAGCAATGGCTACGACCAGAGCCTAAGAAAACCTTGGCTCACAGAAGGATGAGCAGGGGCTCTAGGGAGGAGCCTCAGGGTCACAGCTGGGGCAGAGCCTCCTGGACTCCACCCCTACGCTGGGGAGTCTCCTTCTTGAGAAGGGGGAGAGACATTTGTGGTTTATAAGAGCACTCAGTGCTATTTTGGTGACAAGCTGTAGTGAAAGTGCTGAGACTTTCAGCCACTTTTTAATCCTTAAAATTGACTTTGCTAGCTGACCATGCACTTGATGCTCTAACATTCCGTAAACAGAACAAATTCCCTCTTCAGGCAGCTAGTTTTATTTTCACACACTTCTCATGGTTGAAAATTTGCTTTTTAATGAAACTGAAAGGAGTCCTTGCAACTTTCTTCTATCCTGACTCTGGAGCTATAAACACCTTAATCCTTCTCAACAGACCCATTATTAACCTGCACACCTCATCTCTCATTCAGTCCTCGGCTGGCAATTCTGTTGCAAAGATTTGCATAGCAGCCAGTACTACATCCATCTACCAGCCCCATAATCCTGCCAACGAGAGAATGGAAGGAAGGGAGGAAGGAGGGCAGAGGGAAGGAAAGAAGAAAGTGACTTACTACCCTGGCACGATGTGCTTCCACTATTTCCACACCTTCCACACTGATCCTAAGAAACTCTCAAGAATCTTGTGATGAGATTCCCCTATTTGAAGACTCCAGGCTTCTTCCTTCAAATTTATAGAGAGCAATTTTGGCATTTTCTTTCCAAGTCCTCTTAAAACGTGGAGGTATCATTCCTCCTGACACCAAAGATGTGCAATCTCAGACAGACTGGACAGAAGGGTCACCTACTTAGAAAGAAGCGGAGAACATCCCGAGGGAGGAAAGTCCCTGGGAATTAACAAGCCAGCTACAGTGGCTAAGGAGCGCGGGCCTCTCGGAGGGGTTTCCACAAAAGCACCTCAGCAGTTGTTCGGAATTAAGAATCCATAGAAGCAAGTGCCCGGGAGAGCAAGGCTGTGACTGCAAATATGGTTTAACTGGAGATGGGAGATTTAGGCCGTGTCCTGTTTGCAAGTATCATCCTGGGCTCTGAACCATTCTCAAAATAACGCGTTGTTTCTACACTGGCAATTCCCTCCGTCCAGATGATGCCAGGCTTCTTCCAAACAAGTACCGTTCTCTTTGGCCTTTGCAGCTCATGTGGCTAATCACTGGGGTAAAAGATCTCTGTGCACCCCAAGGCAGAGGGGAATAGATGCACTGGGAGGCAAGAAGATGGCTTTGCTGCTGCCACCGCATGTGGGCGCACCCGAGTGACAGGCTCCCACACCCACTCCCTCCGTGCAGCTTGCTGTCTGGTTCCCGTAAGGCACAAGCACCCGGGAAGCTGGGTCGTCCTGGCAGATCACTGCCCGGGGCTGATGACCAAGGCTCACATGGAGGGTGAGAGGCTGTGTGAGCACGTGACCCTGAGAGCCCCTGCAGGAGCTGCTGTCTGCATCAGCTTTGGCGCTGCCCTACCTTTCACACTCACGATGCCTCGATTACCAAACCTCTGCATTTGACCTACTAGGACAAGAAACATTTTTTTTTTTAAATAACTTCAGAGGCTTCTCTAAAACTGTTTTTAACAGTGTAAGTGAGCTTCTTAATGCATAATTATCGGCAGCATCAGCCAAAGGTGACGGGCGCACAGCAGAGAGAAGCGGTACCGAGGGTTACAAACGTGCTTCCCGGAGACTTAGCCTTGCCCCTTCCTGGGGAAAGGCCTCAGGGCAGCATTTGCTGCTGGTGGCCTTTCCTTGTGACTCTGGCTCACCTGCCTTGGTTTCTTAAAGACTTATTATGGGGGCATATGGAGAAAAAGACAGAGTGTGTCAAGACACCAACTCAGTGACACTGGGGCCTATAAAAACCAAGCTCTCCTTAAAATGGAAGCATCAAATACCGGGAACACCAAATGCTCAACAGAATTAGAAGAGAAATAAGTAGTAATACTACTTAAAGCTACAGATTCTGGAATCATCTCACAAGGACTTAAATCCCAATGTCATCATCCCCTTGTAGGTGTGTGACTGGGGGAAAACTGAATCCTCTGTTAGTAAGAGCACCTATTTCACCACCTGGTCATGAGGATTACATGAGGTAATGTGACACACAGCCTAAGTTATCATACATAGTAGCTGTTAAAAACATTATTTCCCCCCTTTAAGGAGGAAAGCAGAAGAAATCAAGCCAATCTCATAAATAGTCAAAGGGGCATAAAACAGAAGCTTCTTTCTTCACTAACAATCGCTGTTTCCGGAATATTTGCTGAATCTCATTTTATGACCTTAATTAGTTACTGGGTTGTACAGCCAAAAACACAACTTACCTCTGGGGCAAGGCCATCACCTGGCCTTAGCGGCAAAGTGGCCGATGTGAGAGGTTGCTTGAGCTACACACAGTCCTCACTACAGCCTAGCTGTTATGTATAAGCTACTCCCCGTCTACCCGTTCCTCCCCGAGCCCAGCTAACTCCTGAAACATCCTGGCAGCGAATGCACGTTTACAGGCTCGACGTTAACGTGAAGACAGGCTACCCAATCACATCATGTGTGCGCTACCTGGGTCATCACAAATGCTTTTGCTCGTGCGAGGTGCCGGCCAAACTCAGTATTAGTTGACTGATGGCCTCACGTTTGGACGGAGAAGCGCATTTAGGGAGCTCTCTCCAGAAATCCTCCCACGTGGCTTCTGCCACGTCCATTGCTATGGCAGGCACATGGGTGCTGGACCCGCCACCAGCAATGGGAATGGAGTTGGGACAGCTTGCACTTCAAACCCTGATTCTGTCCCTCTTTGTTGGGCCCAGAGGCAAGGGATTTCTCTCTGTGCACCATCAGGCAAGTATACAAGCTTCACAGTCTTCAGACTTAAAGGGTGATCAGGAGAGGGAAATAAGGTTAACGTATGCAAAGCACTAGCCCATAGCACATGTGCTCAAAACTTTGAGGCAACTCCCTTGCCTACCTTATTTGGTCACAACAGAGACTTGTCTAATAAACTGTTTCCCAGCAGGCAAAATTTTAAAGCATTCTACCTCAACATGCCAGTAGTTGTAGACAAGTAACACCTGATCAGAAAGAGAGAAAAAAGGCAACATTAGGCATGTAAACTGCTAACAATGCCCAGGTAAACCGGGATTTAGGAAGAAACTGTCACCTGACACAAGGAGTGCTCTTTCAGACCATTATAAAGGATCAGAACTGAACCGAGTAAGTGAACAGTTCTAAAGAAGGAAAAACACCAACCAAGTAGTATTTTCTTTTTGCCAAACTACTCTGCACTTCAAAATGACTGAATTGCAAATTGATGGCCTCTGAATGACAAAAAAAATACTTCCAAATGCTGCGAACAAAAACACAACCTTTGGGATTCTAGATTTCCTTCCGAAACCTAACTTATCACTTGGGCGGCAGAAGTGGGCAGAAGGCTGGACAAAGAAGCCCATTATGACGTGTCTGCTTTCCAGGTGGAAAGTGTAATAGAGTCGAAAGGACTCTTGTGATGTCAAGAACAAGGTTCAAAACCGAGGTTTTTGACTTAATAGCTGGGTAATTCTGGATTTGTTAACCTCTTCTGAGCCTGAGTTTTTTCACTTGTAAAGTGGGAATAATAATGCCTAATTTACATGCTGATGTGAGGAAGAGCTATATGCAGTCTGCAGGTAATTTTATGCTTGGCAAAGAGCACGTGTTCTATTAAGAAATAAGTCAACATATTTTTCTAAGAGTCCTTTGAAAACAGAAGAGTCCAGTAAACTCCTGAGAAGCAGAAAAGTCTTAGTTTAACAAATCAGCCTGATGAGATACAGGTCTCTGGCAGCAGCAGTCCACAGGAGGGCTGGAGGCCAGGACCTGCTACCCAGCCCCATTTACAAACGAGTTACTTGGGGATTGAGCTCTTCAACTGAGACTGCATCAGAAAAAAAAGAGAGTTATGATATAGGTTTTTCTTAACAGTTTAAGAGAAGACCTTTCCAAAAAAGAAAAGAAAAGAAAAGAAAAAGAATAGGACCAGTGAGAGAGTTCTTAAAGTATAAGACTTCTAGTTCTCTCTGTGGGAAAAAAAATGTTAAGGGGAAATTATGCTCTTATTAGCATTAAAAAAACAAAGTAGTGTTACAAGCAACATGACACAACTGTCTGTAACCAAACACACCTAGGGACTTGAGGTCTCAAGATGATAAAAATGGACACATACATTTTTGTATCTCCCTCCTTCTTTTGCCTTAAAGAACAGCCACATTTTGTGAATAAAATGGGTTAAGGATTTAATAAAAAGTACAATCAAACACAGACGAACTCTCTCTCACCACACCAGCGATTATTAACTTTGGCTGCGTTAGGGTGATTAACCTGTCATAATATGCCCAGGATGTTAAACTTATTTTTGAAGGAAGTCCCTGAATGGTCACCCTACTGCACGCCAGGATTACTGGGAGAGCTTTAAAAATAATGATGCCTCGGCCCTACTGTGTGAGTGGGAGGATCTGGGAGTTTTAAAAGCTTCCCAGGTAAATCAAGTATACAGCCAAGGTTAAGAACCACTACCTACACTACAGGTGCAGAGGACTGTGTGAGAATGGCAAGCACACTATGAATACCCTTGTGCAATTTTCATACATCTGTCTCAGCCAAGGGTGCTGGACAGGGGGCTGGACGGGAGTGGGTGGAGGGGGCAAGCAGACTCTGGGCCTGACCCTCGCTGAGCCGTTTGACCTTGGAAATGTGATCATTGATGCTCTCTGTAAAGTGTGTAATGACAGTAACTGCTTTGCAGACTCTTACACGTCAATGTTCCGGGCAGGGTGCAAGCACAGAGCATAAACCGGGACTGTTTCACCCCCACACCTGACACAGGCTGCCGCCTTTAAAGGGTGTAAGGGGGGCTGGGGAGCAGTCGTCAACGGGTGGTTTCAGGGAAGTGGGAAATGCTGATCTGATCGGACGCTCTCAGTGGCTGGCTGTGTTTGGCGATCCTGGTTGCTTCTTGACCCCAGTCAGGTGGGGGTGGGGGTGTGCGCGGTGCCTGCAGGGGCACGTTCATACGTTACCTCCACATTCCTGAAAGTACACCTCCCATCATTTGCTGCTTCTACAGTAACAGATCTGGAGAAGCCTGTGTCTTTTCCAAGGTCGTGGAGTTGGTCAGCTGCTGTCTGATCTGAATTCTTTGCTCCTCTGCTGGCAGGCTGTGTGGGACGTGAACTGAAGTCGCGGACAGCATCTGCTGCCACTCGGGTACTGTTCTTAATTCCTGCCTAGTGCCCTTGAGCTGCAGATGAGTCAAAAGCGTGGCAATTTCCAGACCTCTTCTTCAGGTTTTGTCTACTCTGGCGCCAAGCCCCATCCTTCAGGCCCTGGCATAGGCTTCTGCACTCAGGCCTGCGAAGCTGCAAGGCGCTGCACAGAACACCCTGTGGAAGCCACGCACTTGGATGGAAGTCCCAGGTCTTGTGCAGCTTTGGTTTCCCTGAGAATTTTCTCCTAGAAAATAAGAAGAATGAGCCCCGAAGATGCTTCTTGAGCAGCGATGTGTGGCCAAGTGACACAGGAACTTAAAATAATACGGAGGAAAAAAAAAAGGTTTCCTAGGACTCAAGTGACCTAATGAATCAGACTGTCCCTTTCCTTAGACGGTAGGAGGCATGTACTTTACAATTCCTGCCACGCGAATCTGCTGCCTCGCCACCCCACTCCATGATGGGAACATCTGGATTCCGGTCTGGGACCCTTCACTCCCAGGATGCGTTCTGGAAACTGCACTTGGCTGGGCTGGCATATGGGAACAAAGAAAATGAACCCTACCCCAGGCTGCCTGAGGACAATCAAGACTGAGAAAGCCGCACTGTGAGGACCTTGTTTATCAGTCAACAAAGGAGGCATGCAATACGTATTGAAGGAAGGAACAAATAAACGAGGGAATGAACGAAAGAAATTAAAGAAATGTCAGCCTTCACGGCAACAATCATAAAAATGTTCTTTCTCTTGCCCGAAAACTGGCCCAGATCCCCTTACTGAAAGGCAAATACACTATGGGAAATCGATGTGTTTTTTAAAATCGGTATTAATGAATTTTGAATAATCTACATTAGTTTGACATAAACACTAGGGAAGAGGCTCAATAAAATACTGCCTTCCTTTGTCTCCTTTTCTCAAAATGCATTTGTAATGAACGTTATCAGCATAACAAAACCGGATCCATACAAAAGTGTTCTTTTTCAAGGCTATGTTACATCCAGGATAAAAATATCATTAAAAAAATTTCATCCTGGGTGAAAGACAACATCAATATCAGATCATTAAAATAGTCAAACATTTTACTTGCGTTCGGAAGACACTATAGGATATTGGTTTCTAAGCTGCCCTTTGCTGGGCTTCCAGAACCCGGTGGCCAGATCTCATGGTGTGTACACACATCACACAGGCTGGGCTGAACTTGGCATGTGACTCAGAGAAAAGATCAAGAGATACATTCCTATTCTCTCTACCTTCCTCTAGGAAAGTGCTGCAAGGATTGTGGAGACCGTGCCTGGTCTTGGTGACTTCCATTCTAAACTTGAGATACAATCTTTAAAGGGTCTAACACATTACACTTCAGCTGTGTGGGCTTCCTGAAACAGGACAAAGTGCAAATTCACTTTTTCATTAATGTCAGGCTGATAGTCTGTTCATTATTCCACTTTTAAAAGCCAGAGCTCTTTTAACGGGGTGCATTTACATAGAGGGGCTGAAGTGTTCTCCTTCATTCTCTCCTTTGGCCTTCCCTTTCCGGAGAAGAAATATTCATCCTTTTGCAAGCGGCCTGAAGCTGCCCAACAAACCAAGGCAACAAGGAAAAAAAAAAAAAAAAAAGGGCAGCTGGGCTGGGGAGGTCCCACAAAGGCTGCCATCAGCATCTGAGCGAGTCAAACCTTCAACGTCTCCCCTCCTCTGTCCCCCTTCCCCGCACCCCCCCCAACTCCGGCAAACGATGCAAAGGTCCTCCACGGACAAGTCCACCCCTGAGCACACGCGCCGCGAAGCTCCCAAGGAAAGACAATGCCAGTCCGGTTTTCAAGTTTATTGTTGGCACACTCACACCGATGGTACACGGCATCCGAGGCGAGTCCACGGCTAACAGCGTGGTGCTGGGAGGGGGAGGGGCGCGGGAGCGGAGGCTCACGGCGTGGTCGCCCGGGGCCGGCCCGGGCGGGGCCGCGGGGTCTCCGCTAACCACTGGGGGTCACACCACGTCAACGCTTACCTCCGAGGCCCGCAGGAGGCTTTAAAAATGGCCTCCTGACGACACTTCCTGCTCCGAGCCGACCGGTAGAAATCCTCGCAGGAGATGCATCATTTAAAACGCTGGGGGCGGGCGGAGGAGGCCGGCGCGGCGGCTCCACACCCCGCGGCCCCGCGGCCCGCACGCCGCCACCCCGGGTCGCGACCCGCGCGCGGGGGCGAGCCTGCGGGGTCGCGGCGGCACAAAGGGCCCGCACGTCGCCGCCGCCCGGGTCCCGGGGTCGGGGCGGCCCCGAGCCACCCCCTCCCCGGCCCGCCCCGGGGACTCCGCGCCGCGCCGCCGACCAGCCGCTCGGCACGCGGGGGCCGCGGCCCGCACGACCCGGCCCGGGCTGCCCGCCCCGTCCCGCCCCGGCGCGGCCTCGTCAGGCCCCCGCCCCGCACCGCCCCCGCGGTCCCCTCCGCGCTCCGGCCCGCCTGCCCCGCGCGCGAACCCGGGGCCCTCGCCCTCCGGCTCGGCCACTCACCCGGCCGGCGGGTCCCGGCTCCCGGGAAGGGGGCGTCTACACCGCCGGCCGCAGGCCGCCGCCGCCTCCGCCGCTGCCGCCGCCGCGCCCGCTGTAGGTCCCTACTCGGGAGGGGGGGCGGGGGGGCGGAGCCGGGCCGGCGCCGCGCGTGCGCAGTGCGGCGCGGAGGCTCGGCTGCGGCGCGGCCGGTGTCCGAGGTCCCTAAGGCTGCGCCTGCGGCCGCGGGGAGCCGGAGACGGAGCTGTGCCCGGGTGCTGGCCTCGGAGCTCGACCCAGCGGGTGCACACCCACCGCAGCCAGTGGTCGTGCTCAGCCTGCACGCGGTGCCCGCGGCCTCAGGAGCCTCCCTGCAGGAGACCCGGTCATCACCCGCCCGGCGGACTTTTCTGGGCGCGCGCCGTGTGCATGCTCTGGGTCCAAGCCGAGGGCCCAGGAGCTCCCTGCCCTCAGTGGACCTTGAATTCCAACAGCGAGGGACTGAAGGCGAGAGAGAAAAGGAACCCAGCTCTTCAGCCTCCAGATTCCTCCTCTTGTGAAAGCAGCAGTGAATGACATGGCCTTGACTTGGGTTCGAATCCCGACTCCTTTATATCCTACCTTCCGGACCTTGGGCGAAGAAATCCCCTGATGCCCTGACCTCTCTGAGACTCCCAGTTTCCATTGCTGCAGGTGGAAGAGATCATACCTGAAGCCACGTATATGGTTGTGAGGGCCAGACAAGATCACGATTGTGGGAGAGTCTGGATATGGCGTGAGCTCATTTAATGCGTGTTTTCTTCCTGCTGCTTGGACTCCAATACTATTTTCTGGGAACCTCCTTCCACACCCAACTCACGCGCACTTTTAACCTTCCGGAAAGAAAGTGTACCTAAAATAGATCCTCTCTGAGGAAAGAAGGTGCCAGTCCCAATAAAAAGTGACCCAGATACTGCTCCCTGCAAAATAAAAGTGCTCCCTAGGAAGGGCAGACTGGCAGGGAGCAGCAATTTCACCGGGAAGCGCAATTTCTCCACGAATAGTCGTCAAAGGTTTATTTCAAAGCTCCGGAAGGAGCAAGGCAGGTTTCCAACACCTTCCTGTTGGAGGCTAGAAGGTCAGGGTGTGTGGCCCTGGGCCAGAAGCAGGGTGAAGACGCAGGGCCGGGGCAATTCTTCAACACGGAGAAGTGGAGTTCAGGAAGGCAGTGTCAGCCACAGCAGCGAGGCAAAAATGCCCACCGCTGAAATAGCAAGAGCTGAGCAGAGAGAAGGCCAACCCAGAGATGGATCAACAGCAAGTTCTTTCCCACCACCCCCTGCTCTTTGCTGCGATGTCCGACCTTCATTCCTGATAAGGCAGCTTCCTGTTCCTCTGTCTCCTATGGCTCAGAAAAACTAGCAGACGTTTTCTCAGAAAAACGCATTTACGCACAGAGTTCATATCCGTAGGGCTGAGAGTTACATCTCCCTCAAGAGTGGAATGGGCATGGGAAGGGCACGGAGAATCTCAGCTGGCCACTGCCTAGAAATCGCTAGTGGCAAAAAGTGCTACATTCAGGAAAAACCGTTAATTCTAGGTATTGGAGAATCAGAAGTCTAAGCATTAGAGAATTTTCCCTATAATTTGGCCGAATTGTCGACCTTCCTTGTAACTTCCACTCCTGCATTGCAATTCTGCCCTCTTGAGTCACACAGAATGGAGGAAAGAGTACCTCTGGCTTTCCTGGAAATTTTCTGGAGTTAGAGCTGGTTATAAATCCCAGCTCAGGCAAGAAGAAGCTGGGAGTCTGCTCCCTAACCTGTGTGAACCTCAGCTTCTCATGTAAAATTCAGGGAACAATAGATCCTCGCTCGCAGGGCAACTGTCAACACTAAACAAGAGAAGGTCAAGGCTTAGCATAGTCCCTGGCAGATTTACATGTCTCAGAAGCTTTCATTCAGTCAAATAAAATGCTTTGTGGAGGGTCTGGAAATGGGGTGTTTACAGCTTGGAAAAGGGCCAAGCAGGAATAGAGACCACTCCCAAAGAAACCCTTAACGACTTACTGTCCCCTCTTTAATGCGGGGAGAGTTCATCTGGAAATATTTCTGGACGTCCAACCAGGGCACATGGCCTACATTTACGGCTGCCCTGTGTTTTCTCTCCCATCCTGTTTAGTTTGCCTAGATCCTTTTTCAGTGTTTCATAGGTCACCTCTGTTACAGGTTGAATCACGCCTCCACAAAAAGATGTGCTAAAGCTCTGATCCCCAGTGAATGGAAATGCAAGTTCACACCTGTGGATGTGACCTCATTTGGAAACAGGGTCTTTGCAGACATAGTTAAAATGAAGTCATTGGGTGGGCCCTTATCTAATATGATTGTTGTCCTTAAAAAAGAAGAAATTCAGAGAGGCAAATGCCCTTTAAAGACACAGAGAAGCACAGGGAGAAAGGGCCATGTGAAGACAAAGCCACGTGGGAGTTCCGCTGCCACAACTTAAGGAACACCCGGGGCTGTCAGAAACCGGAAAAGGCAAGAAAGGATCTTTTCCTACAGCATTCCGAGGGAGCAGGGCCCTGATGGCCCCTTGATTGTACACTTCTAGCTCCCAGAACTGTGAGACAATGAATTTCTGTTGCTTACAGCAGCCCCAAGAAACTAACACAAGCTCCCAGATATGATTACCTAACATATAGAAGGAGGGAAAACATGTAAACAAAACCAGTCATTGTGTATAAGGGCTGGGGACAGATGCTCATTCATTCAACAAACATTTACTTAGTGCCAACTTAGTGCAGGCACAAGCTAGGTGCCGAGAAGAGAGTGAGGAACAAGATCACGCTCCTTCGGGGAGCATTTGTGTTGTTGGGGGTGGTAGACCTCAGATAAGTAATGGAATATATAATTAATATTAGGGAGTGCTAGAGGTCAGTGCTAGTGGGTAGTACCGTGAGGCAGGGAGGGCAAAAAACAAAAAAAAAAAAAAAAAAAAAAGTAATAAAAAGGCTCAGTAAAGGGGTCTTGGAAGATGAGCTATAAGCCAGAAGTAGGAACCAGAATGGGAAGATGGAAAAGAGCTTCACACATAGGGGAAGATGGCATGCGCAAAGACCCTGTGAAGGGCAGAGTTGCACATGTTTGAAGGAGAGAAAGAAGGACAGTGCCCATCTAGATCATCCTGGGCACTTAGAAACTGTGATCTTAGGAAGTCATTTACGAGGATTCTGCCATTGAGGACCCTGTGGCTCAGAGGAAGGTACTCGACCTGTGTGCCTCAGGAAAAGGCCAGGTCTCTAAGGTCTCTAACAACCAGTTTTGGAACTTGGAGCTAGTTGGGGGGTGGGGGGGAGGGCAAAGACACGTAAATCTCAGGCATTTCATGACTATGCATAAACAGGAGACCCAAGGAAGTGGCTTTTCTGTTGTTTACAACATTTCAGAAATATCTAGTAACTTTTGGGGCGTCTGGGTGGCTCAGTCGGTTGAGCGTCCGACTTTGGCTCAGGTGGTGATCTCACTGTTGTGGGTTCAAGCCCCGCGTCGGCCTCTGTGCTGACAGCTCAGAGCCTGGAGCCCGTTTTTAGACTCTGTGTCTCCCTCTCTCTCTCTGCCCCTCCCCCACTCGTGCTCTGTTTCTCTCCGTCTCAAAAGTAACTAAACTATAAAAAAAAATTTTTTTTTAAATATCTAGTAACTTCTTTGAGCCTTTGTAGGCTCACCTGGGAGAAAGACCTCTGCTCAGGATCTCCAAGATCGTATAGAACTACTAAAATACTCAGATTCGGTGCTCCTCCCATTCCTGCGGCGCAGCGCGGGGAGGCTGCAGAGTGCGAATCCCAATCCCATTATTTTTCTGCCAAGGGCTGTGCGACCTTGGGCAAGTTACTAGCGTCTCTGAGATGCTTTTTATCAACTCACAAGGGGGCTGAGGAGCGCCCGAGGCCAGGCTCAGGTCCCAGCCACCTTGCGCCAGCTGGCGGCGCCGCGTGCTTCCCGGGCGCCGGGGGCCGCTCAGCTGCCTCTGGAGTCCCGCGGGACCGCGCGGTCCGGGAGCCGGGAGCCGGGAGCCGGGGCCGCGCACCGGGCATGCGCTGCCGGTAGAGCCGCTCGGGGCGGCCTTTACGCCGCCCCGGCCCCGCCCGCGAGGGCCGGAGCTGTAGTACCGCCGGTGGCCAGTGGCGTCGCTGTGCGGCAGGCCCTGGAGGATCCGCGCGTGTAGAACTCTACCCCGCTCTGTGCTTACCCGGCGGTGGTTGGCCCTGTAACCTGGGCGCCCCAGCTCGGGGGGTGCGCCCCCCGCCCTCCCGCTCCTTTTAGGGAGCGGCATGGGCTGGACTCGCCGAGCTCGCGAGATAATGGAAGACTCCGAGCCCAGTCGCGTACGCTCTCGGCACCAGCGTCTGCAAAGTTGCCATGTAAGCAAAGGCAGATAGATGCCTGCTTGGGTGCCCAGAGGGTGGGTCAGAGGGGTTCCTGATGATTCACAGCGTCCCACTCTTCACATTTTCTTAGATTTACAAGTAAATGCGCGCCCACCGCCTCTGGGCATGTGTTCGTGTCGTGGCTATTTTGTTCACCACGAGTCTGGGACAGACCCGGCTTCCAGGGCTGGCCAGGGTCCCTTCCCTAGACCTGGGGTCGCCCAAGCCTGATTAGGACAGCACAGTCCCCGAAGAAGTTCCCTGGGGATGTCCCGAAGGGAGTACAAAAAGGGAAAGAGTCTTAACACCGTTCATAGCAATTGGACACACCTTCGGCATCCCAGATGGGGATCTGCGGAACAAGGTAGGGGAATTTGGGTGGGGTGTACTCATGGCTCAGGCTGCCTTCTGGCCACTTGGAGTGGACGCCTGGGTGTTCAGAAAGGAAGGGGTGGAGGCGGTGTGGGGGAAGACCTGGTCCTTCATCGCAGAGAATTCTAGGCTGCTGTGATAGCCTTCTGTATCAGCTCCCTGCATCCACTCTCCTCCAGGCTGAGGCAATTTTGATTGGGATTGCATTGAATGTGTAGATTGCTTTGGGTAGTAATGACGTTTTAACTATATTTATTCTTCCAATCCATGAACATGGAATGTTTTTCCATTTCTTTGTGTCTTCTTCAATTTCTTTCATAAGTTTTCTATAGTTTTCATCATACAGATCTCTTATATCCTTGGTTAGGTTTATTCCTAGCAGCCAGAGTGCTCCTTACACAAACCAGGTGGGACAGAGGCACTCCCCAGCAGAAGTGTCCTTGCAGGACCCTCCATTCTGATATGACCTGACCTCCCACAGCATCTTCTTCCTCTCCCCTCCTCACTCTTGTGCTCTGCCACACTGGCACCGTCTGCAGTGGTGATGCAGCAGGCTTTTCCTGCCCCAGGACCCTTGCACATGCTTCCTCTGTCTGGGACACTGCTCATCTCTCTCCTTTCAACTCAAACACCACCTTCTTACAGGCCTTGCTATCCCTTTAATCTCCCATGGCCATCACCTCCCCTGGTGGGAGCACATCCCTGTGTTTTGTTCTTCATAACAAACTGAAATCATACTTGAGTCTTACCATTCTCCCATGGGGCAAAATAAATTACTGTCTGTCTTGTTCACTTTTATATTCCCAGCATTGGAGGAGAGGGCCTGGCACTCAATACACACTCATGACAGTTGAGTCACTATGTTGGTTTGAGTCACTGGAGCATTAAAGCAGATTTGGAATCCCCAGGGGTTGGAATATTGACACTTAACTCTTTACGTACTTTCATCTCTAAATTTTCTCATCTGGGAAATGATAGGGATAATAATAGTATGTGAAAATGAGATGGATGGACTTGGTAGAAGAGGTAGAGGGATGCTCAGATGGAGAGCCCTACGTGATTTACTGCATCAGTTAGGATGGGCGAGGTTCCACTGTAGTGGTAAACAGCCCTCAAATCTCATTGGCTTAAAAAGCCATAGGTTTATTTGTCAACTTACACTTTATGTCCACCATGGATTACCAAGAACTTGGCTCCTTGACATCTTTAGCCCAAAAGCCCAGGCTGACAACACAGCCACCAACCAATGTAGTGCCAGTTGCCAAGGCAAAAAGGAGAGTTTGGCTTAATAGCGTACTCTTAAACTTCCATCAATAGGCTCTCAGAAGAAAGACTCAATTTCCATGTCTTGCTTGTAGTTGAGTGATGGTGTCACTGGGTTCTAGTCAATGGGAGGTGAATAGAGTTAGAGTATGTGTAACATCCTGAAGTGTTCTTTTTTTTTTCAAAAATTTTTTATGTTTTATTTATTGCTGAGAGAGAGAGAGAGAGACAGTGTGAGCAGGGGAGGGGAGAGGGAGATACAGAATCTGAAACAGGGTCCAGGCTCTGAGCTGTCAGCACAGATCCCGACGCAGGGCTTGAACCCACGAACTCTGAGATCATGACCTGAGCCAAAGTCGGACGCTTAACCGACTGAGCCACCCAGGCGCCCCAAGAAGTGTTCTTTATATATATTTATTTATTTATTTATTTATTTTTGAGAAAGACAGAGTGTGAGCATTACGGGGGAAGGGGGCAGAGAGAGACAGAGAATTCCAAGCAGGCTCCGAGATGGCAGCGCAGAGCCCGACGTGGGGCTCCCACTCACAAACCTTGCGATCATGACCTGAGCTGAAATCAAAAGTCGGATGCTTAACCGACTGAACCACCCACGCACCCCCCTCGCCAGAAATGTTCTTAAAGAAGAGGTGTGCAATCCTTTGTCCCTGCTTCATTCTGCTGGTTTGAATAAAGGGATGACGAAGCAATGGCTGGAGCTGGTACAGCCACTGTGGATCATGGAGTGAATATAACCTACTAAGGATAGTAGAGCAACGAGGTAGAAGAATGAGGGCCCCTGATCATCACAGAGCTACCCTACCTGCCATCTACTGCTTCCCCCTGGCTTAATTTTAAAAGGGAAATAGGGGTGCCTGGGTGGCTCAGTCGGTTAAGCATCCGACTTCGGCTCAGGTCACAATCTCGGGGTTCGTGGGTTCGAGCCCCGTGTTGGGCTCTGTGCTGACAGCTCAGAGTCTGGAGCCTCTTTTGCATTCTGTGTCTCCCTCTCTCTCTGATCCTCCCTTGTTCACGCTGCCTCTATCTCAGAAATAAATTAAAAAAAAAACCCAACATTTAAAAAAATAAAAGGGAAATAAACTGCTATTTTGGATTTACTGTCACAGAAAAAAATAATATGAACCAATCCATTGTTTGGAACAGTGAAGGATAGGAACGGGCAAAGCGTGAGCCAACGTGATATGACAAATGAAGAGTATGTATTGGATGATCTACCGATTCAAATCAGCAGAAGCAGCAATTCAGAGTGAGAAGTTTGGGGAGGAAATAGAATATTTCTCTTTCCATCCCAACCGCTTCAAAAATCTGCATCTCCTACTATAAGTGGGAGGGTTCCACGATTTTTATTGTAATCTCAGGGCAAAGGGTGATGTATCTTCTTTTCTTTCTTTAAATAGACAGCTCTGAAAGCCCTGTGTGCATACGGTGGTTCCTGAAGGTCAGATGAACCTCAGAATCGGGTATTCAGCTGGTGTGTCATTCACTCCGCTGAACATTGCTCTCCAACAGTATGGCGATCAGTATCAAGATTCCTCAAGTAATTAAAAGTAACAAAAAGAAAAAAGTATGCCCAATATTATAATAGTATCCATGTTGGCTTTACATTTGTTGGAAATAAAAATGATGTACACTGGGAATGAGTCATTTGCAGGGAAGTGCTTGCAAATACCTGTCTGAAAATCTTTTTTTTTATTACTTACAAATAAAAATGTGAAAATTATAGATAACCAGTTGTGAAAACTGTATTTCTGGTGCTTCGGAAGGCACTTTGCATTGTGATCTTTATTTTGAACAAATTTTATTCTCAAAACAAAACATAATACCTGTTTTTTAGGACATAATGAGTTACTCTACTTTTAATTCCTATAGGATGGATTTCTAGAATTAGAATTGCTGAGTAGAAAGATACATTAACAGAGTTTGCCAAGTTAATTTCGTTAGGGCTGAAGTAATTCTAGTGCTCACTGGGGGCGCCTGGGTGGCTTAGTCGGTTAAGCGTCCGACTTTCACTTGGGTCATGATCTCGCGGTTCGTGGGTTCGAGCCCCGCGTCGGGCTCTGTGCTGACTGCCAACTCAGAGCCTGGAGCCTGTTTCAGTCTGTGACTCCCTCTCTCTCTGACCCTCCCCTGTTCATGCTGTCTCTCTCTCTCTCCTAGAAATAAATAAAACATTAAAAAAAAATTAAAAAAAAATTCTAGTGCTCACTGTTATTAACAATCTATAGAACCCCCAGCTTGGCTTTCTGTGCCTCACCCTCCTACTAGGACTGACTGTAACATTTTTCTGAACTTTTTGCCACCTGTTGGGAGAAAAACATGTTAACTCATTGTTACTTTAATTGCCATTTCCCTGATAATTGTGGAGTTGAGCTCTTTTTTCATTTGCTCATAAGCATCAGGATTTTACCTTCTATAAAATGCCTTTTTTATTCATTGACTATTTTCCCATTGGACTATTTGTTCTTATATTATCAATTTATGGAACTTAATTGAAGGGCCATGTATAGGAATATTTTATCTGACATATGTGGTTCAAAGATATTTCATAATCTATGCTTTCTGACATTGCTTATGGTCTTTTTTTGTCATTTTAAATATTTACATAGTCCAGTGTTTCACTTTCTTTTGTTGTGTTGTTGTTGTTTGATTGTTCCGGCTTGCTTAAGAAACCCCGAGACACACATACCGCTACCACAAATGCCAAGAGCATACACATATTTTCATAGATTTTCTTCTAAATAGTTATTATTAAATACTTTTTATCTTTATAGATTTAATTTTCATGGAACTATTTCTTTATGAACATACGTTTTATTTTTTATTATCTATCTTTTCCTCCCTTTTTAACAGGCAGCTTTGGAAGAAACAATCTGTGTTGAAACAAACCCCCCTTTCACCACTGACTTTTTTAAAAACTATTTATTTATTTTTGAGAGAGAGAGCATGTGCACCGGCAAGGTGGGGATGAGAGCAGAGAGAGAGAGAGGGAGACACAGAATCCAAAGCAGTTTGTGGGGCGCAAACTCACAAACCGTGAGATCATGACAGAGCTGAAGTCGAACACTTAAGAGACTGAGCCACCCAGGTGCCCGTCCCCACTGACTTGCAATAGCACCTTCCCCACGCCTCAAGTTTCCTATTTGTGAATTTCTAGTATGTTTCACTTACGTGTCTCTATGTTAAAACAAAACAAAACAAAAAAACACCTGGCTAGGCAACATTGCCTCCTCACCCCTTCCCCATTAGGCATTATTTTTCAGTAAAGTGTTCTTAGGTATTTTTTGACATGTATCCTCCACATGAAATCAAGGGTTTTTGGTGGTGGTTGTTTTTTTGTTTATTTTTTTTGTTTTTGTTTTTTTGCCTTTTGTGTTGGTCCTCAGGGGAACAGAATTGGACTGATTTGATCAAGCATCCTCTTCAATGACCGGAGCATCGCACCTCACACGTTCCTGGTGTCGTGCCCTTCCCAGCACTCCCAGAAAGTGACCATTGGGACTTGTTTGTTGCAGGGTTCCAGGCCAAGGGCACTGCTGGAGCATGGGGAGGGTGCAGGGTGTGTTGTGCCCGATTCGCGAGTCCCCAGAGGCCACCAAGGAGCCGACACCGATGCAAGTACAAAAGGGTCTTTATTACAAGCTCAAGCAGGGACTCCAATGCACCCCGGCACAGCTGTGATGCTATGGAGCCCCAAACTCGTGGTCGCAGGGCTCGTTATTGCGATTACAGTGGAATTCGGGGCGTTCCAGCTTGGCGGCCTCCTGATAGGTACAGGCTGTCTTGTCAGCACCCGATTGGTTCGGCCCATCTGGCCTGACCGCAAACTGCCAACCGAACGTCTTAGGACATAGGCACCTCTTTTAAACTGATTGGCTGTTGCTGTTGCTAGGGAAGTAACTAAGGGCAGGCTGCCTACTTACTTCCTGCGGTTTTTCCTGGGACTGAGTTCCGGGCTAGTTCACTCTCAAGATGGAGGCTTTTTCTAAAATGGAGTCAGTTAGATTTAGGTCTCACACATTCATTCATTTATTCTTGCCAGAGAGAGGGAGTGAGAGAGAGTCCCAAGCAGGCTCCACTCTCTGCGCAGAGCCTGACATGGGACTCCATCTCATGAACCACAGACCATGACCTGAGCTGGAATCAAGAGTCAGATGCTTAACTGACTGAGCCACCCAGGTGTCCCAATCATACATCTTTTTAATTTGCTAACTGCCACCCTTGAAAGCTGGGGAAGACCCTGAAAGTTTACTGTTTTTTAAAGTTTATTTATTTATTTGGGGGGCGGGGGAGAGGAGCAGAGAGAAGGAGAAAGAGGTTGTTAAGTAGGCTCCATGCTGAGTGTAGAATTGGATGTGGGGCTCAATCCCATGAACCGTGAGATCACGATCTGAGCCAAAGTCAAGAGTGGAAAGCTCAACTGAGCCACCCAGGCACCTCCAGAGTGATTCTTTTAAACTGAGTCTTGGGTTGTGTCTGAATCTCCCTGGAGCCCTTCCACCCCACCCAGAGTTAAAGGCCATCTCTTCATCTTTTTATTTATTTTCGAGTGAGAGAGAGATAGAGACAGCTTGAGCAGGAGAGGGTCAGAGAGAGAGGGAGACACAGAATCTGAAGACTGGCTCCAGGCTCTTAGCTAGCTGTCAGCACAGAGCCCAATGTGGGGCTCGAACTGACATATTGCGAGATCATGACCTGAGCTGAAGTTGGGCGCTCAACTGACTGAGCCACCCAGGCGCCCCTCAAAGGCCATCTCTTCAAGGGAAACAAGGTTCCAAGGATTAGCTCCTGTCACCTACCTCTCTGAACTCACTCCTTTCATTCTGCCTCTCAACTAGTTAGTTGTCCATTCATTCACCAAGTATCTATTGAGTGCCTACTCATGTCTATATGTGCCAGGCACTGTTATAGACACTTGGGACACTTCAGGGGACAAATACATGTGTGTGAGAGAGAAGAGGGACTAGTCTCTTGGCTGTTCCATGAACTTGCTAGCATGTGGTTGTCTCAGACCTGAATACTAGCTGTTCCTCTGCTCCGACTGCCCTTGCCCAGAAATTCACATGTCTTCACCTGCCTCATGTTTCTCTTCACATGTCACCTGCTAGCAAAGCCTTCCCTGACAGCCCTATTTACAGTTGCCAACTGTCTGGCACTTCCTATCTCCCCCCTGCCATTCACTTCTCCATGACTCTTAAGTTCCTCTAATAGACTTTATATTTTATAATGTCTAGACATTATAATTTATATCTGTCGCATATCCCCCTCCCCCCACTACCTATATGGTGTGAGCTGGATGGTTTTTTCTCTGTCATGCGAGTGCCTTGAACAGCGCCTAGGACAGAATAGAACTCTGGGAATGTTTTCTAGATATAGGAAAGGATGCATGAAAATGAAGAACCTTGAGAGGGTTATTGACCTTTCTGTGCTTCCTTTCCATCTTCTAAAAATGAAGGAGTATAATGGTCACTAACTGGCAGACTTGTTAAAAAGATTTAATGAAACCAACGGAATGGGAAAAGATAGTTGCAAATGACATATCAGATAAAGGGTTAATATCCAGAATCTATAAGGAACTCACCAAACTCCACGCCCGAAAAACAAACAACCCAGTGAAGAAATGGGCAGAAGACATGAACAGACACTTCTCCAAAGAGGACATCCAGATGGCCAACAGACACATGAAACGATGCTCAGCATC